>NC_136498.1:67460598-68005598 GCF_053919585.1 Euprymna scolopes
AGTTTTACGATATCTTTTTTTGGTACTAGTGCACTTATTGATCCGTGCTGAAGTAATAACGTTATTGGTTAGAAACACATTCTTAATATGGGGAGGGGGAGAGTGTTTTGTACCTATTCTGTATTTTAACCTTACAATTTAATAAAAACAGATATCATAAAACTTTAATTAAACTTGAAAATACTATTTAAAAAATATCGCAGATCAATAAGTGCAGTGCACTAGCCCCTCTTTTTTTTTTATTAAATTATGTAAAAGTACAAAATAGTTACAAAACACCCTCTTTTCCCCACGTCAAGAATGGCGTTCTAAATAATAACGTTATTATTTCAGCACGGTTCGATAAGTGCATAAATACCATTAAATGTTCTTAAAAATAAAATTACTTGATCAATTTATGTGATTTTTGGAATATGACATCTTCGTTCTGTGCAGGTAGTTTTTTTTTTTTTTTTTAATTACTTTTCTGTTTTATTTATTTTTGTTGCTGTTTTAAATAGATTTAATTCTAAATTAGCACGGAAATTGATTATAATTAATAACTAATATACATGAAGAAAGAAAATGGTTGTTCCTGAATTTGAGACTATTTTTCCCCCGATTATGTGTTAGCGTCCCAAAGTCACCTTTCAACTTGATACCGTGCTGTTACAAAAACACTCAAAATGCAAGAAAAAAAATGAAACGTGAGTAAATTAGAAAACTATTGCATATACAACAACAAAAAATTGTGATTTTCTTAATTACTAAAACGTGTTCGATTGTGATAAAGCTGAATAGATTTCACTGAAGCCCAACCTCAAACTATCAACACGCTGTCAGAGGTTACAGGAGAAGTGATTTCCAAACGTGGAAAAGGACTATCAGGCGCGTGCTATAAATAAATAAATAATAAAATAAAAAGTTGGATGGGGAGAGGGTCTAGGTTGGAGAGGGTCTAGGTAGGCGGAGTTGATGGGGGGGGGTACTTGTTGGAAGCCTGGCCATTCTTGTGTCGTTAATATGGTCAAACAACAAAAGGGGGGGGATAGAAAAAAAAATGTGCAGAAAGTTTACTTCCGCGCGCTCTCATACCAAATTATTGACATTACCAAAATAATAATAAAAAAGGAATGACTGTCACACAGATAAAATTTCCCACACATGAAAGAGAAGGGTGGGTAAATGCATATGGTAGTAGGCTTTACGGTCTCAAAAAATTTAAATCTCATTGTGGGAGTGGGATGGAGCTATTCTAAGAAGTGGGAGTCAAGATAACCATTGTAGCTTCTTACTTTTTTGTGCTTTCTTTTTGTGAAAGGGTGGGGTATAGTGTGTGTGTGTGTGTGTGTGTGTGTGTGAGACGTTTTCTTAGACTTACAGTACCAATCTATTACTCCCCAGTGTGATTAAAACAGATTATTTCGTTCCTTAACAATAACCGAAATAATAAAAAATAAAAAGAGAAGCCCTTTTCCCACAGAACTAAAAATAAATAAATAAAAAGGTAAATTAAAATTAAATAAACACATGTTTCGTATGTGAAAAAAAAATGGAGGTAGGGAAAATATTATATTAAAACGAAGAAGGATAAAAAAAAAAAAATACAAAACATTTTATTCGTATATCGCTGGCGGCTTCTTACCCAGTTCGCACCCCCCGGGAAATTCGGTATAGAACGAACAGTTGCGAAACACGCTCCGTGTTTTTTTTTTTTTTAACACGTCAGAGAAAAAAGAAAGAACTTATCAATAGGCGAACGTGGCCTGTGGAAGCCAGCGTTTGGCCGCCTCGTAGGGTGGTTAAAACAAAAATGCCATTCATGAGCGACAGTTGTTTCAGCATTCTCAATTGTATAATAACCCACTGTTCATTTTTGTTGTTCTGGTGCGTTTTGTTGCCAAAGCTGTTGATCTTTCTTGCTGCAAGGAATAAGGAAACGTCGTCTATGGCTGAAGAATATAAATAGAATATAACAAAAAGAAACGTAAATGAAGAACGAATGCAAATGGACAGAAAATAACGAAATAATAGAGCAACACAAAAAGAGGTTTGGAAGAAATTTTGAATTTGTATTAAAATTAATTATTAATTTAGATTAAATACATTAAAATTGTATTTTAGTAGCGTGCTGAATTACGCATTTTTACGAGTCAGTTTTTAATAAAAGTCTAGAATCACTAACACGCGATAACTCGTAAACACCAATCAATGTGGCTTGGGTGTCCCACTTAAGACTTACCTGCAAAGAGTTGCTTTTTAGAGGTATTACTCCCAACCTCCCCATGTTAAGAACAACTTTTGGAATAAACACCCTTTGCAGGTAAGTAATCAGATTCAGCAGGACAACCAGGCAACATTGACCAAAATTATATCAAACGTATTACAATGAAATTCTCTAACTCATCAAGTTCTAACAATCTGTCTTCAAGACTCGAAATTTAATGGCTGCCACAACATGCATACAGGTCTTAGCCGCCATCAAATGCCGAAGACAAATGTTATAAAAAATCTTATGACATGAAAAGTGTTATGAATCATAAAATCTAACTAATTACGTAAGTAACTTAATTCGGTACAAATGTAAAATACGAACCGCGCTGTAATAATAACGCTACTATTTAGAACCCCATTCTTAACATGGGGAAGGTAGATGTCCTGTAACTATTCTGTACTTTCGCCTGACAATTTAATAAACAAAAGATCCGGTAAAAAAAATGGTAAATTTATACAAACACCGTGACAGCGAATTAACCCTAACCCTAACGCTGTCACGGTGTTTGTATAATAATACCAAAAAAATTGAATTTAACTTGAAAATTATATCTAATAATTGTCAGAGTTCGTATTCTGCATGTACCCTTATATCTAATTCATTTAATATAGATTGTGTACGTGTTTGTTATTATTTTTTGGGGGGGGTACGAGTTATTGGGCGTTAATTATGTATTTTTACTTGCTTTTCCTTTGAGAGGATCCAGTCAGAAAAATGTGAACTCTAACTCTGATATAAATTTAAAAAATAATACTGAGTAGAATTCTTTACACGAGTAATATAGTCGTCACTTTTCCTTCAAAACCAAGAAATAACATTTCTTTCTTTTTAAGAACAATTAATCGATTGACTTTATCATTAATGTTTTCTCTCTTATTTTTCTAAGTGGTCACCACTTAGCAAGTCCAAAAAACCCTTGAGAATGGGGGTTAATGAGTGATGCATTGTCACTTGAACGCCAAAGACTATGATAAAATAATAGAAAATGATGAATGAAATGAATAAAATTTGATTACTTATGAATCATTTTTATAACAAGCATGTGTCGATATTGAATTTGAAAATGACCATATTGTAGTCTACAGTAAAGCAGTCCCGTTGTAACTTGTTCGATATATGGGAAGTTTTGCAAAAGAAGGCGAATTCTTTGAATCTTTCATTACTAGACACTGGCCTCTAGTTAACTAAAAAGAAAAATGAATACAACACAAAACTATCAGTAAACTAGCACGCCGCCCGACGTTGCTCGGTCGTAAAATACGCTTAAATATATTTTAATTTGTGCAGATTTCGTATTTATTATAGGGACAACTCTTTATTGTACCTGATATATAGTAGTGATTTGGATGCCATCAGCTAAAATCGAATTCTAAACATTTACCTATCAGTAAGCACCGTATTTAAACACTTATGTATTAGTTACGACATTGAATCCGACGATTTTTACGGTAAAATCATACAGGCGTCTTATTTAGATTTAAATGTGATATATACACACATACAAAGATCCAAGCAATGACGACCGAGCGATCCAGTTTTATAATTATTAAAATAAGATGAGGATACTTTGTTTAGACCCAGTTTCAAAGATGGTCGTAAAGAATTTTTCGTTGGGGTGGGGGTCAAAAGGTATACTCATTTTGGTACTCATGCAGAGAGTGATCTGTGCTGAAATAATAACGTTATTATTTAATAATATTCTTAACATGGGGAGGGTGTTTTGTACCTATTCTGTACTTTAACCTTACAATTGAATAAAAAACAAAACTTTAATTAAACGTGGAAATACGATTTAAAAAATTGTGCGGATCACTCTCTGCATTAGCACCTTCATTTTTATCGGAGTGAGATTTATCGGTACTTTTAAATCAGACTATACTATTTTCAGCCCTAATCCAATATTTTTTGGTCTAGTTTGGTTTGCATAATGCAGAAGCGTCGCTTCATTTTATCTAGCGACGAGAAGCCGGTGTTTTAGCATAGGAAAGAAATTAGTTCCTTTAAAAAATGCTTGATTTAGCAATCCCCCCCCCGCTGAAAATTAGTTTTTGTTTTTTTAACTAAAATCTTATATATTAAATGCATTTTTATTTTCTCCCACCCACTTTTCCGTGCCTCGCTGCCCGTTCCCAGCCTCCTCCCTCTGTCATTCTTTTTTCCGTTTTAGGAATTAATCAGTTTTCGTGTGAATTTTTTTCGCTTGCAAAGAATGTGCGCACACCGTACACAATTCTTAAAAAACAAATAAAGGGAAAGGAAAGAAACGGGTTGGGCGATGTGTATTATTCTTTGTTTGCTGATTTTTAATAAGTTTCGTTAGTATTGAAGTAAAGAATGTACAGTGACGGGTATTCGAAGGAAATGCATTCAACAATAAAACCGGGTAGCTTTTTTTATGTTGTTGTGTTTTTTTGTTTGTTTTTGTTTAACGAGAAGAAATGAAATAAGTTTTAAATAAATGAAAGAAACAACCAAAAATCAAGAAGGCCGAGAGAAGGGGAGAAAGCAATTAATTGAACTTCAAAAGTTGTTTCATGCGCGCAGCTCTTAGGGACATTTCAAAAGAAAATGTGCCGTCTCCCCAAAGCGAGTCCGACCCTGTTGCGGAAGAAAAGGTTTCCCCCCTTTTTTGTGCCCCCCCCTCTTTCTCGGAGGTTTATAAAAGGGAAAATATATAAAAGACGCACAAACAATGCTTTTTTTTTTTTTCTTTTCCACATCAAGTTTATTCGTGGACTTGCAGAATCGGTCACATCTGCATGTCGAAGTTTTTACAGGCGTTAGGAGAAATTCAAGACATGGAAAACAAAAGGCTGATATATTTTCGTGCGGAATCGCATAGACGCGCAGAATTTTTTTTTTTTTTTTTTTTTTGTGAGGTGATGTTAAGAATATGAAATGAGAAAGGGGGAAACAAATTTGTATTTAATAGTGACTTTCTTATTCTACTGTCTTTAAATCTTTAAGGTCGGAAAGAAGAAAATAAAACTCATTGCAGCTGTCGCAGAGGAGAAGAAACAAATAAAAAATAAAATGGGAGCTAGATGGCAATTATTACTTTCCTCATTGCAAGAAGTTCTTTGAGTCGTATTACAATCCTATAGCAATAAAATCAACAACAATGAAGACAGCGGCTGGCTATATCGCAAACTTAATAAAACAAAGACCGAAATATAAAGAAAATAAACGCAACACATTTCTAAAATTTACGACTTGGGATACAAACGATTAAACAAGTGAAAGAAGAAATATATTTTTTTTTTTTTTTTTTTTTTTTTTTTGTATTTGTTTAATTTGACAGAAAAAAAAGTCGATATATCATCACGTCGAATAAGTTAATTTATTTTATCTTAAATTTATTTTCATCCTTTGCATAACTAGTGTGGGGAATTCTCCCTGTACTATTTTTTTTTCTTTTTTCCAAATTTCGTAATGAGTTTGGTAAGAACAGTTTTTCTTAGAATGGAGAGTGAGTGGGAAGAATAATTTTTTTTTTCTTACTGAAAAGGTAATTTGTTATCTTTAATTTTGCTGGGATTACGTTTTTCATCATTCTTGTTGTTTATTATTTTATTTTTATTATTAACTGAAAAGGGGTCTAATCTTGCCGTACAAACATGGGGGAGACCAAGGCTAGAATATGAGTCTGTATTTTTTCCCAACTCCAGGGGGTTGAAGGACAAGCTACTCACGCCTTCTCGGTCTCGTGATCGGCAGGTGCCCGCAGCTGGGCCTTCATGAAGTAGACAGTAACGCCAGACTTCATTTTTATTTTTATTTTCTTGTTAGCATTATCGAATTGAGCGATCAGAATAGTGACTTAGATAGGGACTGAAAAAGATCGAGTATTGAACTAACTAGCGTACAAGGGTTAGTAGTGGATATGTTAGTGTTCCTGTGTGGGTTTACAAGAAGAGAGGGCCTGCTCCTACTTGTGAGAAGGGTGCCAGGGGTGAACGTATAGAGGGGTGCGTTTGACGACGCCAGTTGCACGCTGCCACCCGCACTGATGTCGGCTTGCCTCCTCCAAGCCGTACTTCTTTCCCCCCACCTTTGTTATTTGTCTTCGTCTTTTTTTATGGTTTTTTTTTTTTTTTCATCTGCTCCTCAAGTAGCAATAAATCATCTGTTAAGTTTGAATATTACATTTTATTTTTGTGTGCTCAACTTCAAAATCTTCCCGGTAGCATTGCTTTTGTCCGACCTTTCTCACCTGCGTCACATCCAGAGTGCCCCCACTCCCCGCGTCAAAATACGGCGTGCCGTGAAGACAATGACGCCGATGCACACAGCCTAAACCAACTCACGTCTTTATCTTTTATGTGGTCATAATTACAGAAAATAATCACAAGATTACACGCAAAGAACATTGAGGGGAAAAACAAAACTTCAACAAATGGTATACAATCACACACCCAGACCATCAACTTGCTTTTCATGGGCCTCTGCGCACACAGACTGACAGCTGCATTTCCAAGAAATGTCATAGGGGCAGATTGTATGTTTTTATTATTAAGAACAAAAACTTATAAAACAACTTTCGAATTGGAAAAAAAAAATCCATAAATATTAACACCTTTTTAAAAAAGTATAAGAAGGATAAAAAATCACCTCCAGGTGAAAATAAATGTTTCCATTAGTCAAAAAATTCAGAAAAATTTATTTTGTTCCCATTATTTTCTTTTGTCAACGTTGCCATGGAGTATAATTATATTTAAAATCTGGTTTGATACGAAGTAGCAACACATGTTTAGTCAAACTTTCATTTTTCCGGCTTCTGCCATTCAGAAACGACGAAAAAGTCCGTTGGAGTTACCCACCCATCGCTGGCTGCTAACTGCTACTGTCGTCGCCTGATGGCGCTTTCACTAACAAACAATAGGTTGAATGCGTCCATTTTGAAGTATTGTTACGAACCGCAGAGACGGAGATCCAAGACTTCAAAACTTGGAAACCTCATAAAAATGACTAAAAATTACGCCGTTTTTACATAACATTTATTTAATTAATCATTTTTTTTTTCGCTAAATTCTATTTGTAATAGGTTGTTACTTTGTCAGACATCGATGTCCCCTTTCTCTTCGCGCTACATTTCCGTCCTATGTAGCACGTGGCGAACACGCTCGTTTGTTTTGAAAGCGTCTTGTTTTTCGCTTATTTTCCGCACGCATTCCCGTTCGTCGTAGCCGTTTTATGGTAAAATTTATGCGATATTTACATAGAAAACTTTTTAAATTTGTCTTCTAAACCTGTCTTGATGGTTAATATGCGACAATTATAGTCCGTAGATGTGGTAGAATTAAGAGAAGTGTGTGTTATTTGACGGCCGAGTCGTTTCTAGGGAAGCCGACCACGTGGATCGCTTTCGCGCCATATGACGTGTTTTCAGCGTCACTTTGGGTCAAAGGTTGACGAACGAAAGCAATGTCGTCTGCTCAGTAAGATTTTCCTTCAGTAGCCATTTTTCCTTTTAAGCGCGCTTTTTTCATCCGGACAAGATAGGCGAGATTTATGAGCAACAACATCTTCCCCGAGAAGTAAGTAAGCCTCGCTTGTTTATTTTACTACTAGGATATTTATGGTTTGACCACCTTTAAAACTAATCTATTTAACCAGCCATTTTTTTTTTTTTTTAATATGATGTCCGGCAATTATAAAAAATAGAATTACAAACTTCCATTTTTCTGACGGCCTTTATGATCCTTATCTAGTGTTGTTTATTTTTCCAAACCAGCTATTATTATGTCAGTCTTAGTAAATCTAAACGTCTATTTAATGTATGCTTTTAAAAGTTTAGACATTAAAAAACTACTTTAGATACAGAGGCGTAAGTGAACTGTTATCGTTTAGAAAGTCACTAGAATAAGATTCGTAGAAAATATTTGAGAATGTAAAAAAAAAAAAAAAATTATTTTCAATTTCAGAAAATTGTTTTCGAGGGTCTTTGGGATATTTTTCATTGAAACCGAAATTTGTTTGTCTATTCTGTAAATGTTTAATCCGGCGTGTGAAAATGGGTGTGAAAAGGAGAGAATTTTTTTTTTCTTTTTGTCATGGCTGCCGGTTAACGACAGCTGAACCAAGACCAGCAGACGACAAAACAAAATGAATGTTTGCTTTCAGACATCGCACATAAAATCCATTAAGCCGCTTCAAAAAAAAACATTTGGTGAACGATCTTTAAATTTTAGTCAAATAATTATTCCCCCTTTTTCTATATATTTTTTCTTAATGATAATCGGCGTTTAGTTTGTCAGACACAAAGTAATAAACAACACTTTTTAATTGGGTGTGTGTATATATATATATATATATATATATATATATATATATCAGAAATGTAGAATATATTATTCATTTATAAAAAAAATAATCTGCTTAAATTATCGTCTACGGAAAAGTTTTTAAAAGATTTCGATTTCATACTTTAAACAAAATTTCGGCGCTTCTACACTATTAGATCGAAATTTTGTAGTCGATAATTTTGAGATTTAAAAAAGATTGTTTCTACTGATTTTTTTTTTTTTTTTTTTTTTTTTTGTCATTTCTAATAAATTATAATCGTGGCTTCCAACCTATGCAGTCGAAATTACCTAAATATTGCTGAATTATTAAAAAAAAAAAAAAAGAAAAAAAGTGTTAGTGCAGAGTGATCCGCGCTATTATTTAAATCGTATTTCCAAGCTTAATTAAAGTTTTTTTTTTTTTTATTATTCAATTGTAAGGTTAAAGTATAATAGGTACAAAACACCCTCCCCTCGCCATGTTAAGAATGGCTTTTTTTAAATAACGTTATTTACGTCCGGATCACTTTCTGCGCTAGTACCAAAAAACTTCGTGTTAGCCGGTGAAAAATTGCGGCCATCTTGTTTAAATCGAAACGAAAAATTACCTCCCTTTTTAACTCTCCTGTGTCTTACGATCGTTTTGATTAAATTCTATTTTTATTTTCTTTAATAAATAATTTACTACCTTATCGATTTTCGTAATTTTTTTTATATAATTATAAAAATACGAGGAATAAGTAGATACCATTCTTTTTATGTGAACTTCAGTTTTATGATTTCCGTAATCTCGCCATAAATAGTGTGTAGAAACGTCAAAATCTCTATTTTGTAAATAAGCGATTTAATCTAAATTTTAATCAACTTTTCGTTAATTTTTAAAATAATTAAATATTAAATTTATTAATTTTTATTTGGAACTGGTTAAATTTATATTTTTTTAGGGTTTTTAGCTTTTTTTTTGCAATCAATTTCAAAATAAGACATTTTTGTTAGAAATTTTATAGAAAATTTTAGATTGACGATTTTTTTTAATGAAGCTTTTTTTTTACATTCGACTTTATATTTATTAGTTTTTTTTGTTTTTGTTTTTTTACTTTAAAGATCGAATAAAAAATTTAATCTTTAAACAGGTTTGTTTTAATGTCGACGCAAACATAAAAATTAGTCTATTTTATCCATTTTCTTTCCTACATTTTTTTTTTCTTTAGTTTAAAGTTAGCAACAAAGAAAATATCCTGATTGTTCTTTTTCGTCGCTTGTTGCTCATAAAAATTCCTATCGAAAATAAATATTTTTATTCGCGGATTCTTATTTGTGCTTATTAAATGATTAGATTTATGCTTGAAACATTTTATGCATTGAAAAAGTTTTAATCTTTAATCATTTTTTGCGATGAGATTAAAAGAATTGATGCTCCTCGATATTTTTTTATCTTTAGCTCACAAATGAACTGGCAGCACATTTTTATGCCCGCCATCAATCACAATCCAGGATTGATCTTACGTTATTGAAATTAACATAAGACAACCATTTATAATTAAAGAAATGCTTGTTTGTGCCTATTTTCTTTGTTTTTGTAACATTTCATGAAAAATAAGAAATATATATGACTTAAAGAAATGCTTGCTTTTAATATTTTTTTTTTTTTACGTCTGCTGATTTTGTTTATTTACATTTCGAAATAGTACACTTTAATGTATCAACCAGTTCTAATTTTTCTGTCCTTGAGACAGAAATCCTTATAAACTAGGGAAATGTTTTCTATTTTGAAAAAAAACTTAAAATAAACCGACAAGGAAATATTGTCAAATCGGCAAAGGCGAGGGAAGACACAATGTCGGTTTTTAAGTGTGTGTGTGGGGGGGCTCTCTGGATTGGGACGGGACAAAAGTTTTAATTGCCTTCGTCTAGAAGGATTTCTCCTTCATTGACATGGGTAGAAAAGATGAAGTATAGCATGCAAATGCACTCAACGTTAATTTTATTTTGAATTTATTATGAAAATACAGTAGAAATAATAAATAAACGTAACTAAGAGAAAACCACTTTAAAATTGGAAAATATTCATAGCATAAGTAAAAAATCTTTTTTATATTCATAGACTTTTTTTGTAAATATTATGCTACGCACAACAGAACACACCGATTCCTAAAATTAAAATGGTCGGTGGTCTGTTGTAGCGAAGTGTAATATTTACCTTTTT
The DNA here is from genome assembly GCF_053919585.1 of Euprymna scolopes. Taxonomy (NCBI): domain Eukaryota; kingdom Metazoa; phylum Mollusca; class Cephalopoda; order Sepiida; family Sepiolidae; genus Euprymna; species Euprymna scolopes. The sequence goes on from NC_136498.1 coordinate 67,471,343, forward strand.
TTTTTTTTTTTTTTTTTTTTGGTAAAATTTTAAATGGTTGCCTTTACACCTTATAGAACACAAATCCTTGATTGTGATAAGTAGCGGGCATAAAACCTGCTCTTCCAAATGAACCATAATATTCGATCTTTGGTCTTTATAATTTGCGTCTGAAATTTTCTAATCGCTATTTTAAAATCACTTTCGAATTTCCTACGGTAACAAAAAAAAAAGTGGGTCAGAATCTTTCCAACTCAAAAAAAAAAAAAAACTTTACATTGGCAACTTTGGGTTTGTTTATTCGAGGATGCTGAAAACGAATATATACTTTAAAAGTAGCGCAGAGAAATAGTTTTCATGATATGAAGAAATTACGGGTTTGTATTACTGTACACATAGATTCGAAAAAGTTGTCAAAAAAACAAATATAATAAATGTTATCAAAGGTAAGATAAGTTACTTTTCTTCCAAACTGGATATATTTTCGTGTTTTTATTTAATGTAACATGTTTATTCAGCTCGAAAAACATAGTGTTTACCGATATATTGGAAAATTCAAAATGGCACCCGGCTTTCTCTTTAACACAGTAAGTTTGGGAAAAGGTGTTATAAATAATAAACTAGACAAAATACTATTAAAAACCCACCGAATATGTCAACCTATGTCACGGTAACATATATTGAGCGAGTTTCTAACAGTATTTTGTCTAGTTTTATATTTATAGCACCTTTTCCCGAACTTACCGTGTTATTCAATGTAACATGTTTATTCAGCTCGAAAAACATAGTGTTTACCGATATATTGGAAAATTTAAAATGGCGCCCGACTCTCTCTTTGACACGGTAACTAGACAAAATACGGTTAAAAACTCGCTCAATATATGTTACCGTGACATAGGCTGACATATATTCGGTGGGTTTTTAACAGTATTTTGCATATTTTTATTTTTAACTCCTTTTCCCAAACTTACCGTGTCAAAAAGAGACTCGGGCGCCATTTTAAATTTTCCAATAGATCGGTAAACACTGTTTTTCGAGCTGAATAAACATGTTACATTGAATAAAAACATTAAAAACATATCCAGTTAGGTAGAAAAGTAACTTCTCTTGCCTTTGATAACATTTATTTGTTATATATTTGTTTTTTTGACAACTTTTTCGAATCTGAGTAAGTAATACAAAAAAAACTATAAAAGTCGTCATCGTAAAGGGTTTTTTTTTTTTTTTTTTTAGTTAGAAAGATTCTATATATCGACCAAAATATTTTAATTACTAACTGTTAAACTGTACCTAACCTACTGTTTCCCCGAGATTATTTTGATTTAAATGGCGTTTGTTTTGGTCCTCCAAAATAAGATCAATATCGACATGAATATTTCCGATTATAATTTATAGAACAGATTTGAAAGCTGCGAAGAAATGTAAAAAGTCGGACGAGAATAATGCAACTACTTCCCCAAATGGGTGCTAGTGCAAAGAGTGCACTGATCCGCGCTATTTTTTTTAAATTGTATTTCCAAGTTTAATTAAAGTTGTTTTTTTTTATTCAATTGTAAGGTTGAAGTATAGAATAGGTACAAAATACCCTCCCCTCCCAATATTAAGAATGTCTTTTTAAATAATAACGTTATTATTTACGTCCGGATCACTCTGCACTAGTACCCCAAAATGATTGACAAATTTTGTTTTTCACGACAGTCATAGGGCAAATTATCTACCGCGCAAATTTGTGCATATATACTTATTTTTGTAGTTTTACTTATATAATATTTATTTTTATCATTTTTTTCATATTTTCTGGTAACTATTCTTTCTTGGTTCGTTCGTTTTAATCTTTTTTTAATTAATTTTTAGGAATAATAAAAACATTAAACACATTCTTTTCAATTCAACTGATTATAGTATATATTAATTAGAAAAAATGCTATTTTGTAAAAAAAAATAAATAAATAAATTTTTTTTTAAAATGCAATTGTTTTTGCAACTTCAAAGTAAGTTTTTAATATGCGTATTTAAATTTACAAAGAATAAATGTTGTACTTATTTGAACGCTTATGTTTCATAATATAGAAATTTCCATAGATTTAAATATATTTTATTCAAATTTCGAAAAAAAAATAAATATAAGGGGAGGACACGCACTAAAAAAATTCCCCTCGTATATTTTACAGAAACTGCATTTTATATGTAATTTCATTCTAAAATGGATAAGTATCGAAAATTTCACGAAAATCTGAGTATTAGTTGATTTTTGCTAGATTTATTAAACACGGGTATGTTTTCACGTTCGGAATAGCTACATGGGAACGTGATTTTAAAATGCCAATTATGTAAACACGATTTTCGTCTCGCAATTTCATTATTTTCGTACGATGAATTTTTTTTTTTAATCATAACTAGTTTTTGTCCAATAAGGACAAAATAAACTAGTTATAATTAAAAAAAAAAATGTTAATATTAATTTATAATAAAGTTACATATAGGGGGGTAATCCTGTGGTGACTTTTGGAGGTGCCTAGTGAAAGTACAGAATAGTTATAAAACACCCTCCCTTCTCCATCTTAAGTAATAGATTTCTAAATAATAGCGTTCAAAAATGGACACCCTCACGAAAAAATGAAAGAAACAACTAAATTTATTCAAGTTAAAGAAAATTTATTAGTTTGGACAATTTGGAAATGAATGGCATTAACATTAAAGTACACAACTTTTTTCACGCGTGTTTATCAATTTTCCTCAAAGAAAATGAATAATTTATTTTATTAAAATTTAAGTAAAAAAAAATAAAAATGGAAGAATGAGTAAATAAAACTTGCGCATGCGTAGTTCTACAAGGAGAATCGTTAGTGTCGTTACGCAAAAACATTCGTTTATGTAGGGTCCACTTTCATGATGTCTTACCATTTTTCTTTATATATAAACGAAATATTTTTTGGATACTTGTACAGTTTAATTAAGACTAAAAAAATGAAAATATCGAAAAAAGTTTGAATTGTACGTATCCGTTATGGAACGAAGTTCTCCGGAAAAAAAATTCACTTAATTTCATGAAGTAGTTTTTTTATTATTTTATTTATTTTTTATTTTTGTTTAGTTATTTATTTATTTTTTTTTTACAGCGAAAAAACAATTTGTTATACCGAGCAAAAGGTTCGATTTTTTTTTTTTTAGTATTAAAGATGGGGAGAGAGCGGCGCTGGCGCTTTAACTGCAGTTATCTCCGTGGCATGTTCGATAAATTTCATAATTGTTGACTTCAACGTGCTCTCATAAAAACGTGCTTCTCCGCTGTAAAAAATAAATAAGTAAAAAAACTACTACTCGATCAAAATAAGTGATTTTTTTTTTTCTTAAACGAAAAAGCCAATTTGGTGCTTTTTGGTATTTTTTACATTACTCCGACTCACAGTTCACATTGGAAATGTCGACTTTTATAAGTTTTCGTGTATGCTTACAGCGAATAAACACCCCCAACATCCCCATGTTAAGAACGGCTTTCGGAATAGACATCCCTCAACTTTGTCAGCATACCCAAAAACCTATAAAAGTTGACCTGTCGAATGTGAACGGTGAGTTGGACGTAATGTAAAAGTGTGCCGAATTTAAAACGGAATGAAATTTAAATTTCCGTTCCATTTTTAAAACCGTAAAATAGAGTGTTCTCCGCAAGTTTTACCAAAAATAATTCATTTCACTACCCGACTTAGTTTCATCACTCATTTTTACGTTCTAGGTATTTTGTGTAGCTCATCGAGACATTTTTTTTTATCGCTTAGGACGAAAAAATCGTTAAGGTAATTTTATTGAATTAAAAGATACTTTAGGCATACGATCTTAACATTTTACACATTATTTTTGTAATTCAGTCACTAAAAGACACCAGATATAAAGTGTTAAAAAAATTCGGATGACGTACATGAGTGCTACCGGACCGGACCCCTCTAGCGAAATACGCATCGGCTCCGATGTTGTACGCAGTTCGACTTAGGGAGCAATTATTATTTTTACAAGGAAAGAATTTTTGCGTGTGTGGCCTAGTTTTTATTTATTTTGGCTTGAACTTTGCGCTTTGCGAATTATTATAATTTTTCTGTTTTTTTTTTGGGGGGGGGCGGGGGGTCTTCTTTTTTTTTTTTACTTTTTTTTTTTTTTGTCGGAGATTAAAGGTAATTATTAATAGGAAAATTGGTGCAAGTCCAAATTAGCACTTGTGGCGATAAACAAAAAGCTTTAGCGTGTACCTACCTCTCATGGAATGTCGTCGATCGAAACGCAGTGAAATGTTGTTTGGTGTTAGTGCACTTATTGATCCGCGCTATTTTGAAATAGTATTTTCTAATTTAATTAAAATTTTACGATACCTGTTTTTATAAAACTGTTAGGTGAAAGTACAGAATAGGTACACAACACAACACCCTCTCGTCCCCATGTTAAGAATGGCTTTCTAAATAATGTCATTATTTCAGCACGGCTCAATAAGTGCATGCATGAGTACCTTTTTATTTTCTTGAATAAAATAAAATCTACTCGACGAGAACACTACTGTTTTTGTTTTAATAATTATTTTTTATTCAAAAATAAAAATTTCAATTGTTCGAAACTTTTTTTTTTTTTTTCTCTCAAAGCTTATTGGGGATTTTTATTTCTTTTTTTAATTACCATACTTGTCATCACTAGGTGTGTCAGAATTGTTTGGGAATTTTTGACACCCCTAACACAAAACTGCAAATAAAATATAAAAAACTTATAAATTCTCTTGTTAAAGTGGGTTTATTTTCTTTATGGAATATAATTCCAAAATAAATTATTAAAGTTGTTTAAAAAAAATAATAGAAATATTTTTATTTAAAAAAAAAAAAAAAAAAAAAAAAAGTGTTTACAAAGTGCCTGTGCGCGTTCATGCAGCCTTTTTTTTTTTTTTTTTACGTAATGAAATGACCAGGTGTATCAGAATTTTTGTAGGAATTTTTGACACTCCTAACACGAAACTGCGAATAAAATAGAAAACTCTCGTAATTTCTCTGTTAAAAGTGGGTTGTTTATTTTCTTTATGGATTATACTTCCAAAATAAACTATTAAAATTGTTTTAAAAGTAATAGAAATATTTTTTTTGACAGTAATGAATTTTCCGAACTCAATATTTATCAATTTTTAAACTTTAAAAATCTATCAATTTTTCTATTTATTCTATTTTTACGATATTTTCAGGGTCAATGTGAAATTTTATGTTCTTTCCAATAAACCGAATATAATATTTTAGACAAACGTTTTTTTTAATTCACGCCCCCCCCCATTTTTCAAGTGTCTATTAAAAAGTAAATAATTAATTTACTCACAAATTGAAGAGAAAAGGTCAATAAATAATATATTCAAATTTAAAACAAAACAAACGTAGTGTTTTTTAGAATTTTACCTGTAAAGTTTGAAGTTTAAAACCTTTTTTTTAAAACCACGTTATTTGTTTTTTCTTTTTTTTTTTTTTTTCAATAGAACCTTGGTCTTTGCTCCTTTAATTGAAAAAAAAAGATTAGGGCTTGAATTACATTTTTCGAGGAGTTATAAGCTTGGAAAGACAGGGGGTCGAATAATTCACGTCTCCCATTTTGAAATGTCTATTAAAAAGTAAATAATTAATTTATGTACCAAAGTCTTAGATATAACAAATTGAAGAGAAAAGGTCAATAAATAAAATATTCAAATTTAAAACAAAAAAGTACCGTTTTTTAGAAATTTACCTGTAAAGTCCGAAGTTTAAAACCTTTTTTAAAAAAAAAACACTTTTTGTTTTTTTTTAATGAAACCTTGGCCCTTGCTCCTTTTTAATTGAAAAAAAAGAAAAGTTAGAGCTTGAATTACATTTTTCGAGGAGTTATGAGCTTGGAAAGATGGGCTGGATTTATTCATTATTTTCACGAAATTTCTGACACACCTATGAAATGACTTGAATTTTACGAGTTAAATTATTTTCAATTTTTTCACTTCAAAAATCTATCAATTTTTCTATTGGTTCAATTTTTACGATATTTTCAGGTTCAATGTGAAATGTTATGCTCTTTCCAATAAACTAAATATAATATTCTAGACAAGCGGTTTTTTTGTTTTGTTTTGTTTTAATTCACCCTACCCCATTTTGAAATGTCTTTTAAAATTAAAATAATTGGTGCTTGTCTATAATTGAGCCTAAAAAAATATTTTACAAGAAAAATCTGAAAAAAAACTTTATAATGTACGTACTTGTCACTACATGAAGATGTCATATTCCAAAAATCACGTAAATCGATCAAGTATTTTTTTATTATTATTTAAGAAAATCAATATTATGACACATTTTAGCGAAGAATTGCTTCACGCCATCTTGTTTGCGACTGATACGCTACTAACGACACCCGTTTGCAATTGTTGAAAATATAGGATCACAAGGGCAGACAATCGACTTGGAAACAATAATGGCAAACCCCTTTTTCTTTTTTTTTTTTTTTTCTGAAATGTCAAACACTTTTTTTATAATACAAAATAATAAATTAACATAACGAGTTCTTTTCCTAAAAAGAATGTCTAAAATAGTTTTTTTTAAATAGAATATAAAAATGGTAAAACCTTTTTTCTTAAATGTTGAAAACATTTTTTTTAAACCCAGTGTTTTCAACATTCTCTTTATTAAAAGAAGTCAATCTATTTATTAATGAGTTAATTTATTATATGGTATTATAAAAAAGTGGTTATTTTAGAAAAAAATAAAGGGTTTTGTTGATTGTATGCCCTTGTTGATCCTATATTTCCGACAATCGCAAACAGGTGTCGTTAGTAGCGTATCAGATGCAAACAAGATGGCGTGAAGCAATTCTTCGTGAAAATGTGACATATTTGATTTTCTTAAATTAAAAAAAAACAAAAAAAAACTACTTGATCGATTTACGTGATTTTTGGAATATGACATCTTCATGCAAGTATGTACATTATAAAGTTTTTTTGTGTTTTTGTTTTGTTTTTTTTTGCAGATTTTTCTTGTAAAATTTCTTTTTTAAGGCCCAATTATAGACAAGTGCCAAATAATTTGCTATGTTTAAAGACTGAAATTCTATAGCTTAATAAATGCTCCCAAATCCTCTTTGAAATTTCGAAAGGTTACGAAGCTTTTCTTTTTATTTTTTATAACCACTAATAAAATAACTGGCTTCTTTGCAAAGAACTCGAATGCATTTGCATTAGAGTGAATTTCATTTCCTGACACATAAGTGGCCAAAAAACACATATATAACAAATAAATGTTATCAAAACCGAATTTTATTATTTTTATCGTGCAATAATTTATATCAGTTTGAAATAGGGGTAAATGTTACCGTACGCAACAACAGAACACTGACCACTCTAATTTTTTTTTTTTTTTTTTTTTCTTGTTAGAGGTATTTGCGCGAGCCTTTTCTAGTCTCACACAAAAACATGCGTTCACATTTCAAGCTATATTACTTGTCATATACATACGCGCCCATGTCCACACACTTACATATATTCACGTTCGCGTACATACACTCATATTCAGGTGTATATACACACGCTAACGTACACACATGTACTCACATGTATGCATACAAACGCACACATGGACAACGTCACTTCCCCTTTCAAAGGAAATCCACCAGAAACGAGTATAAAAGCAAGAGACAAGCTGTTTCCAGCCCTTTTTCAGACCAGCTTCCTAACTGAGCGTTCTACGGACTGACAGCGTGCCTTTTCGGCACTTGCTACTATGTGGGACCAGAAGCCAACAGACAGTACGTACACTTTATACGCTTTCTCTCTCCATGAACTGGATTGACATTCTCACTTTTTCTCTCTCTATTTACTACTTGTGCCAGAGGACACCACCGCGTAGCTGACGACTAACATGGCGCACAGTTTAACTGATGCCAACCCTCTATCTTTTTCTTTGTCTACACGCTGGACTATCATTCCCATTTTCCACTACATTACTCACTTATCTTCCCACGCGCGAACAAACGATAGTGACCCGAACGTGAGATGAACACACATTTCCTTTTTCCTTCTATACTACCAATCCCGCAACAAACGATGGTTACACCCGCGCGGACATGAACACGTGTTATATCTAAAACATTCATTCTTTCAACAGTAAATAAGCGACATGTTTATCTTATCCATCAATTGAGTTTTTGTTTCCTTCAATTCCATTCATTTCATTTTGTAATGGGATAAGAATTTATATATCCTAGTCCTCTACAAACGATGGTGACCCCGTTATTTTAAAATGAAATGGATGAGTTTAAACGAAACAGTCATACACACACTCTCTCTCTCTCTCTAACAACAATAAACTTTCCCTCTCACCAGCCAACAACGAGAGACGCACGCCAAACTATAGACCTTCCTTCTTACCAGCGAACAACAAGAGATGCACACCAAACTATAGGCCTTCCTTCTCACCAGTTAACAGCGAGAGACACATGCCAAATTAAACACGTGTAGTACCCTTTCCTTTCATTTTTTTTCTTCACGAAATAAATCCTAGTTCGTTTAATTCAATTTAACACGTACTTCGTCTCTTTCTCAATTCAATTCATTTTCCCTATTTTTCACTACCACCACAAATTAGTGACACCCGAACACGAGAGGAACACGCATTTCCTTCTATACCCTAGACCGCTACAAAATGGGGACACCCGAATGCAAGAGGAACACGCATTTCCTCCTATGCCACAAGTTCACAACAAACCACCGACCACGACGAGACGTGAAACGAACAAGCATGGTGACCCTACCTTTTTGAAATTAATTGTTTTGAGCGAGACGCACGTTTTATTTGATAAAGAAAAAAAACGAACTTTTCAACAAAGAAAAACAAGTGAACCACTACCGACAGGAATAACTACTACAAACAACAATGACGAAACCCCTCGGCAGAAAACAAACACGGAGCTGTCGACTTCATACCGAATTTTAAAAAAAAAAAAAAATTCAAGCTCGACAAACATTTTTCATGGTTTCCTGACATTACCCTGCAACAAATGCGAGGAGCAAAATCACATAGGCCTGTACACATTCTCTCCCGCACAGCAGACGCAACAACAAAGAAACAATTACAGGACATCCCTATCAACACATAGGAAGAAGTTGAATCAACAATACGAGTTGAGATGCACCACGCACGCTGATAAACTCACAACTTGGAAGTTTCGTTGACAGCCGGCAATCACACTCATCGTTCAACAAGAACGAATGCGCAACTAGCGCCCATCCAAACAATGCACGCACCACCGCAGATTCACTTGCGAAGATAGCGTCAACTGGACACACCATGTCAACACAAAAAAAAAATTTTCCTTCCAAACGAACAATTCACTTTACTGTTCAAGCAACTATATCACCAGAATGGGCATCTAGTAGATTTCAGTACTTACGTAAGCAGACCAGAGTTTTGACCGAGAATTTAGTCAATCCCGGAAATGGGCAAAGGCGTTTACGATTTGAAATTCTTTCCCACGGTTTTCAAATTGTTAACTGCTTTGATAATTTCTGGGACTGGCTCGAGATTCTCCGTCAATAAACTACGTAGATACTGAAATTCTATGGATACCCATTTCTCAGAAGTGTCAATTTTTTTTTTTAAGTTGAGATTATTTAATATTAATTAAAAGATGACCAAAAATGAACCCCATAAATATTTTTTGTGTCGAGCTAAGTCTTGATATTATTTATTTATTTGTTGTCTAACACGTCAACAAAACCTCGATTTCCCCCCCCCCCTCGATTTGAGGAATGAATGTTACCTCCCCCCCCCCATTGATTTGAGGAATTAATGTGAAACGGTACAAAACACATAGTAACCACTTCAAATGAGGATCGAATGCCAGGTATCTAGTTAGTTTGTATGATGGCACTTTTTTTTAATTAAATGACAGCCACCATCTTTGTTGGTAAGATTATATATTGACAACGCCAAGCGATATTGGTACAATTGGTGCTCTTTTAGCAAGCAAGTGTGAAAAGTCTTCAGGAAGGTATGAATAAGGAATATAAAATTCCATTGCTTTTATATTCACTCCCTTTCTATTGGTTTAACTATTTATCATAATTTATAGTCCTAGCAAAGCCATTATCACAGCACAAACTGAAAGGTCAGCATATAAAATCAACAGTAAGTGCTTTGATACAATATGGGTTCTTCAATTAATGTTCTGTTGACTTTCGCATTTTGGAACTTTAATTCAAGCCATTATGTAAAAAATACTTTTATAAAATCAACATAAGACATAAATGTACAATAAAATCAACAAAAGGTAAACGTTTCATCTGGGCTGATGTTATCCACCTGATAGTCAGGGACTCGAACCTTGGATTAACCACTAAGGAGGCTGTCCTATCAGCAGGTGCAAATTACTGGGGCTGCTGTATTGCCATTTGGTGAATGGATTCTGAACCATGCAGTAGTTTCTGGTGGGGGCCTCTCAATGCCATACTAGTGGGTAATTGTTACAGCTTTACCTTATGTGCTACAAAAAAAAAAATTTACTGTCTTTTTCTCTTACTTTCCCTCTCTAACCTGCTCTAACCAAGCCTGTCGACCTGTTCCACAAATCCCAAAACCTCAACATGAATTATCTCCAGAGAAAAAACACAACAAAACCTAGAACCCCATCCTCCAACGTTACCCCCTACTACCATGTCTCCTTCTCTAACATCAAGAGTCTACATTCCAACCTTCCAGAGGTTGAAACCCAATTGCAAGAGATGAAACTGGTATAGAGCCGACCACTTCCCTAAATGAGTTCATAATTAATACTCTAACTTAACATCTAAATTTGACCCCCAAGATCGCTATTGGTATGGAATATGTGCTACATTAAAGATGGCTTTCCGTGTGGTAGGGATATCTCCAGGGAAGACCCTAATTTACCTTATGTGCTTCCTGGTTGCACTTGCTTACACCACTGTATTTATATTTGCCCTCTATTGCCCCCACAACAATGAACTTACTATCTTTAAGAGCATATCTGAGAAAATTGACCACATTGTCATGGCTTCTCCATTGCCTATGACCACACTCAGATTGTTCACGAACCAACCCGTGTGTCCGATACTACCGGTCAGTATGCAAGCCTTCTAGACCTTTTTCTTACAACTTCCCCCTGAGCTATATTCATGTTCCATTTTTAATTTCTCTGAGATCTTCCGACCACTCGGTTGTATCAGTTAAGATAAAAATAAAATGCAGCAAGTCTTCAGACGTACCTCTCCACCATACAGTATATCGATACTCTATGGCTGACTGGGATAACTTCCATACATTTATATCTGATCTACCTTTGCATTCCATGTTTAAAAAGGGTGTGTCCTCTATAGTATCAGACCTGACAGAATGATTAATTGTAGGCATAGATCGATTCATACCATCCAAAAAATTCCAACAAAAACCTAACAGCCAGCCATGGTTCTCCCTAGAATGTGCTGCTACCATCACACACAGAAATCACTTTTTCCATAGCTACCAACATAATAGATGTACTAAGACTAAAGCTGCTTTTAGGACTGCCAGCAATCACTGTAAAAGAGTAATAAAAATATGCAAGAGAGCTATATGCTCAGTCCATTAAATCCAAAGTATCTGAGCAGCGGCTTGGTTCCCACCAGTTTGGGCAAATAGCAAACAGGATCCTGAACAGAAGCACGCGTTATATCCCAACCATCATCAATAGACCTGAGGTCATCCTGTCAGCATCAGGCAAAGCCAAACTATTTGACAAGAACTTTGCAGCTAATTTTACCCTATGCGACCAAGGCCATCAACTCCCCGTATTTCCTATGACAGACAACATGCTATGCAACATACAAATATCTGTGCATGAAGTCACCAAGCTAATCAAAAACATTGATTCCAGTAAATTAACTGGCCCTGACGGCATTCAAATTATAGTGTTGAAAAAGCTTCAACCAGAACTTGCCCCCATACTTACAAAACTGTTTAAGCGTTGTCTTAAGGAGAATTGCTTCCCAACACCCTGGAAAACCTTATCAGTATTCCCTGTATTTAAGAATTCAGGTGAAAAGTCATCTCCCTCTCAGTACAGACCAATAAGCCTCCTGTGGTGTGTCATGAGTAAGTTGCTGGAATCCATATTAAAGAAGTAGTCAACCACCATCAGCAAAAATAACCTTAGTGACATACAATACGGTTTCCATTCTGCTAGATCTACATCAGATGTGCTAATGGTTATATCACAGGATTAGTGAATCTCTTGACAAAGGCTTCCTTTCTAGGGCAATTGCTCTTGACATATCAAAGGCCTTCGATAAGGTATGGCATAAAGGCCTACTTCACAAGATTTCCAGCTACAGTATAATGGAAATGTTTTCTCAATTATTAAATCATTTCTCTCTGATAGGCTCATAAGAGTAGTGGTTGATGGGCAGAAATCAGAGCCCCACAGTATTAATGCTGGAGTCTCTCAGGGGTCTATCCTGGGCCCAATTCTCTTCCTAATCTATATCAATGATCTCCCAAAACACATACTTAAATCATTCATAGACATCTATGCTGATGACATGACCATCTATGGCAACACCTCAAAGGCCGTAAATGACAACGTTCTCTCTGATTCTCTCTCCTCTGATCTTGAACGCGTGGTACAATGGGGGAAGAGGTGGTTGGTTACTTTTAATGCATCTAAAACTAAGCTTCTGTCTTTACATCATCAATGCTCTGATCCCCATCTGGCATCAATTGAAATAGATAGCTCTCGTCTTGGGAAAGCTCCATGTTTTGATAAGCTTCTGGGATTGACCTTTACTCCTGATTTGATATGGAACACATACATCAAGTCTGTTGCCAAGGTCGCTGGAAAAATGGTAGGATCCTTCTACTGCTCCAGTATATATCTCACTGCTGATGCAATTCTCTATCTATATAAAAGCCAAGTACGTCCAAGGATGGAGTACTGCTGCCATATCTGGGCAGGAGCTGTTAAAAACAGCCTATCCTGCCTTGACAGAGTACAAAATAGACTTCGTAGCCTAGTGAGGGTGCCCTTTTCCTTTCCCTGCAACCTCTCTCCCACAGAAGAGACGTTGCAGGCCTGTCATTTTATCATTATTTCCATGGCAAGTGCTCGTCTGAGCTCCAATCTTTGATCCTCCCCCTCGCCAATCTTTCACGAAAATCACCGGTCTAGCTTAAACTACTGTCAGTAATTTTCCCCACTTTTTATCTGTGTCTAAATCAAAACGTAGATTCCATGAACAAAGCTTCTTTCTTAGAAGTGCACCCCTGTGGAACTCTCTTCCGTTTGCCCGTTTCACACCTGACTACAACTTGGATGCCTTCAAGTCCAACATAAAAAAGTTCCTGATAAATCGGCCCCTTAAGTAAGACGGTCTATCACATCTCCATTATTAACGATTATTACGATGTTGTCCCATTGATTACTGTACACACAATAACCCTTATCCCCGAATGGCCTTTGGGCCTTGATAAATGGTGACTTCCTTGTAAAAAAAAAAAAATAATTAGGTTTTCTATATTGCAATGTAGACTACAGTGTATTGTGGACTACGTTTCTGCGAAGAGGCATGTGAAGCTTCCTCCTGATGCATCGCGATGGATCCTTAACTAGAGTAGGCAATCAATTGATATGATTGAAAAATGGACGATTTCATTGATTTTGATGACAATAAAAATATGAGTGAAACATTCATTGATCATCATCAATCCTAGGCAACGTCGAGTCTCTAGTGCTAGTAATAACTAATTTTCGTTCAAAACACATGTTATAATTGCAAATTGGGGAAAAAAACAAAACACAAGCATTGATAATTTCATGATTGGCAAACAAGAATAGTACCCGATTCAAAGTTAGCAGCAAACGGTGTTTGGTCAGATTCTTTTCCTGGTATTAAACTTTATCATTAATATAATTTCCGGCAAGAGTTTCAATTTCCCAAGTTTATTGTTGTTAGGTGAAAGTACAAAATAGTTAACAAAGAACCTTCATCAGTAACTTTTATTAGGTGGATTCTACCAGTAATTTGTTTCATATTTATTTTTAAGTTATTATCGAGACTCGAGAGATATGACCCCCATCATGACAGTCATTTTTTTTCTTATTCTCACGTAATGCTCGATACTACTTGTTTTTTAAACCGAATAAACGTTTTAAAGACTATTGTAAAACCAACCTGACATTTGTATTATAAAAGTTTTATTTGGTTATTAGTAAATGTAAATTTGTGAATCAATTTTGCCAACTTTTTGTATAATATTTTTTTAACAATTAAAAATCATTTTGGTGCAAGAAAATTAAAAGTAGTGGCCGCCAGCAATTAAATCTTTAAATTAAGTTTCTATTTTCAAGATGTAAAAAGAATAAATTGAATTTAGGTAAATACAGCATTTTATTTAAACTTTTTTAGATTATTGTACATAAATATTTATAAAATAATTATTAAATAAAGTGTTATAACTTTTTCGGTGCTTCTATAGAATTTGAACCTAACTAACACGACTTATTTTAAACTAGCCCGCACTTCTCAAACAGTCCTAATTTTCTGTTATCAAGGTGCCATTTTTACCTATTCGTTCATTTTTTGCCATTTTTTTTCAGGTGCCTTTTTTATCGAGCATCATAATATCTGACCTACTTCAGATGCATCCTTTTAGTTGAACTCAGTAGCCTGTACAGAACATAGAACTGAACTCTCTACTTAATTCATAGATTTAGTATAAGGTTATGGTTAGTGGAATGATCACGATCTACCTCTGGATTAAATTTCAATTTCAACATCTAAGTTTAAAAATAAGAGGTTACATCACTGATTATAATCACAATGTTTCAGTGATGTAACCTCTTATTTTTAAACTTGATTATAATGACCAAGCTAAAAATAGCCGTTTAATACATGTTTTGTAACGTTGTGATTTCTATTAAAATAAAAAAGTAAATAAATAGCCTTGTTTTTTTTTGTTTTTGTTTGTTTTTTTTCGTTTTGTTTTGTTTTTTTTTTTTTCGTTTTTTTTTTATCTGTTTAAAAAATTTTTTTATTTTTTTTTATTTAATTTTATTTTAATTTTAGGAAGAATGAGTCAGTGGAATTTTGCAAAATCTCACTGTCCATTTTTACGAGCGAATTGCCCCTTAAACAAGAGTCTCTCCTGTGTTTTCTTTACTCTTAATTTTGGAAAAATCCTTTTAAAAAATCCTTCTCTGCCATCAGTCTGTGAAGGAGAATTCCTTCTAGACTGAGGCCATTTTTGTTTAAATTCAGAGTGCCTTTTTTTTTTTTTTTTTTAAATAGTTTTTTTTTTGTTCCCTACATTAAAAACTGACCTCGTGTCTAACACTGCCACTGTGATGGGCAAAAAGTAGACAAGATTTGCATTCCACCCACTATTAACCAACCACCGTTGTTACATTTAGCCAAACTTCCACTACTGTCCTCTCTAGCCCTTTCCCCTTTCTACATAACTGTCTTATATAAAGAGGAGGACTACTCACTGTAATATGGCTGCTCAATAATGCTGCAATTACGCTTAGTTCTGTGTTGTCTTCATTCTGATATTAGCCGTGAACGTAACATAGTGACAGCACATTTATCGACTTCGTACCATCCAAGAAGAATGACAGATCGTCAAATAATGTGTTAACAGTATTCCTTTCAGTTTTCACTTCTGTTACGTTTTTCTTTTTTATCACTCGGTCGCTCCCACATGGATATATTAATGATGTGCCCTCACCTTATGGTCCCTGCTGATCTCTACAGTCTGTTATCATTATCATTATTGTTGTTATCGAGTTGCTGTTGCAAGTGATTCTTGCCTAAACTTTTTTTTCATCTCTGCATTGATTAATTTCCAAAACAGAACACGTTCGATGATGTATGCCGAAGAGAATATGACTACTGCAACGAATACCATTTCCTTGACTGGCGATATGTCCAGCTTACATATCAAAGCCCCAGAACGATTCATTTTTAGTAGGAATAAGGCAGACTCCTGGGAAATATTTCATAAACGATGGTTCAACTACTCATTATTGACAGGTTTGGACCATAAACCACGAGAAATTCAAGTTGCTGTACTTGAACTGCCTGGGCAATGATGCCATGAAAATATACCAAGGCACGCAACCCAGCGACTGAGCTGACTGTGGGGACATACTACAAGCACTAGAGGAATATTCTGTCGGAATTAATAAAACCTGAGATTTGCATTCCATTAGAGGAAACCGGGTGAGGGAAAGGCCTTTGACAAGTTCTACAATGATCTAGGAGTATTGCCGCAGACATGCAATTTATGCACTCGATGCACTTCTGCAGGTCCAGATTGTTGGTGTCCATGACCAGTTAACCAAGCAGGATCTGCTAAAAATACAGAACCTTACTCTACAGAAGATTGTAGACATATGCAGAACATCTGAAATGACCAAACTCCCAGTCAAGGAATGGAACTAGATACATCCCAGGTGAGGAGGGTACATGAAATAGTCGAGTGAAGGAACCAATCTCCAAAAGAGAATGCCTATTTTGTGGCTAAACACACATGCCAAAATGCAGCAGATGCTCAGCCCATGGCAAACTATGACATGTATGCAACGAGAAGGGACACTTTTAGTTCAAGTGTCCCAACAAAGACAGAACAACGCGAAAAGAGATATAACACAAATGAAAGCAAGAGGCATGTTGCACTTCTACCAGGAATACATCAACTAGACACATCATCAGAGGAGGATGAAGAATACAATCACCGGGTGAATGCAATAAAAACCCCAAAGACAAAAGAGGCCAAATGCCTTATTCTTCTGAATAAAAAGTTGTTTTCCAGATTGACACAGGAGCATCTATTAATACTCTCCTTGAAAAGTTTTCCAAGAGGATGAAACCCTACAAATGGGGTCTTATCAATGTGGAATAAATCTCTGATGAAACCACTCTGTGTATGGCGAATGAAAATAAGATACCCAAAAAACAACAAACCTACTAATTTGTAATAGTCGAAGATGAAGATGACTGCCAACCACTGCTTGGTCTGCTGGTGAGCATACAAATGGGCCTTTTGGAGATATAACAGAACTTCCGTGTCGCAGCAGTCAACATAGAGAAAAACTATAAGGAGGTGTTTGATGATCAACTTGACAAACTGCCGGGTGTTGCCACTCTCCAGCTCAAGCCAGATGCAATCCCAATTGTAATGCCCAATCGGAGAATACCTATAGCCATACATTCTGAAGTGAAAAAGGAGTTAAGTCAACTAACCAAATTAGGAGTAATTAAACCAGTAGAAAAACCTAATCCATGGGTTAGCTAACTTGCTATTACAAGAAAGAAAAATGGGACAGATAGAATATGCCTGGATCCTCACGAGCTCAATAAAGCACTCATGCGAGAGCACTATGCCATACCAATTATTGAGAATGTCTTTCATGACATGAGAGATACAAAAATATTCACAAAAGTGGACCTCTCATTAGGATATTTGCATGTTGAGCATGATGATGCATCCAGTGATCTGACCACCTTTCAGATATGCTTTGGCCAATACTGTTGACGTTGGTTACCATTTGGCCTTAACTCCTCAGCAGAGATATTCCAAAGAAAGCTGAATGAGCAATTTCAAGACATTCAGGGAGTTGTCATTATTGTATGATCTGGTCATTATGGGAAAGACCAAGAAGAATATGACAGGGGACTCCACAAACTACTCCAGAAATGGCAAACAATAGGAGTAAAACTTAACCCAGAAAAAACTAGAGACTGGATTAACACAATCACTTTCCCAGGATGTCGCATCATCAAAGACGGCATTGGAATCGACCAAGAAAAAGTGGGAGCTATCACTGATATGCGAGCACCAGGAAACATTGTTCTCCGTAGATTCCTAGGCATGACAATCTACTTTCTTCTTTTTTTTTTTTTTTTTTTTTTTTTTTTTTTACATGGTAGTCACCACTTACAAGGCCCGGAAGCCACTCGGGCATAAGGGTTATTGCATGTACAGTAATCAATATCAATGAGATAATATCGTAGTAATCATTAGTAATGGAGATTTGATAAAGTGTCTTACTTAAGGGGGCGGTTTATCAGGAATTTGTTTATGTTGGACGTGACGACATTCAAGTTGTAGTCAGGTGGGAAACAGGCAAACGAAAGAGTTTCACAGGTGTGCACTTCTAAGAACGAAGCTTTGTTCATGGAATCTACATTTTGATTTAGGTACAGATAAAGAATGGGGAAAATTATTGACAGTGGTTTCAGCTAGATGAGTGTTTTTCATGAAAGATTAGCGAGGGAGGATCGGAGATTGGAGCTCAGACGAGCACTTGATATGGAAATAACGATAAAATGACATGCTCGCAATGTCTCTTTTGTGGGAGAGAGGTTGCAGGGAAGTGAAAAGGGCATCCCCCTCTAAGCCATGAAGTCTATTTTGTACTCTGTTAAGGCAGGATAGGCTGTTTTTAGCAGCTCCTGCCCAGATATGGCAGCAGTACTCTATCCTTGGACGTACTTGGCTTTTATATAGATAGAGAATTGCATCAGTAGTGAGATATCTTCTGGGGCGGTAGAAGGATCCTACCATTTTTCCAGCGACCTTGACAACAGACTTGATGTATGTGTCCCATCTCAGATCAGGAGTAAAGGTCAAGCCCAGAAGCTTATCAAAACATGGAGCTTCCCCAAGACAAGAGCTATCCATTTCAACTGATGCCAGATGTGGATCAGAGCGTTGATGATGTAAAGATAGGAGCTTTAGTTTTAGATGCATTAAAAGTAACCAACCATCTCTTCCCCCATTGTACCACGCGTTCAAGATCAGAGGAGAGAGAATCAGAGAGAACTTTGTCATTTACGGCCTTTGATATGTTGCCATAGATGGTCGTGTCATCAGTATAGTTGTCAACGAATGATTTAAGTATGTGTTTTGAGAGATCATTGATGTAGATCAGAAAAACAGTTGGGCCCAGGATAGACCCCTGAGGGACTCCAGCATTAATACTGTGGGGCTCTGATTTCTACCCATCAACCACTACTTTTATGAGCCTATCAGAGAGAAATGATTTAATAATCGAGAAAACATTTCCAGTTATACTGTAGCTGGAAATCTTATGAAGTAGGCCTTTATGCCATACCTTATCGAAGGCCTTTGATATGTCAAGAAAAATTGCCCTAGAAAGGAAGCCTTTGTCAAGAGATTCACTAATCCTGTGATATATAACCGTTAGCACATCTGACATAGATCTGGCAGAATGGAAACCATATTGCATGTCACTAAGGTTATTTTTGCTAAGGTGGTTGACTACTTCTTTATTTAATATGGATTCCAGCAACTTACTCATGACACACCACAGGAGACTAATTGGTCTGTACTGAGAGGGAGATAACTTGTCACCTGAATTCTTAAATACCGGCCATACTGATAAGGTTTTCCAGGGTGTTGGGAAGCACTTCTCCTTAAGGCAATGCTTAAACAGTTTTGTAAGTATGAGGGTAAGTTCTGGCTGAAGCTTTTTCAACACTATAATTTGAATTCCGTCAGGGCCAGTTGCTTTACTGGAATCAAGGTTCTTGATTAGCTTGGCGACCTCATGCACAGATATTTGTATGTTGCATAGCATGTTGTCTGTTATAGGAGGAAATACGAGGAGTTGATGTCCTTGGTCGCATAGGGTAGAATTAGCTGCAAAGTTCTTGACAAATAGTTTGGCTTGTCTGATGCTGATGAGATGACCTCAGGTCCATTGTTGATGGTTGGGATAAAATGCGCGCTTCTGTTCAGGATTCTGTTTGCTATTTGCTAAAACTGGTGGGAACCAAGCCGCTGCTCAGCTACTTTGGATTTAATGGACTGAGCATATAGCCCTCTTGCATATTTTTATTACTCTTTTACAGTGGTTGCTGGCAGTCCTGAAAGCAGCTTTAGTCTCAGTGCATCTATTACATTGGTAGCTATGGAAAAAGTGATTTCTGCGTGCGATGACAGCAGCACATTCTGGGGAGAACCATGGCTGGCTATTAGGTTTTTGTTGGAATGTTTTGGATGGTATGAATCGGTCTATGCCTACAATTAATCATTCAGTCAGGTCTGATACTATAGAGGGCACATCATTTTTAAACATGGAATACAGAGGTAGATCAGATAAGGGAAATTTATTCCAAATCTTGCAGCAATGACAAAACCTGACCAAAAAAGATGTCTTGTGGACTTGGTCAGATTTCCAACAAGCAGCTTTCAACATTGTAAAAGAAGCAATCACAAACTCACCCATCCTTACATACTATGATTCCCACAAGGAACTGACTCTCAAGAATGATGCATGTGAGTATGGATTAGGAGCAGCACTAACACAGGTCGATAAACCAATTGCATTTGCAATTAGTTCCCTCAGATGCCGAACAAAGATATGCACAAATTGAGAAGGAGATGCTAGCAGTTGTATATGGCCTAGAAAAATTTCACTACTATATCCACAGAAGAGAAATGGTAGTTTTGACTGACCACAACCCCCTCGTCTCAATCATGTTTAAAATGTTTCTATGTGATATGTTGAGTCTGGTATGGCGGACTACATATAGATGACAGGAAAAAAAGAAAACCATCATCCCTTGTGGTATAAATCAAAAATTATAGAATAAGGGTGGCGAGTAAGATGTTTCAAAGGAGTAGCACATATGTTGAGTGACAAATTCCTCTGTAGTGGACATAGTATAGAATTAAATAAAATATGGGATCGATAATTAGAAATAGATTGGAATGTAAATATAATCTACGATTATATAAAAGGAACTTTGTGTGTGTGTGTGTGTGTGTGTGTGTGTGTGTGTGCGCGCGTGCGCAAGTTTGTTCCCTATGGCCAATTTTATTTTTTTTATTTCACATTAAGATACTTTGCATCTAAGTGTGTTCTTGCATAGGTTTTGTATCAGAATGCATCCGATAAGTATCAATAATCCAATTTTGACCAAAGTCAATACTTTTATACAACCTAACATCATAAGTGCATTTGAGAAGTTTTATCACTGCACAAGCACAAGCCTATAAAATCAACTGTAGATTAATTCATAAGACAGCACATTCAAACAGAATTTTTTTTTTTTTTTTTTTTTTTTTTTTTTTTTTTTCAGAGCAAAATTGAACCATGGTACTTGACGCTTGCACTTTAAACCTGGAGTAAAGCCATTATTTACAGATAATTTTATAAAATCATCAGTAAATTCTCTACAGTGCAATATAGACTGCAATGTATTGTGGACTAAGTTACTGCGGAGAGGAATGTGAAGCTTCTTCCCATATCTGTTTGATTGAAAAATTGGTTATTTCAATGACAATAAAATTTTAAGAGGGTTGAAGATTTGTTGATCCTCATTCAATGTCTAACAACGTTGAGTCCCTCTGCTAGTATATATGTATTATGATGTTAAGTTCTTTCGGAATTTTTTATTTGGATTTCAAATTATGTATTTTCAAATAAGTTTTCGTTATAATACCTTTACTTTATATATCATTTTAAAAAGCGTTTTTTTGCTCTATCTAATTATTTAAATTACAATTGTTTTAAAATAATTGTCTTTTCAGAACATTGAATACAAGATAGGTAAAAAGAAAATTTGCACAATTTTCTCATTTCAATTCAAGCTCAGCCCAAAAGCTGCTGAAACAGCTCTCGATATCAACAAAGTGTTTGGTCCAGAAACCACTACTGAACACACAGCACAATGGTGGTTTAAGAAATTTCGTGACAGCAACAAGAGTTTTGAAGATAAGCATAGTGGTCGCCCATCGGATGTTAACAATGATCAATTAAAAGTCTTAGTTGAAGCCAATCCACGCATAACTGTTTGAGAACTTGCTTCTGAATTAGATGTAATGTATATGATGATTTACAACCATTTGAGAGAGATTATAAATGGGTGCCTCACGAATTGAATGACAACCAAAAGAAACACTGTTATGAAATGTCATCTTCCCTTTTTTTATGCAGCAAGAACAACTTGTTTCTCGACCAGGATGTGATTTTCGATGAAAAGTGGGTTCTTTACGACAACTGGCAATGCTCAGATCAGTGGTTAGACGCCAACAAAGCTCCATGACACTTCCCAACGTCAAACCAAAAGAAGGTCATGCTAACTATTTGGTGGTCTGCGACCGGTCTCATCCACTAGTTTTTTGAATGCAGACGAAATCTGCTAACAAATGGATGAAATCCATCAGAAACTTCAACAACACCCAGCATTAGTCAACAGAAAAGGCCCAACTCTCTATGACAGTGCCCAACCACACGTTGCTAAACCGACCCTGCAGAAGTTGAATGAATTTGACTACAAGACTCTGCCTCGTCTGCCATACCCTTCAGACCTCTCACTTACCAACAATCACTTTTTCAATCATCTCAACAACTTTCTGCATGAGAAATTCTTCAAAACCCTAAGCGATATCAAAAACGCTATCAGCAATTTCATTGCCACCAGAACACAAGATGTTTACATTACTGTTATAAATACACTTATTTTACGTAAGTAAAAGTGTGCTCATTCTGATGGTGCTTATTTCGATCAATAAATTTTTGTTTGGACCGATATGTTTATCTGAATTTAAAAGTTAAAAGCCGCACAAACTTTCTTGTCAACCTGATATAATACACATCTAGCTAACATTAACTTCAAAATTCATGACATGTGTTTGGCATGTATCAGCAACATGATAGCCTTCTGGGGGTTGAATGTTCAGCCCCTACTTCTAGCGATAATAACTAGGAATAAGTTTAAAAGAAAAAAATAGTTGTTCCAGCAGGTCATGGCTGAAGGAATAAGAACAATTTACCCCTGTTGATTAAATAAGGGTTCAGATCGAAATTCTGTGCCAATTCTCAAGTTCAACTTTTAAGTTCTCAAGTTTGAAAAGCTGCATCTGAAGAAAATAAATTGTTACATCGGCCGAAATGTTCTAAATATTATGAATAGTAGTCCCAATAATACAAATTACCCACCCTCATTTAAAAAATTAAAAACTTAATGCAATAATCTACCAACAGAACCTATAAATAAATTTCACACTATATACTCACAAAGAATTCATTCTCTATATATCTAATGAATGAATATAATTGCATAACAAAACTTACATTCATAAAAGGGCACTTTAGAAAACGATATGCAATAAAATTCTGTTTTAAATTTGGAAAAAATGCCACAGAAATGTATGGAATGCTTTTGAACATTTTGCATCAGTTTGGGGTGGCAAGAAATTCAAGGAAAGCAAGGAGTCTGTGAGAGATGATGCGAGGAGTAAGGAAGTCAGAACACCAGAGTTGATTGGCCAAATAAAGAATTTCATGGATCATCGTGTGTTTATAAAGACCATAAATGCACAGTTTGATGTCAGCGTGGGAACTGTACACACAATCATTTGCAAGGAACTGAAGATGCGGATAATTTGTGCAAAGCTTGTCCTGAGAGTGCTCCATCATTGTCACAGACTATTTGACCAAGATGGGCATCAAGGCAGTTTCTCACCCTTCCTATAGTCCAGACTTTGCTCCATGTGACTTTTGGTTATTCTCTAAGCTCAAGGAAAACTTTAGATGTTGTAGTTGAGACAATTGAGGAGATGAAAGAGTTTGTGACGAGGGTTATTGATATGCTCACACAAGAGGACTTCCATGGAGCCTTACAGAAGTTGTTGGAATGGTACAACAAGTGCATTGCAGCCAGAGGAGATTACTTCAAAGGGGACTAGAGTTGCATGTGTGTACTATTAATAAAAGTGTCCATATGAAAAAATGTCTAAACATATTTCAGGCCATCGTATTTATCTTATCAAATTTAGTTTTTAATGATTAGTTATAATCATTAATTAAATTAGTTTTTGAAATCAATAGTTGTTGAAACTTAAGCAGCATAAAAAAATGTATATTTAAAGCTTAGAAACAAATGAAAATGTGTACTTAACGTTTAAAAAAATATAACTAATGAGGTTTTTAATGAATTATCAAGTATTCATTGTTGAAATTTATTTTTGCATCAAATTTCTTTTTTTTTTCTTTTTTTTACATAGGCATCACCACATTATCAAGGCCAAGAGGCCACTCAAGGATAAGGGTTAAAGAGTTTTAGGAATTAAAAAAAATGTCTGTTTTAGATGAGAATTGATAATTCGTATTTGGATTATTTGGACTTGTGTTCTCATCTTGAGTGTTATTCACACAATGTTTCAGTGAATGTAATCTCTGACCTTCTTTAGGTGTATCTTGTTGAACTCTGCATGGAATTTCGAACAGAATCCTTTATTTAATCCCGGAGGGGAGAACTCATGGCATAGTGGATAAAGTACTTGGTAAAATTCAGTTGTAAGTTACATTCTTCCAAAGATTGAAAGTTCAAGAACAAGAGCATGCCAATTCCGGGGACTAAATAAAGGTTTGTTCAAAATTCTGTGCAGACTTCCAAGTTCAATAGAAAGATTCCCGAGTTCGACAAGAAGAAAATTAGAAGTTACATCGCTCAAAATGAGAATAGTAGTTCGAAAAATTCAATTGATATGAAAATGTTTAATGTTGAAATGAGGATTATTTTTTTAAATGAGTGGGACATAAAATATGACTGCAATAAATGAAATCCCTTTCAATGTTTAAAAATTGAATTTGTATTTTTTTTTTTTTTGTAATGTGTTCAAATTTTAAAAGTTATGCAATTGTAAAATTGATGAAATTTTTTTTTAATGGTTTGTTTCACTTTAACATGAAGATGTTGGATAACATCCATTGTTGGTGTTAAATTGTATTCTGATGTACACAAAAATATTCCCCTGCTATTTAAACAGAATAAAGAGAGAAAGATTTGTCTTTTTCTTATCAGTTAGCTTTCTCTTTGTATTATTGGACTTATTCAGACTATTGGGTGCTTCTACACTATCAGAACGAAATTTTGTAGTCAATAAATGAAGTTTTCAGATAAAAAAAACAATGGTTTCTACTGATTTTTGTCAATTTTAATAAATTACAATGTTAGATTCCAAATTATGTCCGTCAAAATTGCCTGAATATTACTGAATTATTTAAAAAAAAAACAACTTTGTGTTAGCTGGTGAGAAAGTGCGGCCATCTTGTTTTTATAAAATAAATCGAAACGGAAAATTACCTCTCTTTTGAACTCTGTGTCTTGCATAAGCAAATACGATCGTTTTCTTCAAATTCTATTTTCTTTAATAAATATTTTTCTACCTTATTGATTTTCGTGATTATTATAATTTAAAAAATACGAGGAATACGTAGATACCATTGTTTTCATGTGAAATTCAGTATTACAATTACCGAAATTTCGTTCTGATAGTGTAGAAGCATCGACTACCGTTCTCATTTTGGATGTTATTCGCACAACATTTAAGCCAATGTAACGTCCGTACCTTGTTGAACTTAAGAATCTGCACGGAATTTTGAATCAAACTCTTTATTTTAATTCATGAAGTTAGTTAGCTCTCGCTCCATTAGTTATGATCTGATAGAAGTCTCAAGTAATTCATAATCGTATTCTTAGTATCATGGTTGTTGCATCCTCAGTGCGGCCAGTACTAAGAATACTAAGTAATAATCAGTTCTAAATGCAATTTTCAGAATGAAGGTTCAATCTGCAATGTGGGTGATACTAAGAATAGAATTGTAGATGAAATAAAGGGTTCTGTTTAAAATTCAATACAGATTCCCAAGTTCGACAAGATACATCTAAAGAAGGTTGGAAATTGCACCAGCCGAAATGTTGAGAATAACATACAGGATGGAGAACATTAGGCCAAATAATATAAATCATTCATCTTCATTCTGAAAATTTTCAAAACACAAACTTGAATGTGTGTCGAATTTGGGAATCTACACAGAATCTTGAATGGAACCCTACATTTAATCCACGGCGATAGCATTCTCTCGTTCTGTCTATCATGACTGAAGTTTTAAGTAATTTGCGATTGTATTCTAAGTGTCGCCCACACTGAAGATTGAATCTTCAACTTCCAGAAGAGTGTAACTTTCACAAGTGAATTTTACTAAGTAATTTATCCACTATGCCACCGGTCCTTTCATTCGATATTCCATGCAGCTTTCCAAGTTTGACAAGATACACCTGAAAAAGGTCTGGGGTTAAATCAACCAAAAGTTGTGAAAATAACACTCAAGATAGTAGTTCAAAGAATCCAAATAATACGAACAATCAGTTCTCATCTCAAAAATTCAGAAACATAATTTCTCATGGAAATAAAAGGCTTTTGTAATTTAATAGTTTTTATTTCCCTGATTTAAAATTATAGATGCACATTAATAGTATAATGTTTGTCTGTGTGCATATCGAAGTTCATATGCATGTAAAAAAAAAAATAAAATGAACATTTTTTGAAAAATTCTGATTACATAACTGAGATCAATTTATAGTTGCCTAGAGATAAGCATTTCAAAATACGCCTTTTAAGTCCCCCTCCCCACACACACAGGAAAAATCCTGGTAGTTTGCAATTAGTGTAACCAAGTGAGTGTATCTGCTCAATTTCTATACACTTTAAGAACAACAAAATGTATTTAGATATGCTTGAATAACAGTGAAGAAATTAGTATTGTTTCTGGGTCATGTTTTCATCTCTCCCCCGCCCCTTTTACCTTGTGGTTGTTCAGTCAACTGTGATGCATTCATCCTCATCCAAATCGTTCCGTTTTCTTTTGTTCAGCACCTGCAACCAGCTTCACCGAAAGCTTGTGTCTTGCTTCACTTCACACTCGCCGTCAGTATTTACAGAAGCCATACATTAATGGACATCGTGTAACCATGTTCACACTTTAATTCTTCGCATAAGTTTGATACTTGTCATTTTTCTTTTGTGGTGAACAATTCTTTTTTTTCACTCTATTAAAACTGACAGATCAGTTGATTAATTGGTGGTTTTCTTTACAGATCTTTTATGGTTAACCACAGATTTAAGTTTGCAGTGATTTCTTATGTGAAACATAATTATTTGATGTCCCTAGTTTCAAAATGCCATAAAAAAGAACATTTGTAATGACCTTAATAGATTTTTTTTTTTTTACATTCAAATTACATAATAACGGGATACTTAAAGTCCCTATTTGTTTGCCCCTCCCAATGAAAAAAAAATTAGTTTTTTTAATGTGGAAAAACTTCAACTACCCAAAAGCGAGCACTCTGGATTGGAACAAGGGACACTTAGATTTTGTATACACTATATATATATATATATATATATATATATATATATATATATATATATATATATATATATAATATTGCAAATTCAATTCTACAATATCCTGACGTTTTCTACTTATATATTAGTAGCGTGTGTGTCTGTATTTACAACTCTCCTGCAGCCCACACCACTGGAATGACCAAACCTGGCATGATGATGGTCCTCCACCTAGGGATGTATCACACCATTTTCCATGGTAAAGGTCAAGGTCAGAGCCTATATGGATATACTCTCATGCAGCCCACACCACTGGACCAATCATGACGAAACTTGACATGATGATGGCCTCTGACCTTGGAATGGTACACACTATTTTTCAAGGTCAAAGGTTAAAATCATATTTGGTGTGGCTCTTACAACATCCACTTACTGCAAGGGTGCCCCCGAAGCGGGTACTTGAGCATACAACAAAATCCCACGCAAAGCGCGAGTATCTTTGCTAGTATATATATATATATATATATAGAGAGAGAGAGAGATAGAAGCAAATAATGAGTAACATAAACTTTTTATTATGTTTCCATATAATATTAAACAGTTATAGAGAAGGAGATTTAAAAATAGTGAATCAGATATTACTCAGGGAAGAGGGGGTCTTAATAACACCAATATTTCTCCTCTCATTGTCTTTTCCTGTCAAAAATTTATGTATTACTTCATATAAAACTGGCTATATTTTTCTTCCTTTGAAGATGTAATTTGAGCTGAAACAAAACAAATAAAATCTTTCCTATCCAATCTATATTAATAAAATTCTCATATGTCTGTGCGTTTCTCATATTTACATAACCTACAGATTTTCTTTTATATTATTAATCAATTATTGAAATTAAAAAAAAAATGCAATAGCATAAAATAAAACATCTTTTTTTATTAATTCTTATATATTACGAAATTAAATCTATAAAACATTTTCGTTCCTTCATAAATAAATCGACCATTCGAATTTTAAGTTTTAAAAAAATGAATAAATTACTTTGTGGTTCTTTAAAAATTAAAAAGAATTTGGAAACATTTAAACCGTCAAATAGGCAGTATTTTGGGGCTTTAAAATCCTTAGCAAATCTTTAAAAAAAAAAAATAAATAAAGTTATTTTACAAAAATAAGTTTGTGAAGACATAACAGTAGTTATAGTTTTCTACAAATGTGGTTCAATTAATAATTTAATAATCAAACATATAAAAAGTACATAATGATAACTCGTAATAACCCCCCCCACACACACACAAAAAAAAAAAAGAAAAAAAATTAGTGACACCATATTTTGGGGTGATATTATATTTTGGCGCTTCTGCACTATTAGGACGAAATTTCGGAAATCATAATACTGAATTTCACATGAAAACAATGATATCCATGTATTCCCTTTATTTTTAAGGTGATTATATGCCAAAATTACGAAAATTTATAAGGTAAAAAATTATTTATTGAAGAAAGAAAAACGATGAAAAGACACAGGAGAGTTTAAAAGGGAGGTAATTTTCCGTTTCAATTTAAACAAGATAGCCGCAATTTTTTTTTTTTTCAGCTAACACGATTAAAGTTGTTTTTTTAATAATTCAGTAATATTCAGTTAATTTTGACTGTATAATTTGGAAGCTACCCTTGTAATTTATTAAAATTAACAAAAAAAATCAGTAGAAACCATTGCTTTTTATCTGAAAACTCTTATCAACTTCAAAATTTCGTCCTTATAGTGTAGAAGCGCCTATATTTTTGTTCTCTAAATGACAGCAACAATCTATTGTAATTTTCATATGAAATCGAAATATTAGGTTGGTGCAAAAATAAGGTCGTTTATATATATATATATATAATTGAAGGTCCAAGGTTTATATATATATATATAATTGAAGGTCCAAAAAAATTTTTGCACCAACCTAATAAAATATAACGATGATATGCTTATTTTAAACGGATACATTACAAGTGTTCTTGACTTATTTTTATGTTTTTAAATAAAATGAAGTATGTAGTCCCTATTTATCACGTCCTATCAATGTCTCATGGGCACAAGTGAATGCCGGAGAAGAGGAGTGGGGAGATAACAAAATTTTTTACTTTCATTTTGAAACGATTTCTATTTAAAATTATTAAAGAATATTTGTTGGGTGAATAAACTTATTCTCTACGAGGTAATTTTTTCTCATCCCAAACAAGGCACAGTGCCACTAAGTCGTAAGGGGCTACTATTTGGGACCAGATTAGCAGGGATACTATATAGGGGGTTGAGCAGCGAGATGTCTCCATGGCTGACAGAACGAGAGAATCCTACCCCCATGGATTAAATAAAAGGTTCCATTCAAAATTATATGCAGATTCCAGAGTTTTAGATACACCTAAAAAGGGTTTAAGTTTACATTGGCTGACACGTTGTGAGAATAACACTCAAAATGAAAACAATAGTTCACATAACATAAACCCTTTGTCTGTGTAAAAATAAATGTTATTAAAGTTAGGACAAAAGAATATTCTTATTGTTTTGATTCTCGAGTACATATCCGACACAGTTAATCAACCGAGAACCACATCACTCTCTATGAAAACAATAAATAAATAAAACATATCAACGGATATATACTCGAGGGTCAAAACAACGGAAAGAATATTCAGTTATCCTAGCTCTAGTTATTATTTGTCAGATTGTGATGCTAGGTATCAGATACTGTTGTAAGTTAATTTTTAATCATCTATATTAAACAATTGCACATATATTTGCACATACAATGCATTTCAAGTATTATTAGACAGCAGATACTATTGCAATTCAGACGTATTTTTTTGGTAGATCATCCTTTTTCTTATACACTTGAATCACTGTTTTATTTTTGGTAGATATTATACATATATCTTTAAAGCTTGTTATATTGAGTTCACCACCCGGAAAACATTGTTACAGGCACTAATGTTTCAGTCTTATACAATCAGTTGTGTAGAAAGTGATAATTACGGTTAGCCAAAGGCTTCGAACCTAATCACCTTTAACTCTGTAGCCAGGTATTCACTGCCTCAGTTATCAAAAATTATCACAGGGTGAGGAGGGGGATTAAGCTCTATATATAGTCGAAGTAAATGAACGAATACTGAAAGCTAGTTAGATTGGTGTTCAACAGCAGACGCTGGAACATTGCATTACCTAAGGTTAATAACTTAGAACTTTCTTAGAGGCCCAATCCTAGGTGAAGGGTTTTTTTACTATTGTTTTTATGAATAAATATTATCTTTATCTACAGATATTAGTGTTTCATGTTTACGCAATCATATATATATATATATATATATATATATATATATTCAGACAGACATTAAAAGTATTGTTTAGGTAAACGCTATTATAATTCAGTAGATTTTTGTTGTTGGGACATTTTTTTCTTTCCTACTATTTACTTGAATTAATATTAAATATATTACACTTTTGTGACATTTATGATATCCCTACACTAGGTAGTTCTGCTAATTATATTATAATGATAATAATTTAGTTATATTTCATAATAATATATACGGAAATTCTAGTTAAAATATAACTAGTATTAATTAGTGACAACATTTATGATATAGAAATTATCTCAATATAGTTCTTTTCGGCATATCGTGTCCATGGCTCAAGCAACATACATTTTGTTATATATTTTCACTTGTCAATATTTGGTTGCAATAATATAGTTGTATTAATCATAGTTTTGATCTCAAGTTTGAATCTTGAAACTACAAAAAAAAAAACACATCTTGCTGCACAAATCCCGATTTAGGATACCCTTATAAATGTCTCCCTTTACATCTCAATAGCATTATGCCATGTTTGGGATGAATTAAAGTAAAAAATAATGGAGCCTTTATTAATTAAGCATTAATCTGTATATATTATAAAAGTGAACTTGTGTGTGCATGTGAAACGGTCTCTACCAAACTATTCTATCAATTTTTGTCTACAGACTTAAAACTTGATATATGGGGTTATCAGATTTTTAGAACAAATTTCATTTAGTTTTTAGCTGGTAAAAATAGCTGCTAAGGGGTCAACATTGAAACTATGCAATCGTAAGTCGACTTAATGTGTATCCTTTTTGCATGTACAAATATGTATTTATACGCTTGCGTTAATTAAAGTATTGATATCTAGGTGTCCTTAAGTCGTATGGCAGCAAATATCGCTAGCGAGCTAAATGTTTTGGTTTCGATTCTAGCTGATGGCAACCAAATCAGATATATATATAATTTTTTTTTTTTTTATAAATGACTACTATATATTGGGTACAGTATAATAATCACTAGAGAATTGGCTCTGTAATAACTACATCTGCATAAATGAAAACATCATATTTAAGCACATTTTACAACCTAGCAACGCCGGGTGCTTGCTAATATTAATACTATTTAACAATGTGATGTATAAAGTTGCTATTTATAATGGTATTAACATATAGATTATGCTTATTGAAGACTTACAGATTTATATTTGATCTATATTACTAGTTATTCAATAAAATATTTCAAACAATTTTTTTTTTAATCACAAATAGTTCTTTCTTTGTCCTTCATCTTTCAACTGTGTCTTAATAATTACACACTTGCTAAGTATTTAATTGCCCAGGTGATATTTCTTAAAACTTTTACCTTCTTAACTTTTTGTTGTTTTTATAGTCCCTTTGTCACTTAACATATTCAAAGTTCTCTGGGCAGATCTTTACAATCTCTATCCTTTACAAAGTGCAATTTATATACTAGACATGTTTTTAACAATTAGTTAAATACATTGGATTTTACATTTTCTTGTTTATTATTGACCGTCATAATTCCTTTTAGTATGGATAAAGTAAAATTAAAATAACAAACCTTTGCCCTACCCACTTTTCTGACTCTTGTTCTTTTCTTGTTTTTTCTTCCTCTTCCTTCAACTCCTTAGATTTCATTCACTTTTTCTCTTTTTAATTTTTTGTTTTGTTTACTCTTAATTTCTTCTTCCTCACTCTTCCCAATTTCAATGGATGTTACAATTTCTCTCCATTCATTCATTTTATTTCATTAAAAAAAAAACGAGAGAAATAAAAACCTTTTTATTCGGTTTTTGTTTGAATTTTTTTTTATTCATTATTTCTTATTTATTTCTGTTTCCCTCCTCCCAAAACTCTATTTTGATTCATCTCTACTTAGAATTAAAATCGAGGTGGGCTAGATTTTGATGCTGTAATCCACCGTGATACTGTAGCTTTAAGGCATTGGTGTTAATATATTCTGCAGCTGCATGTGCTGCTTGAAGCAGCTGCAAGGATAATATGCACCTATAACCATTCATACTCTTCCAAGAGAGGGGTTTTCTCTTGGCCTTTTGCAAGGGTCATGCAAGAATCTACACTTGTTTACTCCTGTGTAACCAACTTGAACAAATGGTGAGTTTCCGTTTGGGGCCTAATTAAACTGCCAGTTCCATTAACAGACAAAAAAATAGAAAAAAGGCGAGTTATTTACTTTCCTGCAGCTTTAGACGAGTAGAGTACTACAAGGTGGATATTGTCCATGCTTTTGTAGCGATCGCTCTCAGAATGTTTTGAGTGCCACCTTGTGATTCATTGTGAGCTTAATAAGAACATATAAAATGGCAAAAAGGGGCACAAAAGAATTCTTAATCTGGTGTGGGCAGCACAATCTGACCGTCTTTCATTGCAATTAGACCAGCATGTGTCTATGTTTCCGATTTCAAGATTATTTTTCTTTTCTTCTTTAGTTTCTTCTTTAGTTTCTTTCTTGTGCTGTGATAATACTCTCTAGTTTTCAACAGTTTTTCATTCTTTAATTCTATTCCAAGTGGTCGTTGTTTTTGTTGGTGCGTACTTCAGTGTTGAGGAAGAGATGAGAAAGTCAGCTGTTCTATATTAAATGGATTCCTATCATGGATGCTTTTTTTTTTTTTCCTAATAAAGAATGTTATTATTTACACACTTGACAACAAAACCAATTCAACCTGCTTACAACTTTCATGATCAGTATATTCACGTGTGACACCTTATTTTTTTAAAATTAGTTGTTTAAAATATGATTTAAAAGAAACAGTTTTGGTCTAGTTTAAGATGCAATTACACAAACAATTATAAAGTATTATATTTTCTACTTTAGCATTTTCTGTAAGGTTGTTTTCTTTCTAGTTTCTAAACTACACTCTATCATGACACTAGAAAAATGTTTTTGTTACTATTGGCCGACTTTTAATGCAAGTTCTTTTATCCTGATAATTTTGAAAAAGAACTAATTTATTAATATGCTCGAGTTAAATCTATGTAGAATGAGTTTAGAATCAATTCAATTTTTGATTTTGTTAAATGTTTCAAGCATTGCAAAAAAAAAAAAAAAATTGAATAAAATGTTTGAAGTTGAACAAGCTGTACCAAAGTCTGAATGTATTTTTTATTTAACGTGAAAGTCTTTGTTCAATTAAGTAATATTCTGTGATTAATTTTTTTTTTTTTTCACTGTTAACAAAATTTAATAAGAACCATTTTCCTGAAAGACTAGCTGTCAGTCCAAAAATATTTCAAAATCAAACGAATGATTAAAAAGCATACTACATAGACAAAATGTAACTACTTTTGTTAATATTAAATGATGGAAAGGTAAACTATGTTTTAATCTGTATTTTTTTTATTGTAAATATCGATTTTTGTATAGATTTTTTTTTTTATTCTAGGCAGAAATTAATTTCGGATTTTAATTTCTTATTTTTAAACAATTGTTTATTCCTCCTCTCTCATCTTGCATAGCAATTTTTATTTTCATACTATTATTTACGCCCCCCCCCCCAACAAAAGAACAATCATTTCATTAAATTAGTCTTTTCAATCAATGCTTGTATTATAATGATTTGGTTTATTGGTTAAAAAACGAAAGTAAATAGGATCCTGGACAACGCCGGATAGAGAGAGCTAGTTATTTATATCTTAATCAAATAGAAAATATATCTGACTGATTTTAGTCAGATGCATTCTTTTATATATAGTCATCCAATTTGTTTACAAATGGTAATTTGTATACCATTTCCCGAATGCTCAACCTAAGATAGAGAGCATTATAGTCATCCACATAGTACTGTTTCGCTGTTTCACAGCTCATCAGTCCGGCTAAACAAGCAAGTACCTCAAGCCAGGATTGAAACCCGATCACCCAAATGACAGACGGAACCGTTGCGCTATATGACTGTTGTTGCTGCTGCTGTGCGGGCAGTGAATTTAGTGCCCGCATAGCAGCATAGCATGTACAGTGAATTAACAGTGTACCTAAGCTCAATTTGTTTACACAAAGAGCATCGCTTCATATGCTAATGGTAATTTGTATACAACTTCCTAAATGCTCTCCCTTAAATAGGGAGCATTATAGTCATCCACATACAGTACTGTTTCGCTGTATCAGTGTGGCTAGACAAGCAACTTACTCAAGCCAGGATCGAAACCCGATCACCCAAACGACAGTCGGAACTTCTAACCGTTGCGCTATATTTTTTTTTTTTTTTTTTTTTATTCAATTTTCACCCCAAACAAGGCACAGTGCCACTTTGAAGCAGGGGGCTACTATTAGGGAATTAATTAGCGGGGTCATTATGAAGGGAGAAGAGTAGAAAGATGTTTGTTAACATTACACTTGAACTTCTGCATATCATTGCAGTTGGGAAAGCAGAATCCCGGAAGGGAGTTCCAAAGACCCGCAGTTCTGGGGAAGAAACTATTGGAGTAAAAGGCTTTCTTGCACCTAGGGATCTCCACTGTAAAGGGATGAGACTTAGTAGCTTGTCGGGTTTGTCGGGGGTAGTTACGTCGGGGAGGTACAAGTGTTTGCAGTTCGTCAGAGCATTCACCATTAAAGTATTTGTAGAACAGGCAGAGGGATGCAACATCTCGTCGATGGGACAGAGGTTGAAGCCCAGATGACAGTTCAGGACCTATCAGGTTTGCGACTCTTTTTTGAACCCTGTCCAGGAGCGAGAGACAAGCAGCAGATGCACCAGCCCAGATGTGACAACAGTACTCCATACATGGGCGAATGGTTGCCTTATAGAGGTATAGGATACTGGCAGGCGTAAGTAGTTTTCTAGCACGGTAGAGGGAGCCAACCTTCCTTGCAGCAGCCTTGGCAATGCTCTCAATGTATCTATTCCAGTTCATATTCCCTGTAAACGTTAGGCCGAGGAGTTTAAAAGAAGTACTTTCAGGCAATGTGTTCTTGGCCATTGCTATTGGTGGTAGAGAAGGTTTCTTGTAGTTATTGAAGGAAACAAGCTTAGTCTTAGCAGCATTGAATGAGACCAACCATTTTTGTCCCCATTCCACTACGGATTGGAGGTCATCCTCTAGTGTTTCTGCCATTTTCTTGGATATGTGTTCATTTGTTTTCCCCTCATATCTGTTATAGAGAGTGGTGTCATCGGCAAATATACCCATCTCCGAAACAATATTATCAGGGAGGTCGTTTATGAATATCAGGAACAATAGAGGTCCAAGGATAGACCCCTGAGGCACTCCCGCATTTATGTCATATTGTTTGGATGTACGTCCGTCGAGGACAACTTTGATTTTTCTATTACTTAAGAAGGATTTAATTACGTTATGAATTCTTCCAGTGATTCCATATGATCTAATTTTCCTTAGAAGACCATCGTGCCATACCCTGTCAAAAGCCTTAGATATATCAAGGGCCACCGCTCTACCCTCCCCTGTTTTATCCAATGAACGGTATATACGTTCAGAAACTACAGTTAAGATATCTGCTGTTGAACGGGCTTGCCTGAATCCATATTGTTTGTCAGTCAAGAGTTTAGCAGCTGTTAGGTGCTGGACTAGGGCTTTATTAACTAAGGACTCAAATATTTTGGCGAAAAGCGGGAGGAGGCTAATGGGGCGATAATTTAGTGGGTCAGTTCTTTCACCAGAATTCTTGAAGACTGGTACCACAGAGGCGGTTTTCCAGCAGTCGGGAAAACAAGATTCGTTAAGGCATTTATTGTAAAGTTTGGACAGAACTGGAGCAACCTCGGCAGAGCATTTTTTTAATAGCACAGCCGGGATGAGATCTGGTCCACATGCTTTAGAGGTGTCTAGGTTTTTTATAATAGCATGTACCTGAGAAGGGGTGATTTTCAAGTCGTCAAGTGTGGCGTCTGTTCGCAGAGGAAAATCAGGGAGTGAGTGGTGTACCGAGTTCAGTGTGGAGTTTGAGGCAAACCGACTGGCAAGCAGATTAGCCTTGTCAGTTGCCGTGCAAGCAACCTCATGATTGTTTGTTAGTGGGGGAATAATTGACTGTCCATTATTAACTACGCTGTTGTAGATTTTCCAAAAATCCCGCTGCTATGAGGGCAGTGAATTAACAATGCTTTGACATTGTCCAAATACCGAAGCTCAATTTGTTCACACAAAGAGCATCACTTCATACGCTAATGGTAATTTGTATACAACTTCCCAAATGCTTAACCTAAGATTATATATATATATATATAATGTGTGTGTGTGGCTACACTGAATATTCCGCGTGTCATCCACTGTAGGATTCTTCAGGCTTGGCACATAAGCCTAAAGAATCATAGTGGATGAAACGTGGAATATTCAGTGTAGTTTAATCGCCATATATATTTTATAAATTACTAACTAGCTCTACCTATGTATTGAGCACTTTTGAATAAATACTTAAAGTTTACGCATAAATTTATACTTTCGTATATTAATTTTATGTGAGTATATGAAGTAGTTATATATATATATATATATATATATATATATATATATATATATATATTGCTTCATTGATTTCCTTATATATTCAATTTATTTTTATTATCAGTTATGAATTTCACAAACTTGTATAAATGTTGAGTACATTTTAAAATAGTTCATAAAAAAAGGATTTATTTGAAGAAAATTGTCCCTTAAAATATTTATATCTGATAAAATCTTTACATTTTAAAGGTATCCATTGAGTGTCTTGTCATGGCCTTAATTCAGTCTCGAGAGATAATGGATACCCCCTGTAAGGGTGGTTGTGCATTTAATTGTGAAGCTAGGGTTGCACAATCTCCAACTACACCTCTCCTGAGTTGGCACTGTCTGATTCCAGTGACAAGAATCCAGAATGACTGCTAACCGTGCTGAGATAAATGGAGAGCACATACAACACCGGGTATTCTCAAATGGTTACCCTTTTCAGTACTGACCAAGCTCGATATGTGATTATACCGTATATTTATTAAATATATGCAATTTGTATTATATTCAATTTGTATTAAAATTCTAAGGACCATTCTGACAAATGTCAATTGAACAAACGGTATTATTGGGAAACAATATTACTTTAAGTGAATTTGCTTTTATTGGTTATTTCAAAATATCTTCGTTTTATCAAGATTTTTTAACTTTACAACTAATTGAAAGTTTCCCTAATCGAGCTTTCTTCTTTTTGTTGGGTCATCCATCAATTGATAGTGAAACATTGTTCATTGTTTCTTAAGTCTGATTGTATATGCAGCATGCCAAACCTGCGTATAGTACATTATACTGCACTAACTGGAACATTCCGTTGTAAAACAGATCATCAGTTTATTGATAAGTTCAACTGGAATTATTGCTTCCTATGAAACAGCAGGGTTTGTAGTCAAACAAGATATGTTGCAACGTGGACATAAGAGACTATTATTTGGGATCATGTCTAACAGGAAACTGTGGGTAGTTAAGCAGCAAGATGTATGTTCACATTACACTTAAACTTCTGCATAATAGTACAGTCAGGAAAGCAGGAGACAGGGAAGGAATTTCAAAGGCTAGCAGTCCAAGGAAAACTATTAGAGTAGAAGGCTTTCCAGAATCTAGGGACCTCAACAGTGAAGGGGTGAGATTTTGCCGTTTGTCAGGTTAGTCAGGAATATGTAGGTCGAGGGACACAAGTTCATTAAAGAACTCTTCTAGATCTATCGTGTTTCTGTCTATACACATGCAAGGTAAGCTCAAGAAGGGTGTGGTCCTTACTATGCATGGACGGTCATTTACTGTGAAAAGGCTACATTTTGCATATCGCATAGCAGTGGGATGAATAGAGACTAATCGAAAACACCTTTTAAAGGCTAACTCGATTATTGAATTTAAGCATTTTTATTTCAACAAAATTTATTATAAGATTCTTTGCATTTTGAAGGATAGTTATGCGCTCTCTTTTAATAATAGACCCTAGTTATTAAATCTGATTTAAAAAAAAATAAATCAAAAAAATTATTCCAGTCAAGAACTATAATTTATCAAGTAAAAACACATGATTCGTGCCTATTGCTTTTTTTTTTTTTTTTTTTTTTTTTTTTTTTTTTTTTTGCTTCTAGCTATCATCAAATACATTTCTTGCTTAACAAAAGTTTTTTTTTTCTGGTTCTAATTATTTTATATAATTCTCTATTGAAACTGACTTCTTCATTCCAATGAACAGATATTAACACAGATTTCTAATTTAAGGTCTGAAACTTGAGATCATTTATTTAATAAACTAATTCAATGTATTGTTCTTTAAATGTTGTCTAAATGCATATGCTATTAGCCATCAATATATTCCAAAAAGAAAAAAATATTCTCAGTATATTCTTTTTAATTTCAAATAAAAATTCAATGTTTTTCAGTTTTTTCCAGGTTGCCAAGTTCGGAAGTAATTATATCCTTTGATTATTTAAAAAAAATGTTTAAACATTTTTTAATTCTGTTTTTGTGTATAAAAGGTTTTCTTTTGTTAACTTGTAGGCTATTAAGGCGAATAGTGTTTGAATGGGAGAAGTACATGCCCACTGCTTCCCGTTTGTAAAGCAAAGATTTAATTCTTATTCATGGTTGCTACGTTGTCAAAACGGAGCTTTCAGTCGGCATAATGTATTTGTATGTAAACATTGCAAATGGGTTAGATACATACACGTGCAGATGCACGTGTCTGCACTATTCTGCACTTGACACTTACATACAATGCCCATGTTTTCCGCAGTTGACAATGTAAAGCAAAAGCAGGATTGATGATTTGTTTTTGTTTGTTCTTTCTGGCATTTTAAATAAGAAACGTTATGACACGATTTCAGGGTTTGTCTACAAAAACCACACACATGAACATACACTTTCATGGTTCTTTTTTGTATTGTTTTTATAGAATGCTCAATACTTTAAGCTTTAAAAAAATTAATTTTAATGAATATAAAAATAATAGTAACTAAATTATTATTTAATGTATCAATTGAGTAGAAATCTCTATATTGTTACTAGCAGGCCACCCGGCGTTGCCCGGTCGTAAAATACGCTTAATATGATATTATAATTTATGCAGATTACATATTTATTATAGAGCTAATTCTCTGTCGATTATTATATTATACCCAATGTATATTAATGATTTCAAAAGTAAAAAAAAAAAAAAAAAAAAAAGTATGATTTGGGTGTCATCAGCTAGAAACCAAAACCAAAACACAACTCCCCAGCCTTATTCATAATCTTTTGAGCATATAAAAAGCTAAAAAAAAATTGCGTTTTTAAAAGGTATAAATGTATATTTACGCATGTGTAGAAGAGCACTTAAAGTCGAATTATGCTGCTAATTGTTTGCAATTTTGATCCCTTAGCAGCTATTTTTACTGACTAAAACCAAATCGAATCTGTTCCACATGTTCAAATCCTCTATATATAGAGTTTCAAGTTTCTAGATCAAAAATTGATAGAAGTTTGATATAAACTGATCCTCACACGGATAAACTAATATAGTGTGTGTGTGTGTGTGTGTGTGTGTGTGTGTGTGTGTGTGTGTGTGCGTGTATAGAAGAACACTTAAAATCGACTTATACCTGCCAAGTCATAATTTATTTTCAATTTTGACCCCTTAGCAGTTAGCTTTACTGGCTAAAGACCAAATCGAATTTGTTCCACATGTTCAAATTTTCTATATATTCAATTTCAAGTATGTAGGCCAAAAATTGACAGGGGTCTGGTAGACCGTTCTTCAGACAGACAAGGTCATTATATATATATATATATATAAATATAAACTGCAAGAATCCAGAAAATGTGTATTTGTAAGTAATGTGTCTACATGTGTAACAAATTACCACTGATACATAATAGTTTATGTATGTGTATAGTACAGATGCATGTTACAGACTAGAAAGATACTCGTCTCACAAAATTCTCAAAACAAAACGGTTTTACAACAATTTTATTTCTTAAAAAGATTAGGCACTTGCACACTAATCGGATGGATTCACTTTGGGGGGGAGTCAATAGGGACATGGGACGAGTGCATAGAAGGGGCAGACAAATGCAATTTTAGGACAGAATCGTAAATATATGCATGTTTTTTTGTTTTTTTTTTTAAATTTTTTTTTTATTAATGCATGTTTTTTGGTGTTTTATGGGGGGAGTTTTTTAACATAAGTATAAGAAACTTATAATAACACAAAATAGCGGGGTTTCAAACAAAATAACCTTTTATTTTTAATTTTTAATAAAACCTAAACATAAAGTTTTTTTTTAACACATCTCAAGAATTAAAATTCAGTTTTATGTTATAAGTTTCTTATATTTCTTGTAATTCCAGAAATGTATTACAAAATCTTTGTTCATGTTTTATTAAAAATAAGAAAAACTATTGTGTGTTATAAGTATTTATTTTTAAAAAAACTTTCTCAACAACAAAAAAAAAAAAAATGCATTAATAATAAAATATTCATTTATTTTCGATTCGGTCCTGAAATTGCATTTGTTTGCCCCTGTTATGCACTCTTTCCATGCTCAAACTGACAACCAAAAAAAAAGTGACACTATCCGAGTAGTGCACAAGTGCCGAAGATTAAAACCAAGATATAATGATACCAACCTTATGTCTAGGATCCTTATTCTAATTTTGATCAGTCTCCATTACATGATTTTTATTCTAGAAAATGTCTCAAAGTTAACGCTTAACCTGTAATAGGAGGGAGGATGGGGGTCTTTAAAAAATTAACTTTAGTGAATCTTGCTTAATTGATTTCTAATGTCTATATCCAATTTCATACAAATCTGGAATATTTAAATTTTTAAATGGAAGGTTAAGTCTATATTATACCTTTTTAAAACCCTTTAAATTATTCTAAAGAAACTGTAATTTGGAAAATATTTATTAATTTTTTTGTTTTTTTATCCTATATGTAAAAATATACGAACATATACATTTATTTTTATAAAGTTAGACTAGTCTAAAATTTTACAAAAATTAGAGGTGTTCATATTTTCACAAAGGAGTTATATCCTCTTTCTTTTCCTCTTTTTATAAAACTAAATTAAACTAAATATATCCCACATTTCTCACCCTTACACTAAACAGAAAATAATCTGTTAATTTAGGAGTGAATCTTATACATAAAAATATATAAACATATATCTATCTTTATAAAGTTAGATATGTAGATGTGTATATTAATGTGTAATTAACACGTGAATGAAATGAAACTACGGCACTAACCCTAGGCGGACTAAACCAGCTTCCTCCAAAGGAGGAAGTTTCATGGGAGCATGAAATTCACAAGCGGTCCCCAGTTGCATGTATATCTCCTCATTAGGAGAGATGTTAGGTTTTGCAGCTCTTGCAGGGAGATGTTAACATCCTACATACAGCACCTAAAATTCCCAAATTGGTCACCCATCTGGTACTACTAACCAAGCTCAACGTTGCTTAACTTCGGTGATCTAACGAGAACCAATGTGTCAATGTAATTATGCCAAATACATGTATGTATAGTATGTGTATGTGTCTGTGCATATATATGTGTATTTCATTTATATAATATGTACATACAGAGCTTCCAGACAAAGTTAACACATTTTGGAAAAGAAAATGAAAACCTATTTTCGTCAATAGTTGATGTATTTGCAAATTTCAAAGTACATCTCTTAAAAGAGCATT
This sequence comes from Euprymna scolopes, assembly GCF_053919585.1. Classification (NCBI taxonomy): domain Eukaryota; kingdom Metazoa; phylum Mollusca; class Cephalopoda; order Sepiida; family Sepiolidae; genus Euprymna; species Euprymna scolopes. Next base: position 67,513,493 of record NC_136498.1, read on the forward strand.
TTCAGAATGCAACTCGCCCAAAGAAGCTGCCCTGAGCCTCCATGACAGCCTCCAGGCAGGACATAAACTTGAGGCATACGGGCTTTGCAGTATCCTTTTGAGAAACCCCTGGAACATCAGTTTGCTCATGGCAATTAGCTTGTCCTTGATGTTGCAGGTAGTACGATTTATCTTTCGTAACTGTGCCCACACAGTTATGCGAGTTGGGAAAGGCAGAGGGCGGGTGCTGTTAAAGCCGGGGAAGTTCTCAGTCAGCTACTTCTAGGTAATATTCAAACTAAAATCAAAGTATAATATCTGTTTTATTATTTTATTTATTGCAGACTATTATTCTCATCTTTCTTAGTTGTTGTTTCACGATGTTTCGGTCAACTATTCCTCTGGCATTTGAAACGTTGTGAAACAACAACTAAGAAAGATGATGATAATAGTCTGCAATAAATAAATTGATAAATAATATTCATCTCAATAATGAATTCCGACTAAATAATATGTTTTGTTCTTGCTAAAAGGAAGAGAAAGTTTTTACTGGAGGAAATTTTTATATTTTGTCCTATTTTGGAGAGTTGAATGTTCATGACAAATAAAAAACGGTCTTGTCTAATATAATGTAAAATCCAAGAGCCTCAAAACTGTGCCTTATTTTTTGATTCTGTCAAAGCCTTTGATTTCATCCACCATGAAAAACTTCGAGATTATGTTAGTATATGGGATCTCACAAGAATGTAACCCTCAATCAATAGTCTGATCTCCTGATGAAGATACGAAGTTCTTCAATCTTTTTACGGGAGTTTTACATGGAGATACTTCTATTTTCATCCTATGCCTAGATTATACCATGTGAGCACCTGCTGATCTAAACAGCAATCTGATCTTATAAGCAAGTAGTTCACATCACCCAACAAAAACAATAACAGATATGGATTATGCAGATTATCATGCTTTGTTGTCAGACATTGATTGAGCTAACAGACTTCTTCATTTGATCAAAGAAGTAAACAGTAAAATTGGTCTTTGCATTAATGCTGGTAAAGCAGAATTCATAAACTACAACCAAAAATCAAAATTAAGCTGTAAAACGGCAATCATATTGAGTTCGTCTAGGAATCAGCAACAAGAATCATCACTTGGTAGCAACATTCAGTTAGCAGAAAGAGACCTCAGAATTTGCAAAGACAAGGCTCAAGATGTCTTTGATAGACTGTACACAATTTGGAAGTCTCCTTTCTCTAATAACCTTTCAGAGAGACGTTTTTTAGGGCCACGGTAGCATCCATCTTGCTCAACAGTTTACATACTGACAAAACAGAAGCATTATTATTGTGTAAATATCCCGGATGCTACTACATCCTTCTAGAAGGTATGTACAAGTAAATAGTACTAAAGTTACGTATATTATAGTCTCTGTGTGTATCCAACATAAACATGTATGTACAATATGCTCACAGTTGTATCATCTAGTGGTGCGTATACATTGACATAAATCGTGTCTCTTAAATGTATGTATAAAATACACACTTTGTCATTGCTTGAGTATATGCGTGTCTGGATGTTTAACACATTCAGACAGATACTTCAAAGTAAATTGGGCAAATAAACATTGAGACAGTTCTTTAACAAGCTGTTAACTCCAATTCACATACCTTTTGTTTTACCCTTAATTTCTTCTGAGAGGCACTCGTCCTGGGTACACTGGAAATAAAGCACTTCTATGTGAAGCAGTAATACCGGAAAACTTCTTATTAATGTAAATATTTTTTATTACCATTCCATGATGTTGCGGTATTCAGAGTTGCAGCACCAAAGTTCTTGATAGTATTTTTTTTTTTTTTTTTTTTTTACTACATCTTCACTGTAAACAACTCTGTAGCTTCTGGGTCTTGCTGAGCAAATCACCCAGTCTATTGGAAAAACTCTTCTCCAGATATAACAAAACATTGTTCCTGCTTACATAATCTCTTAAAATCAGTGAAAACAAAGGGCAATCCTTTGTTTTCATTAAACTATTTTTGTATTGCAAACATTTAACTCTTTTTATTGTAAATATACTAAACCTATTTTTGCTTATCATACATTCCCAATTTTAGCTTTATTCTTCTTTCAACTTATTTTCTATTCTTTTGTTCCTTGTAAATATTTACTATTATCTGTCAAATATGTACTTGCCTTTATTTTATTCAAATACTAGCAGATGTACCCGGCGTTGCCTAATATCAAATACAACATTAAATTTCTTTTAAAAAAATTAAGTAAAAAGAAATGAAAGAAAATGAGACATGTGCTTGCAAATATTTATTTTCTAAACACTTCACTTATTGTAAGTAAAAAATATTCAAGCTGAAATCAAAACCAAAACTATGTACAATAACCATTAGGCCAGCTTGCCATAATCTTTTAAAAGGTGTTCTCAACCCTATTTATTCTTAACATAAGGAAGCTGTCATGGGAATGATTCATACAGTTATGAAACAGTTAACAAATACATAAAAATCCGATGACCCTCAAATGACAAATTTTCAATTTTTACCCCTTAGCAGCCGATTTTACCAGATGAAAACCGATTAAAAAGGTTATCACATGTCTGAATAGCTTATATACCAAATTTCAAGTCTGTAGATCAAAAATTCGCTGAGTATATAGGTTGAGAAGTGTCCTCGTGCATGCACGTACACACATTCTCACTTTTATAGATATATAGATTGATAAATTAAAACTGTATCCAAACTAACTATGTACCCGACCATCTACCATTGCATTGTCCCAATCTATTACAGCATTACTTCAGGGAACCTATACAAGGATGTTATGTGTTGCATTAGATACCAGTTGGAAGAAACACCCAACCAAAAGCTACCTACATCGACACCTATCTCACTCAATCTTGCTAAAAAAGAATGCTTTAGCTTACTACTAACTCATGGAGAAGAAAATCGGAATTTGTAAGTGACACCCTCCTATGAAATTCATTACATGGCAAAAGATAGGCTAGAAGACTTTATGAAATCTATATTGACCAACTTGTAGAAAACTCTGGTGGACCTACCAACAGTAATGCCTAACATAGTTGGTGGGAACAAATCGGAAAAATTCAAGAAGAATTCTCGATATGATTGATATAGGAAAACTGAGCTAAAATAATTCAAATGTTATTCTGGTTGGAATTAATTCCTATACATTCTTTAAAATAATCAGAAAACGTGTTCCAGGTTTCCGGGATATAGTTCAAAGTTGTAAAGTTAAAGTTAAGTACAATGATTAATAGTTTATATCAATTAGAGCTTTATATGTTAATACCATATATTTTACAAGTTCAAAACATTAATTATGATTTCAAATATTTGAAACTTGCTCTGGTAATCAATATTCAACATGTTATTCTCCAGATATACACGTTTCTAAAAATATTTTCATTATTAACATTACATTTAAGTAAAGATATATAATATAAATGATTTTCTTCATCAGTATATTTGACAATTTATCAATTTTCAAATGCTGTTAACTTTATATTGATATAGCATAGATCTTCAAAGGACAATTTTGATTTAAGAGAGAATATTGAATAAATCAGATTTCAACAAATTATTTTCAAATAATATAGATCAGAAAAGTAATTCAAATGAAGTTTTTTTAGTAAAGCCGTTTTTATTAGTTATTTTTCTTTTCTTTCAATCGATATTTTATTTCAAACTACTCTCAAATCAAGCGATCTCATCAGATGTCCGCTTCTAATTTAAAACGACTTTTTAGAAAGAGTTATTTAAAGAAAAAAAAATGGAGGATGTAGTACTTAAAATTAAATACCGATTCATAAAATTTGTCTTAGACAATTATGTATTGCATTTCGTGGATGATATCATATCAAAACCTGTCAGCCCAGCCTGTGAGAAAAATAGTTTTCTGAAATAATATAGTTATTCAACTTTTATACACTTTCATTTATTTAAATTTTAATTCCTCAACTAAGGAATTAAATGCTATTTAGTGTAAATAATCTTTCTAGAACATTAAAAAAAATGTATTTTTATAAACCTTTTTTCTACACACAAAACTATTTTTTTCTGCACGCTTGTTCTACTTTTTCTCTGCATTATATTTGCAATTCTTGCTCGTTTCCCATCATAATATTTTTTTTTTTTACATTTTCTTTAAAATAAAGTTAATGAGATTAAAATATTGATTCATTAAAAAGTCATCTTTTCCATTGAGCCTTAAGAGTATAGATGCACGTTGTCATATATATATATATATGTGTGTGTGTGTGTGTGTGTGTGGATACAGGGGTTCCAGAAGTCTTGGGCACATTTCAAGTTCTTATATCTGTTGCACTATAAAATTATATAACATTACACTGGTAAAATAAAAAGTAACTAAATTCATTAATAATTATGCATATATCAGGCAACTTCTGAAACACACTATATTATAAGCTTATAATCTATTTCTGTGTGCATACTGGCATCAGGCAAACATCCACTTTACTCAACCCGCCCTACCCTAAAATAGAAACAAAGAAATGAAAATGACATTCCAAACAAAAAATATGTTCAAACCAGACGTCCATTTAACACAACCACATTGTTTCCTCCGTTGAGTTTCACATTCACAAATATCCAAAAACTTAGAACTAACCTAGAACACGTAGAATCAGAAGTAATTCTAGAAAATTCTCTTGGTACCTCAACACTAAATGAAACTGATCTACACTTCTCCTTCATCGACATGGCTAGATATCTTTCACTCTGCCATAAGCACATATGCACAGACTTAGAGTTTATATTTGTAAAACCTTCCCCTTGACTGGAGAACATAATCTGGAATTAGATGATCAGACCTTCCTGTGCTTTAGATGAACCTTTCAAATCAGATACAAATGTGGCATCTAGAAATCATTGTAAGAATGAAATAGCTGCAGCTAAGGAAAAAAATACAGAAATGAGCAGAAAACGCATTGTGTCGCAGAAATTAGGAACTTGTGATTTCTGGAAAATTTATGATGTGATAATCAACAATTCCTCCACTACTCAAACATCATGGTGCTGCTTGCCCAGCAACCGAGAAATCTGAACTCTTACCACTTGGGATTCTGAACTCCACTTGGGATTCTGCAAAACGCTCCTTTCCAATTCTCCCATTGTGAACTTAAGCCACAGTTGATGACCTGATCATTACCCCTTCCCCATGTCTAGTATATCACAAAAATCTCTCAACATTTCCAATATCTCTGCTGCATTAATAAAGAAATGCTCTGCTGAACTAGCATCTGTTCTCTCCAAAATCTACAACAAATGTCTTCCTGAATCTTGCTTTCCAGGTAGCTGGAAAATTGCCTCTGTGGTATCAGTGTTCAAGAACTCTAGTGAAAGAACTGACCATCTGAATTTTCACTTTAATCTGTCTTCTTCCTTTCTTTTCTAAAATCTTTGAATCCTTAATCAATCTTGTAATAGTCCAGCACCTCATAAATGCTAAACTTCTCTCTGACTTGCAGTATGGATCTAGTTAAGCCCATTTTACTGCAGATATCTTAATGATCATCTCTGAACTTATATATCATGTACTGCACAAGCCCTTGATACGTCCAAAGCCTTTGACAAGGTTAGGCATGAAGGTCCTATGAAAATCGAATTAAATTACTGGACGAATATTTAATATTATAAGGTCATTCTTAGCTAAAAGAAACATCCAGGTTATCCTTAGTGGCTGTACATCCAAACAACATAGCATCAGTGCAATTGTGTCCCACGGGTCGATCCTTGTACAATTATTATTTTTGATATTCATAAATAACCTACCTGATAAAATTGTGCCTGAAATGGGTATGCTTGCTGAAAACGCCACTCTTTATTCTAGACATGTGGGCATAACAAATGTATATATACCCAACGCAATATTTGAATCCATAGCAAATGATCTCCAGTCTGGAGTAGAATCCTGACATTAATAGATAACAGCTAATGCTAGTAAAAGAGAGAGACCCTTTTCTTTAAAGTTTATAAGAAACCGTTTCAACTACTGATTTCCATGACTAATAGCATCCTACCTGAGAGTTCATCATTCAAACTACACGGCCTAACATCAACAGAAAATATGATTTGGAACAAATGCATATGAAGTATTGTTGCCATATCTGTCTGGAGCATAAAACACTAGTCTCTTCCTAATTAGTGTCTAAAAAAAGTTTGGTCTTGCACTGTTGCATCCCTGTGCTTGTTTTACGAGTACTACAACGGAATGTTCTCTAATAAATTCACAACACTGGTGGCGCCTTGACGTGAATATCCCCTGATCAACTCAACAATCAGCAAAATCTCACCCTTTCACCATAGAAGTCCCCAGATGTTAGAAAGCTTTCTACTCTAATAGTTTCTTCCTTCGAATTGCCAGCCTTTGGAATTCCCTTCCTATTTTCTGTTTCCTTGACTGTACCAACATGCAGAAATTTAAATGTAATGTGAACATACCTCGCTGCTCAGCTCCCTACTTTGGGTGTCCCTGTAGGTATACTCTCTGATTCACAGTAGCCCCTTACATCTCGATGGTGATGTGTCTTGTTTGAGATGAATAAAACTTTTTCTTTTGAAAAATGCTACTAAATTGGAGTTTTATAAATATCAGATTTATTTATTTTTTATATTAAATTCAATTAAGCCTTTTTCTAATCCAGAAAAATATGTAATTTCCTTTTTATCAAATGATTGAATCTCTAGTTCATCCTGGATAATCATCTCAACTTAAGGCTTACCATGTAAACAGAGAACGGTTACTGACTAGTCTTTTATAATGCAAGGAATTCATGGCCACTACATTATTATCCCTATTCACTGGAGATATCTAAAATCAGTTAGTGATGGACCTGGTAGAAGTGTATATCTGTACGGATACTCTATTTTAACTGGGGATGGGGACATCCTACCCAATATCAGGCATTCACTCGCTACCTCATACATTCCAACTGAAAGATCTTTTTTTTAAGATTCTATACACATGTATGCATGTACGTGTGTATATAGTATTTCCAGTAGAATGTTATTAATAGGAGTTCAGTAATTAATCCTTTGAAACCTTATTGTATTTATATGATAAGGTTTTTTTATACTTGAACCACCTTACCAAGTTTAAAAACTACTGTGTCAATTCTTCCTGTATATATTATGTGATGTTGATATTATTTTTGTAGCAACTGATCCACTTGTTATATGGAAAATTAAGAAATTGGAACTCTTATTAATTTACGATGACAGTGTCTGATGATGATATAACGAAATTATAAATTTACATGTGCATGTGAAGGGAGCTAACTCTTATGCATATATTAAATAGTTATTTCCCTTGAAGTTGTGTGTATATATATATATATATATATATATATATATATATATATATATATATAGAGAGAGAGAGAGAGATAGATAGATAGACATGTTATTCTGTCGTGAATATTCACCATTTAAATATAAATCGATTAAAATTCAAACAAATATATCTGCGTGCGCATTATTGGATGGATAATTATTTATATTTTCAAATTCATTCTCCAGCAAAATTTATATTTATGAAAAAGTTATGTATAAAAAATGTTTAAATAACATTCACTTCCATTTTGCAAAAAATAATTGTTGCAAACTTTTAAATTTTATTGATACTATATTTGTTAGCCTTTCAAAAAAAAGTATCTCGACATGTACATCCAGTTGATGTTGAGAATAAAGAGGCTGACAATGACTTTATTTTGTTAAATTTTCCTATTTTGTTTTAGCTGGGAATGAGGTATCCTACCAGATGCCAGACATTCACTCATTGTTTCAGACATTTCCAACCTAGATATCTTTTTAAGATTCAAACCGACCTTTTAAGTGCAACTGTTTGTATCTTTCACTTGGTTAGATAGTTTATGAAATTCTTTTTCATGGGTCCAGTTGCTCTTATAATTACAGGAATGACAGAGCTCTTCCTCAGACTCCAGGTTATTTTCATGTTTGCATAAGACTTTATTTTATCTTTTCCCTCTCAGTTCTATTAACATCAGTATTATTGTGGACACTAACTTCTACGTTTGTTTCTTTCTTCTTCTTGTCACATATTACTATGTCAGGTTTAATAGCTCCATTTTCTAGGTACGTAGCTGTAGAAATTGCATAGTCATAGTGGATGGCATTATGCTTTTTTTGTATAAATAAATTCATCATTACTTGCAATGATTTTATTTAGAAACTGCAAGTAATGATGAATTATGCAGCATTTGTGCTGCATAACTTAGTAATTGCATAGCTTATAAACAGAATATTTTAGAAAAAATAAAAAGCTTGGTTGGTTAGATTTTTTTTTTATAGTATTACCAATTTGAATTTAGGTAATACTATAAAAGGTAAACAACCTGGTTATTCATTTATCTTGGTTAGATTGTTTGAATTGAGGGGAGAAAATGGATTTGTAAAGCCAGTTAAATGTAAACATGAAAAATCCTAAATTGGTCGATTTACATTTATTTCTCTCTCACTCACTCACACACGGGCTAAATAGTTTTACTATTTGTGATATTATTCCTTTTTGTTTATAACAAACTGTTCAAATCTTTATTATTTATTGCATTCAACTGTTAACATTAATGTTAAGAGAAAGCGATGAAAGTGAGTGATAGAAACTGTAAAATAAAATCAGGGTGGGATCAAACAACATACAATGAAAATAACTAGAAACTTACTAAGAGATAAGTGATTTTATGATTGGATTTTTCCTTCAAACATAACTCAATACCAATGAATATTTTACCATTTATATTGTACTAGCCTGGGATTGCCTGAGTGTTTGGAGGTGTGTGTTGAGCCAAAAAAAAAAATAATAAAAAGTGATAGTAGGCAGGCAGGCTTGAGCCCGTGACGTGAAGACGGAAAAAAAAAGTGAAAGAAAATCCGACGTCTTACCCCTACTCCAGTTCGGAACATTAAAATTAGGCAAAGTCAATCCAACCAATACAATGGCTTGTAAAAATAGCTTGCAAAAAGTCGACCCCTCCTTGTAGAAAATTGCCCAGTTGAGGGTGAAGGAATGAATGTTTTGGGCCAATTTTTCGATATTTGCCGTCAGATGTCAAGCTTCAAAATGATACCAATCTCATGAAAATCCGTCGCCTCTGTCGAAAGTTTTAGGCAGACATACATACATACATACATTCATATAAACAGATAGGTGAGATTTATATTATAGACTAGTCTGGGTGCGTGAGTGTTTGGAGGTGCGTGTTGAGCAATAAAAGAAAAAAGTGGTAAGGCAAGCAGACAGGCTCGAACACGTACCGCAAAGGAGGAAAAGAATGTGAAAAAAAAAAAAAAAACGGGACTTTGCCGTTGCGTCCATTGCCAAGTCAGAAGTGGCGAAGGTTTAAATTAAGGTTAGTCAATCGAAAAGCGGGGATGATTTTCAAAAAAGCGACCTCTCTCTGTAGAAAAGTGCCCAGTTGAGGGTGAAGGAATTAATGTTTTTAGCCAATTTTTCGATATTTGTCGTCCGAAGGATCGATACTGATCTCATGAAAATCTATCACCTGTGTCGAAAGTTTTAGGCAGACATACATACATACATACATTTTAAATAGACAGGTGAAATTTATATTATAGATGATATAAAGAGCTTTAGTATAATAATAGATGAAGTAAGTCAAACAAACACCTCAATTTTTACATATGAAACTAAGAATATATACTTTTGATGTATAGCCTGTGACATGGTCCTCATTTTTTGCAGAGGCTATTTTGGAGCATCTTTAAATAGAGCCAAGAACCACACTGACATTTAATATAAATTGGGGTAAAACGTCATTGTTTTAATGAAGGAAGAAAACAAGCGGAGATATATGTATTTATTATTGCCAACCCTTTAAGAAATAAAAAAGATTCTTAAAGTTGACCACTGTCTGGGGAAATTGTAAAAGTCAGTCAGCCAGCCTTGTGTACGAGATCATTCTGACATTGTAGGTATATAAAAATGAGTATTTATAAATGTATATGTAACCTACATGCACAATAAAATGAAATTAGTCCTTTTCCTTTCGCCCCTCCCAAATCTTTTGGCTGTTTATCTTGTTCAAAGGGGTTTTCAACTTTCATACTGGCTTATTTTCACAAATAGTTATTTGGTGTACTGCTTAAAAAGGGCGAAATTTGGCTTAAAAACGTCGAGTGGTTCTAAAATAGGTGATCGATTTACTAGACTAGAACGTTGCATTAGAAACTGAGCATCCTCTACAAATATTTAAATATTGACTTTGCTTCATTTTTTTTTCTTTTTTATAATCGGGTAGATTAGTGTCCATTTGATAATAATCCATTGAAAAGATGAAACTAAAAAGAAATAGTCGAAGGTGGAGGTAACATTTGTATATGTGAACCAATCTCCACTATTAGCACCAAATATTCAAATGTTAAAGGACAAAGTCACTTGTAAGATTTAGTCCAAAAGTTTTTGAAGCTTAAGAGTATTTCTTTAAAAATCAAGAGTTATTTTCGATAAATATCTTTAAGTATGGATCTAAAAAGATATTTGCCAAAAATAACTGTAACTTGTAGCTGGACGCTGACTGGTACTGTAACTTGTAGCTGGACGCTGACTGGTACTGTAACTTGTAGCTGGACGCTGACTGGTACTGTAACTTGTAGCTGGACGCCGACTGGTACTGTAACTTGTAGCTGGATGCCTACTGGAACTGGTCAGTGGATGTTGGTGGGTACTGGAACTGGTCAGTGGACATCGGCAGGTACTGGAACTGGTCAGTGGACGTCGGCGGGTACTGGAACTGATTGCTGGATTTGCAGAGAGTTCAAGAAGACTGTCAATCCTGATTTAGATATGCTCTTGTTAAGTTGCTGAGCCCAGCAGCTGAGTGAACCAGCAGCAGTAGTATCCAAAGTCCTTTTCAGGACAAACTATCAAACTATTAAACTATTAATGCAATTCAAACCGTCCTTTAACGGACGACTCACAAACTACCTGAATGCAATACACACTTCACTCTCTACTGCTGTCTGCCTTCTGAGACTCCCCTCTCTGTCTGCCACTCCAGTTCCTATTCCTGCTTTGTCTCCTTCTTTCCTGCAGTGGTAGCTCCCGTGCCCGTCGACGTCTGCCACCTTGCTCCCGTGCCCGTCGATGTCTGCCACCTTGCTCCCGTGCCCGTCGATGTCTGCATCTTTGCTTCAGTATCCATCGAGGTCTACATCCCAGTTCAAGTACCCACTGACGTTCAGCTACCAAGTAGTCTCTGTCGACGTCGTCCAGCTACCTGATTCAACATCAGATCTTGTTTACACAACACTGACCAACCTGAAGCACGTAATTGTGCCTCAGGAACGCCTGAATTTCAGCCGAAACAATCCAAATATATGATCTTCATTGCCATACGATTTACCATATTTTTTTCTGTGATAAACATATATTATCTTTAACCATTCATCTGTTTGTCATCTCTTTGCTATTGCCGTTATCTGTTTGCCTTGTGTCTATTCTGTTAGTTGTACAGTCGATTGGCACCTCACCTATTGAGCCACTGCAACATCTTAAATCTTCAGAAGACTGTCACTTAAAAGTGATTAACACTCTTATCCATTGCACCACGGGTCCTAGTGGGTAAAAGCAAAATATTTTTTAAATTAAACAGACACTGAATATTTAATAGTTTGAATCATTTAATTAAGCTTTATAACTATTATACACACTTAAAATACTTGTTATATATCAACAGAGAAGAAAATTATGACTATTCTTACACTTATATGTATCTCTACATTATTCAATTGCTTACTTAGAAAAATGAAAAAGTTAAACAAATAATTGCTTTTTCTTTTGAAAATAAATATTCATTGGCGAATTTTTAGTGGTTCCTTTAAAGAAAGTGTAGCAGTTACATAGAACTATTTTTTCTAGTGAATCAATGCCTCCCTCTGAGTTCTTCAGCCACAGGCTGACCTATCATCTAACAAGGCGCATTGATTCATCTGCTCCTAAAGTTTTGAGGGAATGTCAGTCAGGAAGCAACACCTCTTCTCTCATCCTCTGTCCACTGGACATCTTACTCTAGCATCGACGGCCGCCACTGGAGACAACTGCTATTAGCTGGGGACGACTCGGTACTGATTGACTGACTGATAATGACCTCAAAAAGAACTTTCTTTCTTTATCTCAGATCGACCTTCAAGTTTCTGCTGCCAAACGTTGTTATTGTTAAAAAGAAATTTGTTCTTTTGTGCTGTGTCTTTTAAATATATTTTATGATGAAGGTAAAACATTTACCTTCCTAAAAAAAGACTTTTCAAACTAATTTCGAAACAAAAATATATATCACATTTTAAAATGTTTCTTATCTTTCTACAGTGAAAACATTTGTAAGAAAATAATTACATTTATAATAAGAACAAAGAAATCTAATATAAGGTTGTTCTAATCGAAAAATGGCTTGTTTGCATTTGTTTCCATCAAATATCACCAAAATATTATTTTCGTTTATTTTTTTTGATATGTTAAATGAATATTGAGGCATTTTTTTAATTTCAATGGAAAGTAAATTTTTTTTTTTTTTTTTATTTCTCATATTATCTTTTTCCATTCATGTATTCTACTGTAATTTACTGAGTAACATTTTTTTTTTTTAATAAAATAGCGAAAGAAATAATCTTTTCAAACTTTTGGACAGACAGTGTTTTTGAAAAATTAAATCCGCAAAAGAAATAATGAAATAAGCCTTACAATCTATTTTGCCTTTTGCCCGTCTAAATAACTCGTTTGGGAAAATCTATATAAATATATCAGTAGATGTATGTGAGTGTGTTTGTAAATATTTAATCGATAAACTCTTAAACTACTGGTCACATATCAATTAAATTAAGAGGAAATAGATGGATGGTTTACAACAAGTAAAATCTTTGTTTGGATGGATTGAATAACACATACAGAAATATCTCGGCAAGTTTAAATGTTCATTTTAACTTGCCGACATATTTCTTTCTTTTGCACATGCATGTTAAGAATGGCTTTCTAAATAATATTATTTAAAAGCTGTATTTAACATGGAGAAAGGTAGACTTAAAAATATTTCTTTTGGTTAAAAAAAAAAGAAAACATTCTAATTATCTGTATAAATAAAACAGTAGATATATGTATTGTGTGTGTGAAAATATTTAATTGATAAACTTTTAAACTACTGGTCACATAACCCTGAAATTAACAGGAAGTAGTAATCATACACCAAGGACGGTTTATAAAGAGTAAAATCTTTGTTTGGATGAATAACGTGTACAGAAATATGTTGGCAAGTTGTAATGAAAAATGTTCATTTCAACTTGCTGACATATTTCTATTACTTTTGCACATGCACAAATTCATTCATAGCTTGAAGTGGTTTAATTTTAAATCATTCTTATCTATCTTTTGATTGCTTAAACAGCCAGGAATGCAACTGGAGCACTAAAATTTTTGGTTTCAATTCTAGCTGATGGCACCCAAGACTTTCTTTTAACTTTTGAAATCAGTACTATATATATAATATATATTATTTTTATTTACTTTGTGGCTTAGTGGGGGATGCCTTTTTCTCTACCCTGCAACCTCTCTCCCACAGAAGAGACGTTGCGAGCCTATCCTTGTTTTATCGTTATTTCCATGGCAGGTGCTCGTCTGAACTCCAATCTCTGGTCCCCCCCTCGCCAATCTTTCACGAAAAACACCCGTCTAGCCGAATCCACGGTGAAAAATTTCCCCCACTCTTTATCTGTGCCTAAATCAAAACGTGAATTCCATGAACAAAGCTTCTTTCTTAGAACTGCACGCCTGTGGAACTCTGTTCCGTCTGCCTGCTTCCCACCTGACTACAACTTGGATGTGTTCAAGTCCAACGTTAACAAATTCCTAATGAACTGCCCCCTTAAGTAAACACTTCATCAAATCTCCACACTAACGTAATGTACTTGCAATAACCCTTATCCCTGAGTGGCTTCCGGGCCTTGATAAGTGGTGACCACTGTGTAAAAATAAAAATAAAAATAAAAAAAAACAATTGATTCTGTAATAATAAATACGAAAACTGCATGAATTAAAATATATTTAAGCATATTTTCCGACTGGACAACGCCAGGCAACCCCAGCTAGTGTTAGAATAATGATGTATTAAGGTCCCTGGTTCAATCCAATCAATAGCATCCAATGGCGGGTAGTCTAATTTTGTTTTTGTTGTTTTATTTTTTTTGTATAAAATCAACAGTTGCTTCTTTGATAAAATAAAATGAATGTTTCTGTTTAGAGCACAATTAAACCATGATACATGACTTTTGCATTTTAAACTTTAATTCAAGTCGATATATAAAAATAATTTTACAAAATCAATAGTAGGTTTTTTTTATAGTGCAATGTAGACTACAATGTATTGTAGACTCACAGTAGAGAGGCATGTGAAGTTTCCTCCTGGTGCACTGCAATGAGTCCTCGGCTAGAGCAGGCAATCAATCGATTTGATTGAAAATTGTCGATTTCACTAATTTTGATGACAAAAGTATAAGTGCAGAGCATTCATTGATCCTCATTTAATCCCGGACAACGTCGAGTTTCCTTTGCTAGTTTTAAATATAAAATACACTCTAGTATTTCTTCTCTGACCAAGGGAAAAGAATATACCACTCTTTAGTATTAGACTAATGATTTGAACAACGCAAGGAATTAATTTAGCAATAGTTTTGTTTTTGGTTTTTTTTTTACAACTCTATGAATACTTCAGTAGTTTTTCTAAGTTATGTGATGATATTTTAGAACAAACTGGTATATACTCAAGTTTTATTTACCACAAATTTCTATATTAATAAAATTGTCAGATCATTTTGTGCCGCTATGATATTTGCACATTGTTTTTGTATTTTTTTTTATTTAATATTAATCAATTATTTATTGAAATCAGAAAATATAATAGCAAAAAGTACCAAAAATAGCTTTTTAAAATATTTTCTTAAAAAATAATTTGATAACTCAATTAAATCTATCAAAATGCATTTCAGCATCTTCGTAAACAAGTCATTTATTAGAATCAATTACATTGTTACCATTCGAAATTTGAAAGGAAATTGGAAGCATTTAAGATGCAGAATATTAGATTTCATAGCAAATTTTAATGTATGTAAAGATTGCAAGTTTGGAGAGCTTTTTGCATCCAATTTTATAGATATGAAAACGTTACTTTGACGAAATTAGAAATAGTTTTCTTACAATTTAGTTTATTAACCAAATGATAAGGTATTAATCAAATTTAACTTTCAAAATCCTATTTAAAAAAAAAACATTTAGAAGAACTCTTTAAAAATGAAAATTGTGAAAAAATAGAAGAAAGACAATGGGCAAGGTGTGTGTGTGCATATATATATATATATATATATATATATATATATATATATATATATATTAGTCTAGGAAGATTTCAACCTTTAAAACTATTTTAAGAAATTTTTTGTCTTTCATTGGAAAATTATTTTGCCACTAAGTCAATTTATTCTCTTGCAATCGCTGTATCATTTTGCTTTCATGAATTCACTCTAGTCCTAATGTTATATCAGTGATCATTAGATGTTTACCATAAAACAATGTTTGGGGGATTTAAGAACAAAACAGTGTATTAAATCAAGGCTCCTCAGCAGTGTTGATCAAACATCACTTCCTTTAAAAAACAAAAACGTGCCGGATATTGGATCTAGTGTTTTGCTCCAGATTGATTCGACTAACCTATTCATGCTATTAAAAATGTTTTCGTTATCTGTGTCGTCTGTCCTTGTCTCCAAAAAATAAAGTGTCTGTTATTTACAAAACTGCTATAGGTTTTGATTGTGGTGGTGGTGTATATATATATATATATATATATGTATGTGTGTGTGTGTGTATGTATATATATATATATATATATATATATATATACACACACACACACAATAATACATAAGCAATCTGCATAAATTAAGATATAATGTTTAAGCATATTGTACAACTGGGCAACGCCGGGCGTCCAGCTAGTATGTATGTATGTATATATATATATATATATATATATATATATATATGATTGTTGAGCTGGATTAAATCCAACGATATGAAATAAAATGGAGGTGGAAGGACCTGAATACTCAGTATTCTGAGTATCCAGGTCCTTCCACCTCCATTTTATTTCATATATATATATATATATATATATCTCTCATGTTCATGTGCTAGAACGTTTTCATCCTAAAGTCTATGCAATTATGCACAATGTAGAAACTATGCATGAATTGAATTTAATGAACACTTAATTTTCAAAGGAATATGCAAATTAGTTAACTTTCATGGAGCCGCTTGCTTATCCATGACTGAGAATATTAATAAATTTTTGAAAATATTTTTTTAAATAGACAAAGAAGGCTTTTTGATATCAATGTCATAGCAAGAAAAAAATCTCAACTTTATAAGCATACTAGCAGGATGCCCAGTATTGCCCAGTCGTAAAATTTGCATAATTATTATATTTTAATTCATACAGAAACTGTAACATGTGTATGCAAGTATTATGCTTTTTCTAAACAGTTCACTTCTTGTAAGTAAAAAGAAAAAAATACTCGAGCTGAGATCGAAACCAAAACTTAGACAATGAGTCCAGTATGATAACCATTAGACCAGCTTGCCACGTCTTTAAAAAGTGTTTTCAAACATTGTGAAACAGTTGACAAACAGATAAAAATCTAATGACCTCCCACATACCAATTTTTCAATTTTGACCCCCTTAGCAGCCGTTTTTTCCAGATGTAAACTGATTAAAAAGTTTTCCATATGTCTGATTACCTTATATACCAAATTTCAAGTCTGTAGATAAAAAATTTGTTGACTTGTTGAGTATATAGGTTGAGAAGTGTCCTCACATGCATACATTCTCACTTTTATATATATACTTGCAGACCGCCCAGCATTGCCTGGTCGTAAAATATGCATAAATATTATATTTTAATTAATGCAGATATTTGATTTATTAGAAAGAGAAATACCGTAAGTATTAAACATAACGTTAAATTCCTTTTTAAAAAAATAAAGTAAAACTAACGAAAAGAAACTGAAACGTGTGCATGCAAGTATTGTTTTTTTCTAAACAGTTCACTTCTTATTAAAAAAAAAAAAAAAGTACTTGAGCTGAGATTGAAACCAAAACCCAAAGACAGTGAGTCAAGTGCGATAACCATTAGACCAGTATGACCTGTTTTTAAAAGGTGTTTTCAAACAACTTATGTTAAGAATAAGTAATCTGTAATGCTAACTATTCATGCATGCACACTCGTGAAACAATTAGTAAACAGATAAAAATCCGATCACTCTCACATACCAACCTTTTCTCCGGATGAAAATGGATTAAAAAGTTTTCCACATGTCTGAATATCGAATATACAAAATTTCAAGTCTCGAGATAAAAAATTTGAGTATATAGGTTGAGATGTGTCCTCACACACACACATTCTCACTTATATATACACGCACACACACACATGCATAAGGTTTATAGGAAAGAACCCAAGCAAAGTGCTTGATTATAAAGAAAATCTATATATTAATACGATAGCGTGTTATTTTGTGTAACACTTACATCCAAGTCGTTTGTTATGTACTTTCATTTCTTGTAATAAATAATTTTACCAAGAATTATTAAGTTTTGGTTTCGATTATAGCTGATGGTACTGAAGTCATCTATTTCTTTTTATAAATAATTTTACCAAGAATTCCTCATAAGTTTTGGTTTCGATTATAGCTAATGGCACTTCAATAATCTATTATTTTATTTATTTTTATTTTATTTTTTTTTTTTTAATAATTTTATCAAGAATTCTTCACAAGTCTTGGTTTCGATTTTAGCTGATGGTACCTTAGTAATCTATTTTTTTTATAAATAATTTTTATCAAGAATTTTTAACTTTTGGTTTCGGTTTCAGCTGAAGGAACTAAAGTTATACGTCCATTTCACATCCAATACAGTGGGAGGACCAGTCTCTGATCATCTACAGGGTGGTCAAAAAGTCAGGTAACACAATCAGTGGTTAATCGCTTCCAGCGATTGATAGAGAGAAATGGACGACAATTAACAAAATAAACATATTTCATGTTTGTTTCATTTTATATTTCAACTAGCAAAGATACCCGTGCTTCGCACGGAGCTTTGTTGCGCACTCGGGTACCAAAATCTGTGGGTACTTTTCCAGTAAGTTGATGTTGTAAGAGCAACGATTGCATAAGGTGATTAACATTTTAACTACCTCTTGTAGTGACTGAAATTCAATCAGGAACTTCACAAAACATTTTCATCAAAAAGAAAGGTTACTTGATGTTACATAGTAAATTTTTCATTGAAGTAATTTTCAACTCTTGCTTAAATTTTATCTTGCACATTCAATACTAAAAACTTACCACAATCAGATCATGTCAGTTTTTCCTCATATCCATTTCTCGAACTTTTCACTGAAGAGCCTCAGGGTAAACTACATTTCTGCTGCTTTGATTTGGAGCCAGAATGTAGAGTTTTTCTGAACTTCCTGTCCGGCTGATGGAGACGTAGAACATACCGTGACTGAAGCAGTCTGATGTCAAGTCTACGCCAATGGTGTTAAATGTCTGACCTTGACTTTTGTTTATGCTCATTGCAAAACACACCTTCACAGGAAATTGGAGTCTCCGGAATTTAAATGGAAGTACTGAGTCCGATGGAACTAAGGGGATCCTTGGCAGTAGAACGGTTTCGCCTTTGTAGGGACCACAGGAAATGGTGGCCTCAAGTACATTGGTGTGCAATCTGGTGATAACACATCTGGTTCCGTTTGTTATTTTTGGCGGTTCCAAGGATCGAAGAATCATGATTGGCGATCCAATTTTGAGATTTAAAATGTGTGGAGGCATTCCAGATATCTCCAAAGAGTTTAAAAACTCCACAGGGTAGTGAACAGCTTCATATTCATTAGTAGCTGAATCAACTGACTTGTATTGCTTTGTGTCTCCTGGAAATTCATCCATTATTGAATTGTTCAAATGATTCACATTGCTGTTTAATGGCGAAATAATAGCCCTCTCAGCAAGCCAATCCGGTGATCTTCCATTGTTTTGCAGGTCTGGGTACACTTTGTCTTTCAGTTGCTTCTGATTACCGACACATTTACCAAGCGCAGTTGGAATCTTAATTGTGTCAGGTGAAGAAGTGATAGGAAACTGACCATTACCGATTTGGAGAAGCAATTTTGAGAAGTCTGCTGCAGCTGTGTTATCAGAGATATAGGCTCTCATATTAGTAGTCAGTCTCTTCACTATAACGTGCCTCCAGAGATAGGATTGTTTCAAACTTGCATTGACAATGTTAGCCCTTGTGCCATTTTTAACCACTGGGAGGATTTGACGGAAATCACCGCAAAATAAGGTTGGAATGCCACCCATGGGATTCTTGTTTCCTGTGATGTCTTGCAGTGTTCGGTCAATTGCTTCATAAGCACTCTTGTGCGTCATTGGGGCTTCGTCTACAATGATTGCAGAGGTGTCTCTAATTACATTTGCCAAGGCTGAGTTACCAGTAATTTTGCAAACTGGCTGATCCATTCGATGAGTATCCAAGGGTACTTTAAAAGTGCTGTGAAGAGTGCGGCCACCTTGTAGTAGAGTAGCAGCAATGCCACTGAATGCTGTTGCAAGCACAATCTTTCTCATGGATCTAATCTTTGCAAGGATCAAATTGATTACAAAAGTCTTGCCCGTACCACCTGGAGCATCAAGAAACATCATGTTTTTGTTCATTTCACCTTGTGCTTCCAACATTGCCATGAATGAATTGTAAACTTCTCTTTGAGAATCGGTCAGTTTTTCTTGCATATTTTCTGCTTGTAGGGAAGTTCTTCAAGATTATAAGTAACTTCACGTTGATACTCTCTCGCGAGTCTTTCATCTCTCCCTTGCATTGGTGCAGGTAATCCATAGCTTGCCAATGGTTGACCGCACATAAGGAGAACTTTTTCTTCAATTAGACAAAGAGTTTTATTGTAGATGTCCTCATTAAAATCTGCTTCTGGATTGTTAACTTCTTGCCTGTATCTGTGAAGAATGTCTTCAGATATTACATCACGAAAAGCCATCCAGATCTCAAGAGGATTTCTTGGCTCACAGGCTGTTAAAATTATCACAAATAGGCTTCGCAAATTTGAAGGTGATTGAGTGGCACTTGCCTCTCCTACTGCTTGATGCAAGTGATGGTCATTTTCAAGAAGGCCTCGAGCAAGGCACGCTGCTCTGTATGTTTCAAACACCTGACCATTGTATGCTCGCAAATTTTGAAATGAAGTTGGACCAGCAACCTCATTGAGCAACAGGCGTAAGAAATAACACTCCCCTGCTTTTGGACTAATCGTGTAGATTCTCCCAATGCATGGTGCCTTCCATACATCATCATTTTCAGTACCTTCAACTTGTACCCCACGCATTCTTCTCATCCATTTCTTTGTCGATTTGTTCCAAGTGTAAAACTCAGGGACTTCTACGTATTTGAGACCCCTTGCAAAGTCATCCTCATGGCAGAGTTGAAAAAATGCTGTCAAAGTTGTGGCAGGCGGTGGACCTTGGGCTCGTTCCAGAGCAGTATCAGCTGAGAACATGACACGCTGCCCATTTTCAAGATGAACAGAAAGTTGTACAATTGGGGGGAAATGTTCATGGATGGGATGTTCCAATATCCTCCAGGCTGCCTCTGAACTGCCGACATACCTTGCATTCTGGAACTGCTGGATCTCATCCACAATGTGACTTTGTACTTGGCCTTGTTGGTTAGCTGCTCCATCAGTTCTTTGTAGTTCAAACACTGCTTGATCACATCCTTTATTCACGTATTTGAGGACATATTTGATGCTTTGGATCGAGCTGCAAATTTCTACGTTAATGTGAGCGTTGAACTGCTGAAGGAGGACCTTGTTGTACGGAACAATCCACTGGTTTGTTATTTCTTGATTAACATACCGACCATTTCTCTTCATCCTTATTGTACCAGTCTGGCCTCCATCTTCTGGTTTTCTTCGCCTGTACTTGGGGTAAGAGTCTTGGCCTTGCTTGGTACACTGAAGAAATTCTTTTGGGTATTTTTTGGAACATTTGTTGTCAATCATACATGGACAATTTGGATTAAATGGTCCACAAGGTCCATGCACCATATGTGCCATCACTTTAGCATGAAGATCAGGATCTTCCTCTTTGTCAGGGATCTCTGCAGATATGCAGAGATCCATTTTTTCTGGTAGAAGTTTGTCCTCTGGGGCCTGCCAGGTGAGGATGTGTGCATGCGGCAGTCCTCTTTTTTGATATTCAATACTGTACAGGAAAGCCCTCAACCTGCCAAATCCTCCCTTTTTAATAAATTCAAGTAACTTTTTTAGCTTCTGCCTGAAAACCCTGGCAACAATATCTGGACGATCCTGAGGGTCTTGCCCTTGAAGACAATTTTCTGTAATTTCTGTCCACTTTGGATTTGTTGTGAACATGATGAAGAGGTCGGCTCGGCCCATTCGCCGAACATATGCCATGGCATCACTTTGACGCTCAAACATGTATCGAGGGCCTCCTGTATAAGTTGCCGGAAGTACAACTCGTTGACCAAACTGTTCTGGATTCCCATCCTCCCTAAGAATTGAATCTCTCAAGTTGCTATAATTGTCAGCTCTCAGGGTCTGTTGCTCACGCCTCAGGAACTGTAAACGTTCTGTTTCAATCTTGCAGTACACATCCACCAGCCATTGTTGAAATAGCCTTCGGTACCAGAGAAAATAGTTTCCAGGCCGAGTCATTATATGGTACGAATAAAATTGCTGTTGGGTAACTTTTCGCCCATTGGATGCCTTCATGTAGATGTTGTAAGATGGAGAACCATAGGGGTACATTAACGGGTACATTAAAGTATCGTAGAGGGGATGTAGTTCGGAGATCCATTTTAATGTATCATTTCTAAAACGCAAGACAATATCCCGGTTAGCTGTTGGTTCATTCTCCATTAATATTCCAATCTCATACGTTGTTGTTGGAGCATTGAATCGCCGTGGATGCTCTTCTTGCGGCCTTCGGTCTTCCCTTATGACAACTTTATGTTCTACCAAGTGTTCTTCTTCAATCCTCTCCTTTGTTGTTTTCAGCTGACAAATAAAGCTGTTGTTCTCATGTAAAAATTCAGTCAGACTTTGGAGAATGTCTCTATTGAGTCTACTGTCACGTCCCCGATTATGTAGTTCCTCTTCCAGACTATCCAAGAAGTAGACTTGAATAAACTTTGCTGTTTCATCTTCAGGTGGTAAAAGACTCCCAATCTGGTGGCAAACCTGGCCTCGAATTCTAAAAGAAGGATTCCACCCATGTACTGCCGCAATTTTGTGACCAAATGATGTCATTGCAAAACAATTGTTATAACTGCGTAGATTTTGCAGAAAATCTTTAGAGATGGGACCATTGCCGGAGAGCAAATCTTGAAGCAACTGAGGCAGTGGTGGAAAGCTATCAAGCACAACTTTGCCAGAAGAAGAACAACAACCAGGGGTTTCTCCTTTAAATTTTACAGCTGAGCAATGTTGACATACTTTGTCCATTTTTCCTATATCAGCTGTAGTGAGAGAGTCATTTTTGTTGTAGAGCAATCCTTTTCTATTGCAGTGTTCTATTTCATGGTGTCTCAAAGCAGTCATTCGTTGTCTAGCTGCCTCGTTTTCTGTCAATTGCTGGGGCAAAGTCATACTCTCTCTCCATGCAGCCTCTCGTTGTTGCCCTTGGTATAGGCGAAAGCTTCGTTGGGTTTCCGATTCATTCTGATGTCGTTGAGCCACTCTCAACTGACCTTGTGTACGTCTACTTACCTCATATAATTCATTCGATCGTAATATTGCTTCTCTTTCCAGTGCATATCTTTGCCTTTCTTGAATTTCATCTTGTGATGAATTTAACCGCCTTACAGCATGTCTAGTTCTGTCAGCTTCACGTTGGGTTTCTCTTTCCAAATCTGACAGTCTTGCTCTCCTTTCTCTTTGACGTATCCTGTTAAGTTCTAGACGTCTTTCTCTATCTGAATTGTTTTCATTGGAGCGAATTGCAGCAACTCTTAGTCTATTAGCTTCCAATCTTTCCATTCTTTCTTCCTCACTTTCGTTTCTACTTCGTTTGGGTGGCATAATTTCGGTTTTAAACGGAATTGTTTAACGATATTAATGATTGTAAATTAATTAAGCGTAAAGGAAATGTATACTAACTGAAATGGACGAACTATAAATAATATTTCTGAATAGTACAATTATAAACAATTATATTGTACCTATTTACTATGCCTCCCCACGGGACAGAGTTAGACACCAGGGTCGTTTTTTAACGTGGAGAAAAGGTACAAAAATAAAAATTGTCTCAGTCGTGAAGGATTTCTCCTCCACCGAAAGAGAACAAGAAAATGAAGTGCAGCATCTGAAGAACAGATACTACACTTTGATCTTGACCAAAAGGAATGAATAAAAGCGACCTACGTGTGACTCATAACTTCCGGGTGTAAACGTCACAGTCTAAAAGTAATAATTAAAAAAAAAAAAGTAAATGTAAAATAAATGTAATACCAACTTAGGTTAACTAAGTAAACAGTACAATTAAAACAGTTCTATTAAAACAAATAATTACTAAGATCTAGGTAATTGTTAGTCTCATTGTTATGGTTTTAAAGAAAAAAATGTGTAAAAAAAAGTTCTGCTTTTGTGAGTACGTGTATTTCTTTTAAATTACATAACCTTTTTATTTTATTATTTATATCTCTTTTAAATTTATATATTTTGTTAGTAAACTGGAAGAAATTCAGTTGAATAAAACCTTGTTCGTGTTCTTTACGTTAAACTCATATTTTTATAAAAGGTTCATCCGGTTTAAAGAAAGCACTAAGTTTAAATAAGACTGGAAATAACTAATTCAATATATAAATAGAAAAATGAAATAAATATAAGCTTTAAGTCTTAAGATAGTAATAATCAAAATGTAATAAATTATTTGTAGTTCAAATCTATGATAAACAGGCTTTCGAAATAGGCTCGACCAGAAAGATTAAATTGGAACGAAATTATAATCTCCGTGCCATTTTCAAAACAACCCCACAAAAGTAACGATATCCTGCAGTTGGTTAAATGACAATGCTTGTAAGAAAAATGTAAAAGAAAATGCGCTTATCTGTTTATTTTGACCTGTTTTATTTAATTAAAAAAAAATTGGCTATAACTGGAAGAGAGCGTTATGTTTTGGGGGCTGTTTAAAAAATAGAATGGAAATAAAGTTAGTTCCGTTTTAATTGTCTTTAATTGCGGCAAGCGCTAACAAAATCGAAAAATCACTGTTTACATTCGAAATGTTAACTTTTATAGGTTTACAGGTTTGCTGACAAGGCTGGGGGTGTTTAATACAATTATTTTACTAAATTGATTTTTTTCATTTAAAAATAAAATTATTTATTTTTTAATAAAGTTTTATTTTAAAATATTTGTTTTTGTTTAAGTAAAATATAAAAGATTAAAACGGAACGAAATTGAAATTTCCATTACATTTTCAATACAATCCCAAAACATAAAGCTTTGCTCGCCAATGAATTGTTTTGATAATATACGTAAAGTGAAATAAATCGAATATAAAATTAAATGAAAATATATTAAATAATTAAATGTTAAATAGATTTTGTAAATAGTACAGTTGAAATGATTAGAATATTTCCAATATGTAATAAGGTCGAGGTAATTAGTTAAAGAGATTTAATATAATGTGATATGCAAATGAGCATAAGTCATTCGATATGGGGGTGGTTTGTAGACTAGTATATAAAGAAATTAGGCATTGGTTCTTTTGTCTCCTATAACAGAAACATCCTAAAATGGGTTCTAATGTTTCTCTACCAGGGGAGATCTACCCTCTTACCTCCTTTATATTTCTTTGATGATGGAGAGCTGTACACACAGACAGAAACACACGAACCCTATTACTTTATAAAAATATAGATGGTACTTAAATGTACGTGTATTGCTAATATCGTTTTTCTTTAAAATGTTACCTGACTTTTTGACCACCCTGTATGTCGGACTCTCTTCAGCCTTTATTTATATCTGTCTCCCCAGAAATGGCGTAATTTCCGGAGAGATAAATATAAACAGGCTGAAGAGTTTGATATAGGTGACCAGAGACTGGTACCCTTTGTGCTTGATTTGAAACCGACTGTACCAATGTTTTTGTTATCTTCTGTAACACTTATACAAATAAATATTATACTCTTAATTGATACTAGTGGGACCTGTGGAAATTCCACAGGGGACTGATTCATCAATAAATATATTGATGTTGGCATTCTGTAAATATTCAGCATAAATGGAGATGCTCTGATATTGTAGCTATTTTGTTAAAACTGCAAAAGTATTCAAGCTATCAGACACCTGGCATAGTCAGGTCGTAAAATATGCTTAAATATATTTTAATTATTGCAGATTTCGTATATATTATTATAGAGTGAATGTTCTATCGATTTTTATAGTTTTAATATATATATATATATATATATATATATATATATATATATATTGCATTGGATTTGTTTGAAACTGACGATACTGATGATTTTGCAGTCAAAGACAAAATGGAAAATAACAAATTGTTAAATTTTTACATGAGGTCCACTTCCACAATTTTCTTTAAAATGACCTTTTTTAAGGTTTTCAGCTATGCTGAATAAGAAAATCTCATGTAGTTTTTGAGATATAAAACCTTGTATTATGCACTGTAATTCACTGGCTGCCATGTTTGTATGCGTGCATCTGATAAACAAATCTACTTCTCTGCTATCGACATTGCCACATAACAGAAATAAATCCACTTTTCTACAACTGACATTGCCAACCCCCCCCCCCCCATTTTTTTATAGTATTTTCAGGTGGTTATGCTGACAACGAATATCAGTTCAATTTGGGGCAAATATTTTTTCATTCCCCCTCCCCAATGGGATTTTTATTCCGAAAGCCGTTCTTAACATGAGGATGTTGGGAGTGTCTAACCCGAAAGCCATTCTTAACATGAAATTACTCAAGGAAGTGAAAAAAGTTGCAATTGTTTTGTTTTACATGCATGCACATTTTTAATTTCTCGGCTGTGGAAAAAAAAAGTGGATTTGTTTCTGCTAGGTGGCAGTGTCAATTGCAGAGAAGTAGATTTGTTTATCGAATGCACATACAGTGAATTACAGTACATAATACAGGTCTTTATATCTTGAAAACTACTTGTCTCTGCAAAATTTAAATGAGATTTACATATTCAGCATAAAAAGGTCATTTTAAAGAAAACTGTGGAGGTGAGCCTAATGTAAAAAGATACCAACAAATTAAACATGTTTTGTTTTTGTTTTGTTTTTTGTTTTTTCCTGTGTTTTTTTTTGTTTGTTTTTTGTTTTTGTTTTGTTTTTTGTTTTTTCATTTTATCTTTGAATATATATGTTATTTAGTTAAAATTGATTTAAAATAAATAAATTAAAAGGATTCACTATTTTCATTTCGAATGTTTACTTTTCAGGGTAATTGTAATGATTTTTTTCACAAAAGTGGAATCCCTTATGTTTTAAAGCAAATCAACCTTAATTTCATATTTCTTTTTATTTTACACACTATTTGTTAATGTGTTAATGACTACGTGAAAATCATTTTTGACCAATATGCTTAATATTACAGAGTAATCCATGCTTGATGAAGAATTTGGTTCAATTTGTGTGGCCACAAAAGTGAATCTGTCAAAAAAACATGTCTTCTGAAGACAAAATTTCCGAGTTATTGGATCTGCTCTCTCAGGTAATTTTAGCTTTGAATCAAAATAATCTATGCCCTTACAACCTGCAATTAGAAGAATATTACTGTTTCTAGATTCAGTCATACCAGGATACAATGCCTGTAATTACAGGGGCAGGCTGTACTTGCCGCATTATGAAAGATGGAAAAAGGATCTTAGTAACAGATGTGAAATCAAAAGCCATTATTGCCTACAAGAAAAGATAACTCTTCTGTGCATTATCAAAAATCTATTTGTGACAGTATTAAATTATGCCAATTAGATTGTTTTAACAAGACAAGAATGAAGAACGATGATTGTTAAATTAGAATGAATGAATGGCTATATATTCTTTAGTGTTTTACAAAATTTATAAATGAGCATTTATTTTATCAAAAAAGGAAAGGAATATTTTAAGCTCTTAAAAATATTTATTTCAATTTCTTAGTTGTCTTTAAAGAATATATACAGTAGTAACTAAATTATATTTGGGTTTACAACATTAATTAAAATCAGTTTTTTTTTTTTAAATCTTATATTTATATTAAAAAAAAAAAATGATTTGTATTGAATTTGTGTAGTATGGTATTTTACTGAAGTTTGTCAGAACTTGATTTATAGGTGTACAAAAAGGTCTCACAGATTAAGGTATTTTGGATTATAAAGATGCAATATCTTTATAATTGGCTATTGAACGTTACCACTCTTTTTTTGAAATTTTCTTATTTTGTCCTAGCTGGGGATGGGGCATCCTACCGGATACTAGACATTCATCCACTATTCATATACTCCAACCAAAAGATCTTTTTTTTTTAAGATTCTAACCGTGTCTTTAAGTGCAATTATTTGAATTTTTCTTGCACTTGGTTCACCGGGTATATTTGCCAAGTAGTTTTTTAAATTCTTTTTCACGAGTCCTATTGCTCCTATAATTACTGGAATGATGGAAATTGTCTTAAGATTTCAGTTTCTTTTCATGTCGTACATAAGACCTTGGTATCTCATTATCTCTTTTCGCTCAGCTCTGTTTAACCCAGCATCAATGAGGACACTAACTTCTACTAAGGTTGCTTCTTCCTCCTTCTTGTCTTGTCCCATATCACGATGCCAGGTTTAATAGCTCCGTTTTCAAACATGACCATGAAAATTGATCAAACCAGTATAACTGCTGATTAAAATATTGGGGAAAACATGTTATCTATCTGCTTTACTGATTTAATAAATTAATTTTCTCAAAAGAAAATATTACAATTACGATGTATCATACATTAATATTTTCATTAAATTTTATTTTAATCAGATATTTCATTCAACTTCCTAACTGGACATAGTTTTATAAACCTATTATTACCCAACATTTTTTTTTCTTCTTAAAGTTTTTGCTAACATCTTTTGTAAATATAATATTATATTAGAGCAAGGCTCTACGGACAAATTTATCTTTAGTTTACCTTTGACAGCTAAATATATTCGTTTACTAGCCAAATAGAAAAGCTACTAGACAAACGCATGTGATTTTTAGAATATGACCTCTTCATTCCATGACAAGTATGTACATCATAAAGATGTTTCTGTATTTTTTTTTTCTTTAAATAAGTGTAATTTCAAATAGACACTGAATTTAACGTTTGAACTTGAAGAAATAAACATTCGAATTTCTTCAGATACTTTTTTTAAACAGCCCTTGTTTAAAAAAAAAAAAAAAGAGTACATAGTTCTATTAAACCTTTTATTGTTTAAATAATTTGACTTTGCTTGTTTTATTAAAAAAAAAATAAATGAAGGTTAAAAAGATATTTTTCACTCAGTAATGAGCTTTGGAAAATTGGTGGTAAAAAAAAAAAAAAAAAAACAATTGCCAAAATGTAAGCGTTTTATTATTTCTAGTCACCACTTAGAAAAATTTCTCACAAATGCGACTGTTTCACTTGCAACATAAAGCCCTGTAGAGCTAAATTATTTTCAAACATTTACTTGACTTTGTAGGATAGAGCTAACCTGGGTGCCCGGGTGTTTGGTGTGTGTTGAGCAAAAAAGAAAAAAGTTGTAGTAGGCAGGTAGGCTCGAATCCATGACACGAAGGCAGAGCCTCTGTCCCATTGACAAAGTATTTACAAGTATTTTAATGGTGGATGCTCTGACGAACTGCAAGCACTTGTGCCCCCACGACGTGAACACCCTCAACAAGCTCGACAGGTTGCTAAATCTCACCCCCACACTGTAGAGATCCCTAGATGTAAAAGATCTTTCTACTCCAGTAGTTTCTTCCCCAGAACCGTTAGACTTTGAAATTCCATTCCAGGTTCTTACTTCCCCAACTGTACCGACATGCAGAAGTTCAAGTGCAACATGAATCGACATCTTGCTGCCCAAATTCCTACATAGTACCCCAGTAGTTGTTGCCCCTGATAGTAGCCCCCTACACCAAAGTGGCAATGTGCTTTGTTTTGGGGTGAAAATGTATTAAAAAAAAAAAAAAAAAAAAAAAGTGTATGTAAGGGTGTTGGTTGAGCAAAAAAAAATAGGAATAGTAAGCAGGATTGAACCCATAACGCGCCAGAGGAAAAAGAGGTAGGGAAAAAAAAACTGTCTTACCGATGTGCCTACAATGGTTGTGAAGTCACAGGCGGTTGAAATAACGCCTTTTAAGCGACGTTGTGAACACGAAGGTTGAATGACTTGGAAAAATTGCAGCAAAAAAATCGATCCTCACTGTACAAAAGTGCCCAGTTGAGGGTGAAGGAATTAATGTTTTTGGCCAATTTTTCGATATTTGTCATCCGAAGGGTCAAGCTTCAAAATGATACTGATCTTGTGAAACTCTGTGGCCTTTGTCGAAAGTTTTAGGCAGACATACAAACATACATACATTTAAACAGACAGGTGAAATTTATATTATAGACTAACGGGGGTACCCGGCGTTGCCCGGGTGTTTAGAGGTGTGCGTGTTGGGCGGAGGGGGGAGGGGGGCAAACAAAAGAATAAGCGAAGAACCCTGTTTAAATATTATAAAAAAAATGACATCTCACACCACAATTCGAACTCACAACCTTTAGATAAAGTGTGCAAAAAACCTGACACATTACCCGCTCGGCCAACAAAGAGCAACTGAAACACGTTTGAATTTAAGTATTACAAACAGAATTGACACATGCCCGCGATAAAAGTTAACTCCGCTCCTTCTTTTTGACCTCATTAATGAGGTCAAATAGAAGTAGCAGACTTAACTTTTTATTTTTACAAGGTGATCACCACTTATCAAGGCCCGGAAGCCACTCAGGAATAAGGGTTATTGCATGTACAGTACGTTAGTGTGGGGATTTAATAAAAATGTCTACTTAAGGGGGCAGTTTATCAGGAATTTGTTTAGGTTGGACTTGAAGACATCTAGGTTGTAGCCAGGTGGGAAGCAGCCAGACGGAACAATTCCACAGGCGTGCAGTTCTAAGAAAGAAGCTTTGTTCATGGAATCTACGTTTTGATCTAGGCATAGATAAAGAGTGGGGAAAATTATGGACAGTGGCTTCAGCTAAATGGGTGTTTTTCATAAAAGATTTGCGAGGGGGGACTAGAGAGTGGAGTTCAGACGAGCACGTTCCATGGAAATAACAATAAAACAAAGATAGGCTCACAACGTCTCTTCTGTGGGAGAGAGGTTGCAGGGAAGAGAAAAGGGCATCCCCCACTAAGCCACAAAGTTTATTTTGTACTCTGTCAAGGCAGGATAGGCTGTTTTTAGCAGCTCCTGCCCAGATCTGGCAGCAGTATTCCATCCTTGGGCGTACTTGGCTTTTATATAGATAGAGAATTGCATCAGTAGTGAGATCTTCTGGAGCGGTAGAAGGATCCCAACATCTTTCCAGCAACCTTGGCAACAGACTTGATGTACGTGTTCCATTTAAGATCAGGAGTAAAGGTCAAGCCCAGAAGCTTGTCAAAACATGGGGCTTCTCCTAGACGAGAGCCATCCATTCCAATTGATGCCAGATGGGGATCAGAGCGTTGGTGATGTAAAGATAGGAGCTTGGTTTTAGATGCATTAAAGGTAACCAGCCACCTCTTCCTCCACTGAACCACACGCTCGAGATCAGAGGAGAGAAAATCAGAGAGAACTTTGTCATTTACAGCCTTTGATGTGTTGCTGTAGATGGTCGTGTCATCAGCATAGATGTCAATGAATGATTTAAGTATGTGTTTAGGGAGATCATTGATGTAGATCGGGAAAAGAGTTGGGCCCAGGATGGACCCCTGAGGGACTCCAGCATTAATACTGCAGGCTTCTGATTTTTGTCCATCGACCACTACTCTTATGAGCCTATCAGAGAGAAATGATTTAATGATAGAGAAAACATTTCCAGTTATACCGTAGCTGGAAATCTTGTGAAGTAGGCCTTTATGCCATACCTTGTCGAAGGCCTTTGATATGTTAGTGCGGGGCAGCTTTTGGGTTTGTTTACCCAACTTTGGCTGGTGGTTTCCCCAAGATGTTGGGGAGGAGGAAACTAGCTCCCCATTGTCCAAATTGAATAGCAATTTTCTGATATAAGGAGTTTAGCCCCACATTGATCAAAGCTGATTGCTTCTGGACGTTCCCCGGTGCGATTGCCGGGAAGGGTGCCTTAGCTTTGAATTAGTTTCGGTTTTATACAAAAAAGCTGAATGAACACAAGATGGGCTGAAATAGCAATAATTTTGTAAAAATCGACGTAAATAAATCTAGACGCAACACGTGTTCGCAAATCGTACATATTATGATCTAAGTCTAAGGACTATATAAACAGTTCTAAGCGATAGTAACCCTCCCCCCCTCCTCCGGGAGCGTCGGCGAAAAAAGCCTTTTCAAGACATACAAAAAATGCGAGCGCACATTTGCCTTTTATATATATGTAGATTATATGAAAATGTGAATTCATTATAAGGACTAATTAGCAAACAATTTTTGATTGAACAATGGATTAAACTGATTGCGTCCTTTTAATTTCTAGATAATACTGAAAACTGAGACATCAGTGATGCCAATATACAGCATACAGTAGGTGACTAATTATAGATATCTCTGAAAAATACCAACGTCATTTTTTTATGTACTAAAAAAATCACTGCTTATCAAGATCCAAAAGTTACTCAAGAACAGTGAGACAACACTCTAAAGAATTGTTATAATGGTTCAAACAGAGCAGAACCTGATTATTTAAGAGGACTGCTCAACAAAAATTTGTCAGCATTTTACTTGAAAATGACCGTGTTGTAGTCAGTTGGGAAGCAACCCTGTGGTATTGTGTTCCATAGGTAGGTAGTTCTTGTAAATTTTGATTTAGATACATAGAGGAAGAATGGAAAATTATTTTCAGTGGTTGTAATTAAACGAGTTTTTGCTGTGAATGCTTTACAGGGAAACCATAGATTGGAGCTCCGTAAAGCAACTACCATAAAAATAATGACAGTAGAGAAAGGCCATCAACCTCTCTTCTGTAAGAAAGAGGCTGTACAGAAGAGAAGTGTACATTCCCAACTAGATTTTGAAGTTAGATTTGCATTCTGTCAAGGCAGAAAATGATGCTCTGAGCAGCACATTCCCAGATGTGGCCACAGTACACCATATTAGGACATATTTAGCTCTTATATGGATACAGGAGTGAGATACCTTCTGGAAGAGTAGAATGATCCAACTACTTTAGCAATGGATTTTATGTACTACATTTAAGGTTTAGAATGAAGGTCAGTCCTAGAAGTTTGTCAAAGCAGGGGGCTTCTTCAAGGAGAGACATTTATTTCAATTGGTGCAAAATAAGTATCTGACTCTTGGTGGTGAAAGGAGAAAAAGTTGGTTTCAAACTTATTAAAAATAACTAGCCACATTTTCCCCATTGCACGAGGTATTTCAGAAGAGAGAGAATCAGAACTATCCTTATCAGTAAGGCTCTTTAAAGTGCTGCCATAAATGGTTGTTTCATCTGCATTAAGGTATTTAGTTCTCTCCCACTGTAAGAACTGTGACATCAGGGTCAGAAAGTGGGGTTGAGAAATTAGCGCCCCAGAGGAGGGGAACTCTGACCTGCAAAAAATGCTTGAGCAGCCCCGTCGGCATTCTGGTGAGGCCGCCTCAGGCGATTAGCAATAAATTAACCTCTTATCAAAGAGAGAAGGCAAAGCCTGGGAGGATGAACCGCCTAGAACTGCACAGAATTTAACTTCCACCACAAAATCAACAGGGACCGAATCATTACAGGAATGGTCTAATCTCTGTTGATTTTGGGGGCCCAAATGTCAACGAATGAGATTAGAAAGATCATTGAAGAAGATTAGGAAGAGGATTGGGCCTAGAACGGATCCTTAAAGCAAGTCAGTATTGACACTATCTGTTTCAGATTTCTGTCTATCAGCAACTATTTTTAAAGATGTGTCAGAAAGAAAGGATTTGATGGTTGAGAAAACATTTCCAGTCCTTCTGATCTTAAAAAGGATCATATATGTTAAAGGGTTAATGTTATAGCACTGTTTAAAAAAAATATTCACCCTAAAATAAAAATATAGTTTATATTAAAAAAAATTCATTGTATGTTTCAAGGTTGAAAGGAGGTAAGTCAAATGGTGCCTGTTCAAATTCTAGTATGTATTTATTTGACATTCCACAAGAATGTTTCACATATAGCTAGCTTCATGTGCCCATCCTCCACCCAACAGAAGTTTTATATGCTTGGAAAAAGGAACAAATAATGGTTTAACTCCTTAAGCTTCATACCTAAAAAGGTGTACCAGACACGCCTAGTATTGCTGATGATGATTGTTGTTGAGCATCATTCATTCATTTCACATGACTCAGATGACTATTATCTGCTCTTCACTCTCCCCGATATCTTTCTAGTTAGAATTTTTTCTAGACAAACATCATATACTTACAAGAGGAGGCCAGTGTAAAAGTTGTTGGCATCTCTAAGTGAAAGTGTTTCTGTGGACCAAACTGAATTTGAGCTTGGTATACCCAGGTCGTTAGTCTGTGTCATTAATCACTGTCACCTCCCTGCTGCTGTGATTATGCGTTTCCTGGAAGTAATCATGTTGACACATCGGTCCCCATTAGATAATTAAAGTTAAGCAATGTCAGTACTAAAATGAGTGACTATTTGGGAATTCCAGGTGCTGTATGTGTTCTCCATTTATCGCAGCATTGTTTCCAGTCATCCTCAACTTCCTGCCACTGAACTCAAGCAGTGCTGATTCAGGTGAGATGTGGTTGGAGATTGTACAACTCTTGTCTCACAGTTATATGCGCAGCTACCCTTACATAGAGTATCCATTGTCTTTTAAGACTGAACGAAGGCATTGATCGGAAGTAGAGAAAATTTATGATGTACAGAAAATTTACGATGTATATTTACTTTTGTTGAATTTCAATTTCTTTGGAAGTGATGCAAGAACACCACTTTAATTGTTTTAGGTTTGGAAAAGTTTCTAAAATCATAACTTCAATTAAACAAGAAATGTAAATTTAAAATAAAAACTAAAACAAAAAACAAGCAACAACTTCGTTTTCTGGGTTATGTCGAGATGTACACCGGATCAGATGCTTATCCTGTGACGTCCAAATAAAATGGGTTTTGCATATATGGATTGATGCAGAATGGGAATAAAAAAATAAATATGAAAGCGTTGTACTTTTTTATATCAATATGTAATCAGTTTGAATTTATTAATAGTTAAAAACCCAGAAATTGATTAATAGGATTTTGACTCCTGAACCTTAAACATCATTTTCCCTTGGGCATCCCCAACTCTGTTTCATTCACTCCTGCTCGTTGTGCCTTCATTATTACTGCGTTTCTGACTTCCTCGATCCGAACTCTTAAATTACACCCCATATCTATTCACCAACACATTTTCAAGTTTTTTTTTTTCTCGTCTTCCACTCTATTTGATTATTAAACTCTTCACATCAACTTGACGAGGACATTTATGAACCACAATCATATTTCAGTTCAATGCACCCCAAAATAGTAGACTACATTTACTAGTACACAAAAAAAAAATTGGAACATCTGTTAATATATATCAACTGTTTTGTTTAATTTTATTCAAAGTTCTGAGAAATCAAAAGGCTAACACTTGATCTTTATAGGAGACACATAAATATTCAAATGTTCCATTAAAGTTCTTTATCTCTCAAACATCAAGTTAGTAAAGAAGTTGGGAATATTATCTCCCTCTGCCCATTTGACCATTTTAAAATGTTAAAGTATACCTTTCTTTTTGGTCTCTTAGTTTTACTGGATTCCAGGAGAAGATTACATCTAGTCTATTGGAGTATCCAGCTTCGTGGTGTTACTTGAGGTAACATCATTTGGAGAAGGTGCACAATTCTTTGTAAACGCCAGTGTGGAGTAGCTATACTGGGGAGATCTTATTTGGCAGCAAATACTATGTGATTCTGAATATTTAGTCAGGGTCTTTTTGTAGGGAAAAGTATCCTCATGCCAGGTTGTTCTGACAAACCCCTGTACAGAGACACTTGAGGATAGTGTATAGTAAGCATTCAAGTTCTCTCCGGTAGGAATTCAATATGTTGATGTGTGTGTATACATATAACATCTCTTTTTCTTTGTATGCTTCTACTTAAGGGAACAGTGAGGATAGTGTCTAGTAGACATTTAAGTTTTCTCCAGTAGGCAGGCATTCAATGTGTGTTGATGTGTGTGATAATATATATATATATATATATATATTATATATATATATTAAGCAGTAGCAGCAGTAACTGTGTTCGATAGTGTTAAAGCAGTGACTGTTGTTGTGTATAATATATATATATGTATATATATTGTCATTTACTGTTAGAATGTATTAATAGTAGTTGTCTAAACTAAAAGTAGCAGGAACAGTTTAGGTAAAGTGAACTTTACTGTTGTTGTATTTAGATATGATTATTTTTCGTTAGTTTCAGAAATAAATTTGAGAACTCCAGACGTGTTTTATATTTTTCCTTCATTTGATTTAAAGATCATATTTTAATTTCTTCTGACATCATTCTAGAATGAATGGATCAACAGCTCATTAACCAGTAATTTTACAGATTCTGGCCTCAATAGATTAAATAATAAAGCCCCTTTTTTAGTTTTTGCTCCAAAATTTTCATGCATATTTTTTTTCTTTGAAAATATATAAAATGTTTGTATTGTTTATATTTGAGATTTTGTATTCGTTTTCATTTTTCTGCATTGAATTAATATGCCTCATTTAGTAATCTCCTCCTCATTTGCTAACCTCCTCCTCTCTCTCACTAATGATTCAAATAATCATGAATTGAATTTCTTTGTTTATAAAAGTTTTAGATTTGTCATTTAAAGGTACTGCAAATTAAGTTAATCATTTTAATAATTTCATTTTTTTCTTTTGTAGGATAATTTGAAAGTAACAATACATTCCAACAATGCTGTTGAAAAATTGTCTCTTCTTTTATCATGGATGCTGTCTGAAATTGATGAAGATAGATCTGTCCTTGGTTCTTTTCTCTCTAGAGGAATCCTTCAGCTGATAAGTTTTCACTCTTTTTAATATATTTTCTTTTTCTTTATATGCTTCTACCTAATGTTCCAGCATTAAAAAGTGCTGATGAAACAAACGAAATCAGATTTGTTTCTGAACTTTTTTTAATAAGGATTGATTATTTGGATTGTTCAGACTCCTGTTTTCATCTTAAGTGTTATTTATACAATGTTGCAGCCAATGTAACCTCCGACCTTCTTCAGGTGTATCTTGACAAACTCTGGAGTCTTTTTGTAAAACTCTGCAATCTTCACAGAATTTCACAGCAAATAAAGTACTGTGATTTTTTTTTTTTTTTTTTTTTTTCCTGGAGCTTGAAGGTTCAATCCTCAGTGTGGCCGATACAAAGAATACAACTTCTACCCAATCATGAGTGATGGAACAAAAGCATGCTACCCCAATGAATCAAATAAAATGTACCATTCGAAATTATATGCAGATTTCCAAGTTCAACAAGATACACCTGAAAAAGGTCATAGGTTACATTGGCTGAAAAATTGTGCAAATAACTTTCAAAATGAGAACAGTAGCCAGAATAATCCAAATAATTCAAGAAATAAGATTTGTCGAAAAAGTAAACGTTGAGTTTGAACAGCAATTACCTTAAAAAATAAAAATAAGCCCTTTACATCATTCAACAAAATTACCTACACATAGCATTCAGAACTATCAAACTCTTATTTTTTTATTTTTCATTTTCATATAGATGACATAAAAATTAACCCTTAAAGTCATAACAGAGCTGAATCAAGACAGCAAACTTTTAACACACAAAGATCCTGATACCATTTGAGATAGTGCTTTATAACGTATAATAAATTTGGCTTAAGTTAACCCAAGGTTTCCAAAACTGGAATCTTAAGGAGATATCAATCATACCAGTTGTTATAGTTGCCACAGGGCTTATGAAGAAGAACCTGAAGTCCTACTTAATATTCCTGGTGAACCAAGTGCAAAAGAGATCTAAACAATTGCACTTAAGGGAACAGCGAGGATACTAAAAAGAGCTCTCGCTTGGTTTCAATGAAAAGCAGGGCAATTTTGGCAGCTGGATTGGCTGTCCCATACCCAGCATTATAATCTTCACAGGAAGAAAATTTAAAAAAAAAAAAAAAATGTAGCTTACTTTTCAGAGTGTATTCATAAATCTTTAAGGATTTTTTTTTCAGTTGACTATAAATTCAAAATAGCTCAAATAAAGTCAGTTCTGAGAAATTAATTTTTCTGAATTCATGCAGTATGACATTATCAAATGCCATCACATTTTGCATGCTATGTGATACACAAGTAATTCAAAGAAATAATTAGTTTTATATTTATTTAAAACATATAGCTGTTTAACATAAAGTTGAAATATATATATATATATATATATATATATATATATAGCAATGCTCTTTGTGTAAACAAATTGAGCTTAGGTATTTGGACAATGTCAAAACATTGTTAATTCACTGCCTGCATAGCAGCAGCCGTATAGCACAACGGTTAGAAGTTCTGACTGTCGTTTGGGTGATCGGGTTTCGATCCTGGCTTGAGGTAGCAGCACTGATGAGCTGTGAAACAGTACTGTATGTGGATGACTATATGTATATGAGAGAGAGAGCAATGCATTATTTTTTTGTTTTTATTAGTACTATTGATTTAAGCAGCTACTTTTGTTTAGGTCATTACTGAAAAATGTCTCCATTTTTACAAGCTTCCTTGCTGGAATAAATGTTTTAAAGAAAAATTGGCTAGTTAGAATCAAATATTTGTCTTATCAGATTCAAAGTAATCAATGACAAACTTCAAGAAATAGATTGGCTTCACTTTATTATGCAAAGAAAAGGAGGAAAAGATAGCTATATACACATATGGAAAATTTTTCTCCTTACAAGTAATTCCAAAACAGTGAAACTTTTAGTTATACCTTTGCTTATTAAGAGCATAGACATCTATCATTTAGAATAATAATGTAAAAATTATAATAGGGGAAAAACGTTATAAAAACTTATAAATATTTAATGAAGTTGTAATCTTTATCTTTATGGCTAAATGATTTATTTTCTTACTCTCTTTTGTACTTTTCAGATTTATTCCAGAAAGTTTTTAATCAAATTTCAGCTTCCTGTGAAATTAATTCTAAACTCCTTGCTTCATTGGAAGATGTATTGGAAATCTTAAATGTAAGTTAAAAATTACTAATTTTATGCAAAAAAAGTGATACTAAGAATTAAAAGCATGGTGTTCTATATTATAGGCCATTTTATAATTCAGCTGGTAGCCTATTGAAAATGTTTTATTTTCTAGAGAAAATAAAATTAAATCCACTATATTTGAAAACCCATAGACTAACATTCTAATGTGAAAATAAATATAAAGGACATTCCAAAAGTAATGTTCCCTTTTTAATTCCATTTTATGATGACTGAACTTATGCATTCATGACCTGAAAGTTCCATCTCTTCATTGCTGATATTGACATGAGATTCTAAGAAATCAACATTTGCCATGGATGTGCTTCAGAAGCAGAGATCTGATATTGAATTCCTGGCAAAAATGCATTGAGAATAGTGATGTAGAAAAATAAATTCTGGTCCACAAAAGATCGCTTGTTTTAATGGTACCATTCCTGTCTTCATAGCTCTTCAATTTTTTTGAGTTAAAAAAAATTAGGAGGTATTTCTTTAGGAATACCCCTCATAAATGGAAATGCTTAATTT
The DNA here is from genome assembly GCF_053919585.1 of Euprymna scolopes. Lineage (NCBI taxonomy): Eukaryota > Metazoa > Mollusca > Cephalopoda > Sepiida > Sepiolidae > Euprymna > Euprymna scolopes. The sequence goes on from NC_136498.1 coordinate 67,552,588, forward strand.
TTTCTATGGAAATTGATAAGTATACAAATTCTAGAGTTAAATTAAGATATCTGATAAAAGATATAATCCGCTTATATATATATTTCCATTTATTTATCTTTCAGCAATATCACAGCTTGCACGTTAATTAGTTTTAAGTGAAGAGAACTTGTGCCGCATTGTCCACACTCTCTCACTTGGAAAAAAAATCTGGATCCAATGGCAAGACATGGCCAGGAGGACTGGAGATTGTTCCAAGTGCAGGAGTTACTAGAAACTTACCAGAGTTTGGTCAAAGAAACTACCTACAGGGCTCGACTCCAAATTTTCTTTCAGGGTTATTTCCCTTAGATTAGACCTCTTGCTTGTGAAATTTAAACTGTATATCCCAGACATGCCAAGAAACTGAATCATTTCCATATGATCCACCTCTGTAGATTGTTGAAAATTAAGTGGAAAGACAAGATACCAGATACAGAGGTTTTAACCTGGTCAAAACCTTCCATTAGTACATATCATATTACAGTAGTACCAGGTTTGTTGAGCAGATCATATATGCCACATGCCTAATTTAAGTCTCCCAAAACAACCCCTGCATGGTGAACTGTCCAAATGAAAAAGATCCGCAGGAGAACAACAGAAACGATTCAAGGACTATCTGAAGGGCTTCTTCAAACAGTTCGCTTTGTATTCTCATTCCGGAGAAAACTAACCCAAGACATGTTCTTGGAGTGCTACAATTCACAAAGGAGCTGCAATTGCTGAATCTGCACGATGGATGAACATCATCTTTTAGCACATTTTTATATTCAGATATAGTTAAGAATGTTATTCTATACAATGTTTTTTACATGGATAGTTCCAGTTAGTTTGATAATAAAGTGATAATGATAAAACTAAAATAAGGTCCGCATAAGATAAGCAGTGTAGATATTCTTTATCTCACTATGTAGTTAGGATATACATTAAAATAATATACAAAATTAAAATAAAATATACCTTATTTTATTTGACTAGTTTCTACTTTTTTACCCAATGAGATATTGTCTTATATCTTGTTTTTGTTTGCTTATTTAACACTAAAATGTGAATTAACATGGAAAAAGTTACTATTTTTGCTTGAAAAAAAAAAAGTAGTTGCATTTCATTTAGATGCTATGGAGACATTGACAATAATTTATATAAGGCCCGTGCATTAGAATTTCTTTAATATTTACAACTATTTGCCTTTTAGCTAGAAACAAAGCTTAGTAGCTCTTTTTACACTTTACTTTATCTTTTTTGTACATGGTCTATAAAAAAGAAGTCTTTTTAGACTGAGGCAATTTTTATTTCTGTCCCAAACCAGAGCGCAGTCTTTGGAGTAACTGGATTTACCTTGCATTAAAAACATTTTCATGTGTCTAACTCTTTCCTCGTGCGTAAATAGGTATCTTCAACAAAACTGAAATTTAATTAAAAACCTGTCAATTATTAGGTTGAGGTGTAATCCTTTTTTTTTCTTTTCCTTTTTTTTTTTATTACAATCGGTTTACCTGCTTTTTAGTAATTAGTACATACCAATCTTAGGAGTTGTGAGAAAACCATAATTGCTGTGTGTTAAAACATTATGAACTACTTTTTTTTAAGAAGTGGGGGTTTCTCTTGCTTTTTTATTTTATTTTAAGTTGTTTTTTATTTTACTAAAAACTAAGAGCTGAGTTTTCACCAGTTATGGTGTATTGTTACCCTTCTGTCACAATCTTCACTGTCACTATGTGTCATAAAGGTGGGAGTTATCAACCATTGTGTCGCAGTGGTGAGCCGATGCTTTATATTGTACTGGCTGCACCACTAATCATAAGTCTCTGTCCCCCAAATAGTTAATTCATTGCTCTACTCTCATGCAAACTCTTAATGCCCATTTTGCTACTCAAATTTCCAATTCACTGAGCAAACATCAAAACCGCTATCCTCGTACTTTATTTTGCTGCATCTTATATGACCTGATTTTTATACCAAAGAGCATTGTTTTTCGTTTTACCCTTTGATATCAATAGTGATTTAATTATTGTGTGTTATGGGAAAATAAATTTTGCAGTTTTTTTTTTTGGGGGGGGGTCATGGTAATGAAAGAAAATAAATCACAAAAAAAAAAAAAAAAAAAGTTGATAAAAAAGATAAAAATATTTCACAATTATAAAAAAACTTTTGAGTGAAAATAGTCAGGAACTCCTGTATTAGACCATAAATTTATTAGCTGTCAGAGTTAACATTAAACTAAATTAAAACAGTCAAGTTTAATCAGTCAAGATTGTTAAAACTTTTGAATTCTCTGAGAGTAATGCTGTATTGTGTGAACAGAACCTGATTCTTAACTAACTTGTTTCAGGCCTCATACAAATTTAGAAACATTAACAAAAAAACATATGAAAATCACTTTTACTAATTCTGTGATTACTAGGAATAATAAACATCTGCGCTATGCAAAATGGCTATGGTAGTATGTGCAGTACAACATGGCTATGGTAGTATGTGCTATGCAACATGGCTATAATATACTCTATTTGTACCATATAGATTGTTATATTTGTTGGCAACACATCAACAATCAGAAAGAAAAGATTACTTTCTGGAAATCCTAATAAAATTTAATTTTGTTTTCTTTTCTGAAAATTTGACAATTATACCAATCAGTTGGTAAATGATATTTCTTGTTTTACTGAAACTAAATATATTACAAAAGTTGGTGCTTGTCCAGAATTTCCTCCATAAATAAGAAAAAGAAAGAAAAATCTGTATAATGTATGTACCTGTGACGGAAAGAAATATTGTACATCAAAAATCACATAAATTGATCAAATAGTTTTATTTTTATAAAGAAAATCATTTTTAAGCAAATTTGAGTTTTTTTCAATGCTACCTCCTCCCAATGTTAAGAATGACTTCCTAAAATCCTGTTTTGGAGTTATCTCCTTTGTTTCTTCAGACTGTTGTTAAGATAGCATTGTTCATAGTTTAGCCATAAATTTGATTTTCTTAAAAATAAAACTAACTAATTGATCAATTTATGTGAATTTTAGTATACAATATTTTCTATCTATCATGTGTACGTACATGATATCTCCCAGAAAGTGATCTAATTGTTTGAAGTCGCTAAGTGGTTTTACTTTCAGTAATTGAGTAATACAATCTAATAAATTATCTTGATGAACGGTTGTTCATAGTCATAGTTAGTATTATGCTTAAGCTTTTTACTTTCAGCACATTTTTCAACGTCTCTCTTGGGTTGCTATACCTGTCCATAATTATGACACACAAGTCAGTCATATTCTTGTGTGAAAGAACCTGAATGCATTCATACCTATTACATCAGTATATAGTGCATATTTTTCTTAATTTTAGTTTTTTGTTTTTTATATACATAGGGGGAAGTCTAGACAAGCACTCAGAAGTTATTTAATTTTTTTAATTTCATATACATAATTTAACTTTGTTTTAAATATTAATGTCTTTAAAAAAAAATGGTCTTAATGGTCTGTAATAAGATGATGTGATATTGATTTTTTCCATGAATAATATATTTTGCTTTTGATTTCAGCATATTAGTGAAATAAGGATAAAATGTAAGTTCATTTTTCTTTTTCTTTTCATGATCATTTTTTTTTCTTTTTTAAATGATACTCTGATCATTTTAGAATTATGAATTACCAAAATATAAAAAAAATAAACCTGTATAATAATAAAATTAAGTAGCCCCATGTTTCTCATCTTGCATGTACAATAAAACTTTATTGAATTTCCTTTATCCTGTACGATTGAATGTCTCTTGCATGTACTTATATTTAGGGGGGGGGGGCATATTTGGAAATAAATTTATTTTCAGTACTCTTGCATAATTTGACCTGAATTCTCGTGAATTCCCATCAAGCATGGATCGGGCGAGACCGGCAATTATCGGTGTCAGCCACGAACATTGTTCAAATGTTGAAACGCTAACTCAACTTTTTATTTTATTTAATTTTTTTTCTTTTCTGTTATGTTTTTAGTAATTTTGAAGGTGATATTAAGGAGCGGGATGACTTTTTATTTTCTGATTAGTTACTTATTTATTATTTATTTATTTTAATTGAATTTTTGGGAGTTTGATTAGCCAAAGAAAAAGCGCTATCTAAATGGAAACCAGACGACATTCGAATTAGAAGAAAGCGACTAAACCAAAAAAAAAAAAAAAAGCTGACAAATATATTTTCAAACTTGCCAAACAGAAAAATGACAGGCAAGAAAATAAATCTATACATGTTAGAAAAAGAAATGAAAACAGCGATGCAGACAATCTCATATTGTCAGGAGAAGAAATTGCTGTCCCCCAAAAATGAGGTGCAACATTCAACAATTGTAAGCACAAATGTTTACTTAAAAAAAGATTGTGTGTAAAGGATGGTTTCTGCTGGAGATGTATAAATGGACAATGCCACCAAAAGAACTTGAGTGAACAAGTCTTGAAAAAAACAAAAAAACAAATATGGTTACAAAAAAGAAAACAAATAAAAAAAACCTTGTACTTACACCTAACAATTATATGGTTAAAAAAAATCTTTTCTTGGAGGAAAAAAAACAACTTTCTGTTGATAAATATTTTGCAAAATAAAAATAAAAAAAAAATAAATACTAAAATGAAATAAACATATTTTCATTTTTCAAAGTATTTTATTTTTTTTTTTTTGTTATTTTTGATTATTTGTATTTTTTCCTGTTTGTTTTCATTAGTCTGTGTCTGTTACGATGCTCGGCTGACACCGATAATTGCCGGTCTTGCCCGATCCATGCTTAACAGGAATTCACGAGGATTCGGGTCAAATTATGCAAGAGTACCTTATTTTCAAAGCAAAAATGCAGAAAAACCTTTTAAAAGCTTCATGATGTACATGCTTGTCATGAAATGATGTCATATTCTAAAAATCACATAAAATTATCAAGTAGTTTTTATTTTTTTAAACTAAGAAAATAAAATTCTATGAAGAAGCGAGACGTAGGGGTTTGATCCGCCATGTTTTGTAAGTAAAGGGGAGACAACTCAATTCGAACTATCAAGATCAAAATTGGCCTTGTAATGGCTAATTTCCTATTAAAATCGCTAAAAATGATAAAAAGAAATTTTTTCTTTATAAAAATAAAATACTTTATTGATTTGTGATTTTTGGAATATGACCTCTTCATTCCGTATATATTCATATTCATTCAGGTGTGTAGATCAAAGATTTTTCTGCAATTTAGTTTTGTTTTTTAAATAGATTTTATTCTAAATAAGCATCATTTTTTTCTTTATAATTGTTTCTGCATGCTTATATTAGATAATTATTAGAATTATTAGACCTTTCTGGGAAATATTGTACATGTTTTGTGTTTATTTAATTGCTATTTTCATAACTCCATAAAATAAGGCCATAGCATTGTGCACTTCGTTTATTGTTCTTACAATAACAAGGACTACAATAATTACAGTTACAATAAAGTACATTGGTATTATTTCTATTGTTATTTTTCTAATTTAAGTTGTTCAATTTTTTTTTTTTTCCTAATTTGTTTATCAATGAATGTTTGGGAAACTGGCAAGGGTCTGCTTAATGTTGACTGCCTGACATAAACACAAAGCATATGTAAATGGAATTGAATACATTTGATTTACAAGTATTTTTATAAGACCTGATTTATATCTGAGTTAGGGTTTAACTATTAAAATTAAGATCACATGTTACCTTATATTCTAATGTCAAGCAACAATAGAAAAATTATGAAAGAAACATTTAATACAAGACAAAATTAGGGTCCTCTTGCTTCTATATTCATACGATAGCATGTGTGTTATTTTCTGTGGCATGTTTACATCCGGGTTGTTTGTTATGTCCTTCCATTTCTTGTAGTAAATAATTTTACTAAGAATTCTTCATAATTTTGGTTTCAGTTTCGATTATAACTAATGGCACTCTAATAATCTTTTTTTTTTTTTTTTTTTTTTAATAATTTCATCAAGAATTCTTCATAAGTCTTGGTTTCGGTTTCTATTTTAGCTGATGGCACCTTAGTAATCTATTTTTTTTTTATAAATAATTTTATCAAAAATTCATAAGTTTTGGTTTCGATTATAGCTGAAAGAACTAAAGTTTTTTTTATATATATATATATATATATATATAAGTTTGGGATTCGGTTTTAATTCAAGCTTATGAACCCAAGTCATATAGAAATATTTTATTTTTGAAATCGCAACTTTATAATATATAAAAATCAGTAAAACAATAACTCTATAATAATCTCGCTAGTCTCAGACCACTTTGCTCCTACCATTTTGTATGACACATTATGTTGGTAAATAAATATATATATAATTGAAAATTATTAAAGTTCCTTAAATATTGTCATTATTTTACTACATAGACTGTTCCCACACAAACTGCATTGCCATAGCCCTCCAGCACAGCCTCTTTCCCACATACATATTTTCTACTAAACACTTCAAATTGTACTATGTGTCCTCTACAGCAATGCCAGCTAGGGAGATATATATAAGTATGTATTTAAAAAATACATTGTATTTATGCTGTGTTTTTGTCTTATAAATTTTTTATTTACAGCAAAATGTACAGTTGTCCTCCAATTTGGTGAAATCCTGTTATCTTACATTAATAAGCAGTCTTTACCATTTGACTTTCGTTTAAAGGTCTGTATCTACTTCCATAATATTTTTTATTCTTAATGTTGATAGTGCTTATATCATACTAGCATGGGTGCCCGGCGTTGCCCGGGTATTTGGAGGTGTATGTTGAGCAAAAAAAAAAAAAGCGGTCAATTTTTCTTAACTTTGATCCCTATTATGACCCCTTAACATTTGTTTTGAGCTCAAATCAAGTTAAGTTAGATCCATGTCCAAGAAACCTATATCTAAAATTTCAAGTGTTTAGACCCAAAATCGTCAGAAGTTTGGTAGAGTTCTCAAAGGTCAAATCGTTGAACTTTGACCCCTTAATCGCCAAATTTCTGGCCGAAAACTGATCACATCGATTTTTCCAAATCTCAGTACCCTGTATATCAAATTTCGAGTCTGTAGATTAAAAAATGACAGATTTATTGCATAGGGAAATGTACGCAGACACTTCACTTTTCTAGATATACTAGCATGGGTGTCCGGTGTTGCCCGGGTATTTGGAGGTGTATGCTGAGAAAAAAAAAAAAACGGTCAATTTTTTTTTAACTTTGACCCCTATTATGACCTCTTAAAATTTATTGTTTTGGGCTCAAATTGAGTTATTAAGTTAGATCCATGTCCAATGAAACCTATATCTAAAATTTCAAATGTTTAGACCCAAAATTGTCGGAGTTTAGTAGAGTTCTCAAAGGTCAAATCATTGAACTTTGACCCCTTAACAGCCAAATTTTTGGCCAAAAACCGATCACGTAGATTTTCCCAAATCTCAGTACCCTGTATATCAAATTTCGAGTCTGTAGACTGAAAATTAGAGAGTTATTGCGAAGGAAAATGTACACGGACACGTTCACTTTTATAGATATGCTAGCATTTCAGCCCGGCGTTGCCTGGGTGTTAAGATGTGTCTGTTGAACAAAAATAAAAGGAAAAAAAAAATGTGTTAGTAGTAAGGTAGGCTCGAACCCATACGGCGAAGGAGGAAAAGAACGAGGTAAAACCTAACGTCTATGCTGTTACGACCACTGCCAAACCAGAAGCGACATTTTTTTAAAATTAAGGCTAGACAATCTAAAGGAGAGGATAACTTTCAAAAATATCGGCGAAAAAAGTGACCCCCCCCCCTGTAGAAAAGTGCCTAGTTGAAAGGGAAGATATTAATGTTTTTAGCCAATTTTTCGATATTTGTCGTATGAAAGGTCGAACTTTAAAATGATCTTGGTAAAATCCGTCGCCTCTATTGAAAGTTTAAGGCAGACATGCAAACATACATACATAATTTATATATTGGTAACTAAAAATTTTCGACCCAAACCGATGAAAAAGCTTGCCCTATCTCTGAATACCCTTTATGTAAAATTTCAAATATTTAGACCAGAAATTGTCTGAGTAATTTGGAAGAGACCGCAGAGGACAATTTTTTTTTTAACTTTGACCCCTCAAAATTTGTTTTGGGCTCAAATCAAGTTAAGTTAGATCCATGTCCAATGAACCTATATCTAAAATTTCAAGTGTTTAGACCCAAAATTGTCTGAGGAGTTTGGTAGAGTTCTCAAAGGTCAAATCGTTGAACTTTGACCCCTTAATCGCCAAATTTCTGGCCGAAAACCGATTACATCGATTTTCCCATATCTCAGTACCCTGTATATCAAATTTCGAGTCTGTAGACTGAAAATTGACAGAGTTATTGCATAGGGAAATGTACACACACAGACAGACACTTTCACTTTTCTAGATATATAGATAGATTCCTTTGTAACCTGTTAAATTAGGACTTATCACTTTTTTTTTTTTTTTTTTTTTTTTTGCATTATCCGTAAAAACTGTATCATAGATCTGTCTGATCAGCAAAGATGCTTTACCAAGCGTGTCTTTGTGATGGTTTTGAATTATTGAACTAATTAACTTTACCATTCAAATAAATTTGTTTGATGTGTAAAAGCTAATTTGAATCTGATTTACTTACAAGAATTCAAAAATAGGGCTAAAAAGTGAAAACCAAAAATGATTTCCAGTCAATTTATGCATTTTCTGTGGTTTTTCTTTCTTTTTTTTTTCTTTTTTTAATACATTATTGATAAGTAAAGCTCTATAAATAATTGACTAACAAGAAGAGGTACTTTTTGTCTAAAGATTTTTTTAATGATATTTAAAAAAAACAAATATAGCATGTTAGAGAAGTTAGACTCTTATGTGTGTTATTGCAGAACTGATGATTATGGCATTAATGCTTCATGAATAAGACAATTTATAAATTAACATTATCAAATAGAATATTTAGGGAAAAAAAAAAATTTTGTCTGTAATACATTTTTGATTGACAGTTCTTGTGATTGTTACCCTGGTCATTAAAACTTTGGATTTGTTTGTAAGTTACCATTATTCCATTTTGTACTCTGACCCAAAGTGGTAATAACTCTTAGGGTTCTATTTATGCATTTGATAAACCTGAGACAATTATCAGCTTTCTCCAACATGTGAGGGTCTTTCAGCTATTAATGGTACAAACATGATTCAAGGTGGAATTTGGGAGGAGTTTATACTTACCTCCACAAGAAAGCAAATCTTTATACAAGGCCAGTGTCATGAGAATCTTAGAGATAAAAATAAAAATCATTTCCTTCAGCACTTCTCCAATTGTAGAGATTTGTTACATACTCCTTAGATTGATCTTTTTTGTATAAAACTCCTAAAAGTGCAAGATTATTTTGATATATTTCATTTCTTTTTTATTTAAATTTGTTATTGTTCTTTCCCTGCAGGTTGTCAGGTACACTAATTTATTGTTTGAAAGCTGTCCTACTCATGTGAAAGATTTCTTGTATGCCAAGCCAGTATTCAAAAATAACTTGTGAGTATCTGTATTACATTTATAGATTGAGTAGCTGATATGAGTTGAATTTCGAGATGTGAGATAGGCATTTTGTTCAGCTGTCTGTGTCTTAAGATGAAGAGAATGGGGTTGTCAGGTTCCAAATAAAATACCTTCTCTATAGTGAAGTCAACTTTAACAAGAATATAGGAATAGGAACATAAGTTGGTTCAGCATGCATGTAAATATTAGAGTAACATTGTCATCACTGTTACGTTATTTTAGATAGTTCATTAGATAAGGAAAAGGTGTCACTACTTTCACTACAACAAATATCAAGCAGTTAATATTAAGAGTAAATCTTCCTATGTACAAGAGTCGTTCCAAAAGTAAAGCCTCCTATTTTTTTTTTTAACTTAAAAAGTTGAAGAGTTGTGAAGACGTGGTACCATTAAAACGAGCACCTTTTGTACTCCAGAATTTATTTTTGACATATTGCATTGAGAATAGTGGTAACTTTGCCAGGAATTTAATAACGCATCTGTTTCTGACGCACATCCATGACAGGAGTTGCTTTCTAAGAGTCTCACACATCAATATCGGCAACAGAGTGATCAAACTTTCAGGTCATGAATGCATAAGTTCAGTCATCATAACAATGCAATTTACAAGTTGATCCGCTATTTTTAAGTGAAAAAGATTGGATTCTTTCATATCTTTTCTGAAAGTTTCAGTTCTCCACATCAATCAACCTTTGTGAATCAACATGACAAATATATTTTTCAATTCTTTATTATGTCATGATGTAAGCTCTAAAATATGTCCTGAAATAGTTAATTTTTTAAAATTTTTATTTATCTAGTTCTCCAATCTTATAGAAGTAGAAAAAATATAACTAGTTATTAGAACAGCTGCATTCTGTTTGTTTGTACATGTTTTGTCTTATAACACATAACTCAATAAGTCCCGGACCTAACTAATAAAGCAACACATTTTAGACAAAATTCGATTTTATTCATCAATATAATTTCCTTCTAAGGTGATACATTAAATCCGATGCTTCTCTAACAATTGTTTCTTCATTGGAGCCAAATTTCTTGGTCTGAAGCATTCCTTTGAGGTCTGCAAACAACTAGTAGTTGATGAACTAATAGATTTGGAGGATAGGGTGCATATGGAAGCAATTCTAAATGAAATACATATAGTTTTACCATTGTTGGAATCGATTTGTGACATGGTGCATTGTGTTGGTGAGAGAATACTTTTCTTTACTTTGGCTGTGTTTTGATTTCTTCTTTGAAATGCACCAATAATGCTATATAATGTTTGCTACTGAGAATTCTTCCCTTTTCAAGATAATTGATAAACAAAATACCTTGAACCTCTCAAAATACGGTGGTCAAAACCTTGTTTGCTAATGTCTTTGATTGCTTTGGACAGCTTTCACCTGCTGCTGTCCATTCAGCTGACTGTTAATTTGACTTTAGAGTGAAGTGATTAATCTATGGATCATCAATTCTCATCTTCAGTGTAATTTCATGTTTTGGTCAATGTAGCCTTCAACCTTCTTTAGGTGTATCTTATCAAACTCTGGATTGTTTCTGTCGAACTTGGGATGCTGGACAGGATTTTGAACAGAACTCTTTATTTACTTCATGGGGGGTAGTATGCTATTGTTCCATCAGTCATGACTGGATAATTCACAATTGTATTTTTCGGTCACCCACACTGAGAATTGAACTTTCAGCCTTTAGGAGAATATCATTTTTATAATTGATTTTTTTTTTTCAAATACTCTAATCACTGCACTATAGGTCCTTGCAGCAAGAACCTGTGGCACAGTAATTAGACACTCAAGATAAGAACAGTAGTCCAAACAATTCAAATAATACAAATTACCTGTCCTCATCTCAAAAATTCAGAAACTGATCATCAGCTGACCTATATTGATGCAAAAACTCCTTTTTGTTGCATTGAAATAGTTACAAACATTGTGAATCATCGATGCAGTGTTTTTGATCAGCTGTAAGCAGAAGTGGCACCTGCTTTGAACAAAGCTTTCTCATTGACTAATTTTCATGCAAAAATAATGAATACTCTGTCTTCTGATATCTTTTAACTCTTCTGTTGTCTCTTGCAACTTCAATTTACGATCAACCAAAATGAGTTTCCAGATTTTTGTTTTCCAAAACAGTTGCTGAATTTGAGCAACCTGAACATTCAACATTTGTGTTTGTATGAGCACGTTTAAAATCAGTATACCATGCCTTAACTATTGGTTCTGACAAAGTAGAGTCCAAATAACACTTATGAAGTCATTGCTTTGCTTGATCAGTATTTTTTGCCAATCAGAAAACAATGCTTTATCAACACAAACTTCAGATTTTTATATTGTTTTGAAAATTTTGAACAGTAATTTCACTTAAGTAACTGTAATTTTTAAACTAATAATCCAATTGGACACTTAATTTGACATGTGCCATTTGAAAGTTAGTGTTTTTAAAAAAAAAGGATTTTTTTTATTAGTCATGCCAACTATATGTCAAGCCCAAAATTTATTGAGTCATGTGTTAGAATCATCATTATTGGAACTTAATGAATGTTCATTTTTTTTGTTTTTAGAGAGTTGTTCAATTCTGCTTGTTTATATAATAGATTTTGAATTATAATAGTAATTTAAATTACTTAAAAGTATTCCTTTAATATTCGTCCTAAATTTAAACTGTAAAAATGTATAAAAAATAATGATATTTTATAAAAATAAACATTTTTAACTTCTGAGAAATTCCTTTTTTTTCTTTTAGTCTCATCAGAAGAATATAGTTAAACCCAAAAATAGATAATCAAAATACTGCAAAAACAAAAGATGCTGCTGATGGACGATTAAAAATACAAATTAATAAAAGTATTGGAAAAGAATGTTATGTAAATAGTGACGGAACATTAAGTATTTAAACAACTATAAAAAGTATTTTTGTCCTTATTAAGATGGCTTTCTTACATTGATATAAAATCCCAAACCTTGAGATGAAATGGAAAATAGGCATTGCTAAGTATTTTAAAACATTTGTTGGTGTAGGCAGATGAATAATTAGTATTATAATTGACCAATGGCTAAATCGGCTCATTTGAAAGAAAATCAATAAGATTTGTATGCTGTCTTATATTTATGGTGATACCATTGGAGCACAGGATATAATTGCAAAAGTTAGGAGTAGATGGAGTAAGTTTGGGGAAATTCTGCTGTTACTAACCAACATATTACTATTGTTAATTAAGGGAAGAATCCCTCCGGCATGTGTTATTATTAGGGCTATGAGAACAGAATATTCTTATCATTGTTTCGACTCTCGAATATATATCCAACACAGTTAATCAACCAAGAACCACATCACTCTATATAAAAAGCATATAAAATATCAACAGATACGCACACGAGTCAATACAATGAAAAGAATTTGCTGTTGTCTTAGCCTTAGTAATGATATTCTTTTCATTGTTTTGACTCTCGAGTATATGTCCGACACAGACACAATCAACCGAGAACCACATCACTCTACATAAAAACATAAGATGTCATTGGATATTTACCTGAGAATCAAAACAAGGAAAAGAGTATGCTGTTGTCATAGCCCTAGTAATGATGTATGGATTCAAAACTTGGCCAGTTAGGGTTGATCTACTTACCTGTACCTGTAGCAGTATTTACCCAGGATGGGTTGAGCCAGCCCCAATGGTGTTAACCACATCTCATATCAAAGCCATCCACCCCTGTCAGTTGGCAGCAGAGTCAACAGCATGATCTAGCCATTCACGGTTCCAGCAACAGACACCAAATATGTGAGGACTGGACATAATCTCCATATCTGCTTTTACTGTTGTGAGCCAAGTCTTAAGTTGGCCACCTTGGCGCTTTTTCCAACAAGTGGGTGCAATGGGCGCCACCAATTGACGAACAAACTCATTCCCCAGCCAGTGCAGCTCATGATTGAACCACCGGAGTCTCCTTTTCAGCAGAGTTTCATCCAGGTCAAGGATGTTATATCTAGCATGTATGGTCAAGTTAGAGATCCAGCGGAGAAGCAAATACACAGGATACAGCAGAGGCAGTAGTGATCAAAGATTTCAAATTTATGAAGCTCCTCTCTACGCAGTGACCAGGTCTCACATTCATAGAGAATTGTTCTGACCATAGCCTCATAGATTCGCAGCTTCGTGGCATGTCATCTATGAGTTAGGGTTGATGAAATGCATTGCATGGAGAAGAATGATATAAGAATGAATTGCTGGATGTGTAATGTAAGTCTTAAAAACAGGATTAGATCTGATAACCTCAGGAAGATGATAAATCTAGAGACTGTAGGGAGATGTGTGCAGAACAGGAGACTTTGATGATATTGCTACATTGAAAGAATAGATGAAAGTTCTTGAGTTAATAGATGTAGAACAGTTGAGGTAACAGGTCCAGTTCACCTGAGAAGGCTAAGGAAAACATGGGAAAAAGTAATAAGGAGTGACTTGAGATAAAGTCGATAAAGACATAGCCAGAGAAAGGTTACTTTAGAAGCTTTAATATAAGTATATTATATGGTACATTATTTCTTCATCTTTTGTTTTTACTCTATTTTAATTGATTTAGTATTTTAGTTAGTGTTACTGTATTTTTCTGGAGATTTTGCTGGCTAAAAAAAAAAAATTTATTACAAAGTTTGAATTTTTATATTACAGGAAACAAGCACTGAAATCAATTTTTGTAATTGGAGGTAAGAAATTTATGAAAACTATATTTTATAAGTGAAATCAAAATAACTCTTAAATGTTGAATATGAAGATGAATTGATTAACAATAAACTAACCATTTCTCAAAGAGAGAAAGCAAAGCCTGCGAGGGTGGACCTCCTAGAACTGCACAGAACTAAACTCTGTTAATTTTTTTTTTTTGGGGGGGGGGGGTCCAGAATAAAAATCCCTAACCGACAAGGGATATAATTTAGGAGTACAGAAATATAAACGTTAAAGCAAAACAAAACCTAAAGGAATATGTAAGTTTTAATAGAAAAGAAATGATTTCAATTAGAAAGTTTCTAATTCACTTTCATTCAGGAGGAAAGAAAAAAATTAAATCCATTTAAATATTCAACCAACTTTAACTTTCTATTTTGATAAAAATATAAAATCTGTTTAGGACATGATTCTTCTTTTTGTTGCTTTTTTGTTTTGTTCTGTTTTTTTTTTTACGTTTTCAGTGTCCCAGATTGTCTTTAAAAAACACTGACATTCTATGCAATTGTTCAATTTGTAGTTTCAAAATTACATTATAATTTTTAGAGGCAGTAACAAATATTAATAAAGATTTCATTTAATATCTGCTCCCTTTCTGAGAGAACTTAGTATTTTGTTTTTCAAGTTTAATATTAGAAAAAATGTTAAATATTCCACATAATGTAGTAATTAATGTAATGATAACCAAAAAACGTAATAGTAATCATTATAAAAAATAATTCCTTAATACTTAAAACATTCGATATTTAAAAAAAAAATTGAATCACATATAGGGATGGATGATAAAAATATATGCAAATTATATGCAAGAAAACAAGTTCTCTTTTATATCAAATATAATCTCCATGAGTATTCTTTACTTTGTTACTCCATCTTAAAATGCAATGTAATTTTAAAATTGTAAATTGAATAATTGTAAAGAATGACTGTTTTTTAAAGAGAATCTAGGATGCTGAAAACATACAACTTTAACGTTTATTTGTTGTTTTTACTTATGTTTTAATTTGCTAATTAGTCAAATAAATTTTAATTTACAGTTCGAACTTGGTTTAAATTTTTAATTTCTAAACTTTATTAGAAAAGTTTTAACTTGTGTGTGTGCGTGCGTGTGCTGGCAACAAAGATAATTGTTGAAATAATTGTCCTTTCAATTACGTCTCTTGGAATCAATAAAAAGTCATTTAAGATATGTTTTGGTAAATTATTCTTTTTATTATTAGATTACTTTCATTAATTACTGTAAATATCACCAAAATTATTGCATATATAGAGAGAAGATAGGACACTAACATTAGAAATGAATAACTAAAAATTTATTCTAAACTATTTAAAAAAATATGTAAATTAGGTATACAAATACTTCTGTTCGGATATTTATTCTCTAGTGTGTGTGTATATATATATATATATATATATACACACTATTTTAAGAAATATCTTGTATTGTTGAGCTAAATAACATAGAACCATTTTGATTATAATAATATAGGTGGGAAATGGGAAAAAAGACTTTCACATGCATACACACACTCTATATAGATATGTTGAATATTTCGTCACACTTACATTGAAATTAAAAGCCTACCTTTTCTATTTAAAAATTATTAAAACGAACTTAATATACTCTGTCATAAATATGCGAGTTATTAAATAAATGGTTAACTAATTTGCATATTCCTTTGAAAAACGAGTGTTTCATTTAACTATTACGTTCAGTTCTATTGATGCAACTTGGTATATAGGTGGTTTAGACTTGTGTAACAATTTCGATTTTGTTTTTAGCCTGTGAAAATAGCTGCTAAAGAATCAAAATTAAAAAAAAAAACAGTTTATCTTGGCAGAATAAGTTGAATAAAGCTGTTATTCCTGCTGTTACTTTTGTGCATGGGCAAAATTAAACATTCATAGCTCAAAGTCGCTTAATTTTTACCTTTCATCTGTTGGTAGCTCAAACGGTAATGATGCTGGAGCACTAAAAGTTTTGGTTTCGATTCTAGTGATTAGCACCCATTTTTTTTTTTTTTTTTTTTTCATATAACTTTTGAAATTGCTATATATATTAGATAATAATCAACAAAGAATTGACTCTATAATAATAAATACGAAATCTGCATGAATTAAAATATAATATTTATGCATATTTTACGGTCGGGCAACGTTAGGCGGCCTGCTAGTATATATAAATTCTGTATGGTATTATCTTACAAATTTTAATTCAAATTTACAAACGTTTACGTAGAGGAAAAAATATATATGAGAATTTTTCCTCAATGTAAGCATTGTGTACATTTGAATTAAAATTTCCTAGTTAAGAAAACAATACAATCCAATTTTTTGTAATAAACATTTATTTCAAAATTTAAAATCAACTTGGTTTCAGTGATATACGTCTTCATCTGGCATAATTCAGATTCACACAACGCTTACAGCTTACATTGAGGATAAAAAAATCTGTAATACATTTCAAGTGAGCCACATGTGATCCTTCTGATTGGAATATTTGAAAATATTGACTGTTTAAAATAACACGGATTTTTCTTTTTTAGTGGCACTATGGCACAAGGAAAAAAGAAAAAATACAAATTGATTCTATGCTTGATGAAAATGTATATCGTCAAAACTAAGTTTAGTTTAAATTTTTTAATAATTAAATGTTTATTTAAAAATAAAAATTATAAATTGTATTGACTTCCAAACTTACAAAGTCTAATTCAAATTTTCACAATGCTTACATTGAGAAAAAAAAAACATCTAATATATTTAACGTGAACCGCACACAATGTTTCTGATTGGAACATTTGAAAAAAAATGACTATTAAAGACTACATGGCTTTACTTTTCTAGTGACACTATGCTCCAAGAAAGGAAAAAGAAAAAAGCACAAAATGTCTGAAGAAGTTGTATATCGTCAAAACTAAGTTGATTTTAAATGTTTAAATATAATAAATGTTTATTCAAAAAAATTTTTCATTCTGCATTGTGTTGGGTTTTTAATATACAAATTCAAATTTACACACTGCTTACATCGAGGTTTTAAAGGTTGTCACAATCGAGGGTGATAGTGGGATAAGCTCCCTCTCTCTAAAAAAAAATGCCCTCAAATAGCCTCTGACAACCAAGTCCAGCTCCTGGCCTCCTCATGTGGTTTAGCTACTAAGCCTGGCAAATTGTTTATATTAACTGGGAAAAGGGGCAAAGATAGTCCACTGACACCTTAAAACCAGTCACTTCAAGCAGGTGAGGCTTGTCAACTTTGAATGGTAGCTCACCTAGGAGAAGGCAACTCTGATTCAAATTCTCTGCTGCCTTGCTGGATTACTCTATCAAGGGAAAGTCCAAGGGATTAAGCCCTGACAGAAAATCCGAAGACAGTCCCTAAGGCGGCCTGACTTTATATTGTCATCACTGATTACTCCTGCAATGCAGTTAGAGCCAAGCTGTATCGATTCTGTCTTTCCCTTAGATCGTTTGGCTTCGTGGAGAGCGGGGACTGCAGCACAGGCAACAACTATCCTCCCATATCGCCCTGCCCATGCTATCTAGCTCCACTGCTACACCATTGTCTCCAAAGATGGATGTTTGCCAACAAACCAGTAAAAAATATTGAGAAAAGAAATCCCTAATTGTATATTGTTAAGATTGATTTGTATAGAAAGAGATCGTCTATGTTCCAGACTGCAATTTAACATGTATATATTGAATAAATATAATAAATCTTTGAAAAAAAGAATGACGTATAATCATAATCGAATTGTGTATATGATAAATAAAAAACTTGGGTGATTCATTAATTACTACTTTGACGATATTGCTCAATAGTTATTTTGTGTTTACATGTTTATCCTTTTTCATATTAAGTTAATGTTTTTTATTTATTTATTTATTTTTTCTTTATTTGCGCAATATTCAGATTATGAATTCCAAGTGGGAATCATTGAATGTGTGTTCCGTACAATATCAAAACAGAAACGAGTTGAAGGCTTAAAAGCTCTGTGTCCACAAAAACTACTCCATTCTATTCTGGCTATTAAAGATGAAACTTTTGAAGCCGTATGTATTTTTGTTTCTTTTCATTTCAGCTTATTGTTTGTTACATGCATTAATGTAGAAATAAATTATTGAATATAAAAATACATATGCAAATTGTGTTGTGCAGAAAAGTTTTCTTGGCATATTGATGGAATCTAATGAGAGATGAAGCATAATTTTACGCTACTAAATGTTAGGTCTTTGAGTTCTTCATCCAGTCTGTGAGTATTAAATACTGCATCAACCCAAATGGGTTGCCTATTCTCTTAGGAGTTCATCTTTTTTGGGGAGGTTAATGCTGTGACTTTAAATCCTTTGCCTAGATCTTTGTTTTGTTATGCTTTACCGATTTATAAACCATCATATAATTATATGAATTAACCTTAGATCAGATATGAAACTAACTTATCAATAAGGTATTTTTTCATGATTTAACAGTAATTACGATATATTGAATGTGTTAAGAGTTAAGCAATTATTCCTTTTTTTATTACTACATAATCACTGCACTATAACATTACTAGCTGCATTACGTGGAATATTTAATTCTTGTCATGAAATTAGTTCACACTTTTAGTTCTTTATTGAAATGTACTTTAGCAAAGTCGGTCACTAAAGATAGTAATGAATAGGAAACTAAAATAGTGAGAAAAACAATAGCAATAAATAGAAACCTGACAAGGAATGTGTGTCATTTCACTTTAACTTCATGTTTATTCTAATATATTATTTACAATTGTTGCTTTGCAGAATGACAATTTTTGTAAACAACTAAATCAAACATTTAAGAATATATTATTTCGTCTGTAAGGTATAAGTGCACTGCAATTCTTTGTTTTTACATTTTTTTTACCCCAAACAAGGCATATTGCTGCTTAGACATAAAGGGCTATTAGTTGGGACCATATCTATAGAGGATTATGTGAAGAAACGAGCAAAATGTTTAACATTACATTTAAATTTCTGTATGCAGTCAAAGAAGCAAGAAATAAGGAAGAAGCCCCAGTTCAGCAGTTTGAGAGAAGAAACTATTAAAGCAGAAGGCTTTCTAGCATCTATGGACCTCAACAATGAAGGGGTTGGATTTTGCTGCTAGATGGGTTTGTCAGAAGTATGTATGTCAAAGGGTACAAATACAAGGAGTCCATCAATGCATATTTCATTTAAATACTTGCAAAACAGGCACAGGGATGCAACATTGCGAAGATGGACCAAGGGTTGGGGCTTGGCTGATAGTACAAGACCTATTAGATTGGAGACTCTTTTTTGGACCCTATCTAAAAGGGAGAAACTAGTGGTAGATGCATCAGCCCAGATGTGATGACAATACTCTATACATGGGTGAATAGCGGCTTTGTAGAGATGCAGGATACTCTCAGATGTGAGTAATTTTCTAGCACAGTAAAGGGAAGCTACCTTTTTTGTAGCAGCCTTGACAATGTCCATAATGTATTTGTTCCAATTCATGTATGTGAATATGAAGCAGAGAAGTTTGAAGGATGAGCTCTCAGGTCGTGAAACTTTAACAGTGCTCCATGTTTATAATAAACATGATAATGGCTTAATAAGAGTTTCAATGATTTTGTGTTGTTAAAAAGATAATTTATTATTATTTCTAAAATATATACAGAATAATATTCAACATGACCACCATTTATTGTTTCTTGTCAAGTCGGTATAGTAATAGACTGATATCATTGTTAAATAAAATTCGACAATGTTATCATTTCATAAACTAATTGTTGTGAAATGCTATTAGTAGTTATGGGACTATTCCAATATTTTTCCCAATTCCAATACAATTACTGATTCCAATACTAGTACCGATTTCTATTATGCGTAGTTTCACATATAGAGAGAATGTAGCAGAAACTTGCAATCAAATTTCAGTCGTGTTTTCTTTTTGCCTTTTTTTTTACATGGGAGTCACCACTTATGAAAACCACTCAAGGATAAGGGTTAATGAGTGTATGATGGTCACTAGGATAACAGCATATTAATAGTTACTGGTGGAAATGGGGTAGAAATGGATTATTGAAGGAGTGGAAGAACTTATTTACATTGAACTTGAAGATTATTATATTGTAGTCAGCTGGAAAGCAGGCCAGCAGAACAGTTCCACAGATGAGCAGTTCTAGAAAAGAAGCTTTGTTAATGGAATTTACGTTTAGATGTAGGCACAGATATGTGTTGTATTCATATGCAAATGATCTTACACCTTGTAAGTACCGGGTGATATTACAAGAGGATAAACAAGTCAAACATTCAAAGACGCAACATCTGTTTGATCAGGTCTACAATAGAAGCGAGACAAAATACAGTTATATTAAGTATCAAATTCTTTCTATTAATTTATAAAATCTTGGAATATCAGTTTGCATAATTCAGAATCATTTACATTGTTCAAAATTTGGCAAGTTATAAAAAGTTCATAGCTTTTAAGGATCATGTTTTTATTTTTATTTGAAATGTTTTTTTTTGTGTGTGTGTGTGTAATGCATTAATAATGAAATTGTTTTTCAATAAGTTTTATAAGATTTGAATATCATTGATATATTGTTTTTGACCGATTTTTTTTTTTTCATAATCTTTAACAAAGAATATACAAGTAGAAGTTAGATACAAAAAAAATGTGGAAGTAAAATACAAACGAGAATTTTTTTTTTTTTCTGTTTTTAAATGTCAAAATAATATTTGTTCCATGTTTTCACTTACCATTTCAGGATTGCCGCAGAGTTTTGAATGCTTTTAATAGTCAGCAAGGTCACCAGCAAAGGTATGAACCCCGTCCACACACATTTGCTATACTTTATTTTTTATTTTATTGAACAATGAATGTCTATTACTTTTGATCATTGATAATTCCACTTTGTATTAGATTTTGTGTATAATAATGTGAATAAGTTCAAGAAAAAAAAAATTGTTGTTACTTTGAAATTGTAATTATTTTAAAACTATGAATACGTGCAAACATTTAATGTATTCTTGATCATGAATCACAAGTTGTTCCAACAATATAGGGAAAATAATGCTTAAAACGAGTTTTTTTTTTTTTTAAATTTGTCTTTGCTGTTCTATACGAATCTGCTCTAAGTAAAAAAGATTTATTTCTACTTTTTATCCAATTATTTTTCATTTTTCTTTGAATAAAATAATTATGCTGCAAAAAAACACAAAATATGAAAACGTTGTGGAAAAAAATCCTCAAGAAATAATAAGTTAAAATGCAACAACTTAATAAAATCGAGGAGTGCTCTGACCAAAAATGCAACATGAGAGGATAAATGGATCATTTGTCTTGATTATAAAATTCTTAGAGGCTTAAAAAGTTGAAGTTTCAGGAAAATCTTTTGAAACTGGAAAAATGTTCTTCCATGTAAAAAAAACATTGTTTTGAATTGTGATTGATATTACATGTAAGAGAACTGAATGCATTTTGTTTTAATTATATCAAAATTTTCTTAAAATACAATATTTCTATAAACTTATTTTCTGTTACATATACAAGATGTTTGGGAAACTAATAACATAACATCAGGTTACATTATATACTAATATAAAGGTTATATTATATACTAATATAAAGGTTATATTATATACTAATATAAAGGTTCAGAAACTCTTGGTTTTTGAATTATAAGCCACTGAAACAAATACTGATCAACATTCTTTATTGTAAACACATAAAATGCATGTGGTAATTGCTATGGGACTGTTACTACCCATTGCTGGACCCTTTCAAATTCTATATTATTCGAGAGCCAAGTACTCTTGTGGATATTGGATACTCTGCCAATATTCAACTGAGAAGTAAAGCCTAGCTTACATCACCACTTTTCTCTATATCTTATTTCTTTTTCAATATATCTTTTAAACTTATACCATGTTTTCAGTTGTCTTTTCGGGGTCCCAACCTGGGTCCACATTAATAATGCACCGTTATTTCTGCATATGAGATAAACATTATCCCTGTTACAAAATCATAGGTAAAATAAGCCTAGACCTGGCTTTGCCTAATGCACAAACAAAACTATAAAAAAAAAAATGGCGGTACTCTTGCATAATTTGACCCGAATTCCCGTCAAGCATGGATTGGGTGAGACCAGCAATCATCAGTGTCAGCCGAGCATTGTTCAAATGTTGAAACGCTAACTCGACTTTATTTTATTTTATTTTTTTTTTTTTTAGTAATTTTTAAGGTGATAATAGGGGGGGGGTACTTTTTATTTTTAGATTAATTATTTATTTATTTTTTTTTTTTTTTTATTGAATTTTTGGGAGTTTGATTAGCCAAAGAAAAAGTGCTATCTAAATAGAAGCAGACGACATTCGAATTGGAAGAAAGCGACTAAACCAACAATAACAACAAAAACAAAAGCTGACAAATATATTTTTTAACTCGCCAAACAGAAAAATGACAGGCAAGAAAATAAATCTATACATGTTAGAAAAAGAAATGAAAGCAGTAATGCAGACAATCTCATATTGTCAGGAGAAGAAATTGCTGTCCCCCAAAAATGAGGTGCAACATTCAATTGTAAACACAAATGTTTACTTAAAAAAAAGATTGTGTGTAAAGGATGGTTTCTCCTGGAGATGTATAAATGGACAGTGCCACCAAAAGAACTTGACGTAGCAACAAGTCTTGAAAATAAAAATAAAAAAAACTGTTACAAAAAAAGAACACAAAAAAAAGTGCTAGTGCACTTACTGAACCACGCTATTTTTTTTAATAGTATTTTCAAGTTTAATTAAAGTTTTATGATACCTGTTTTTATTCAATTGTTAGGTGAAAGTACAGAATAGGTACATAACACCCTCCCGTCCCAATTTAAGAATGGCTTTCTAAATAATAATGTTATTATTTCAGTACGAATCAATAAGTGCAGGAGTACAAAAAAAAAAACTTGAACTTACACCTAACAATTATATGTTTAAAAAGAATCTCTTCTTGGAGAAAAAAAACTTTGTTGATAAATATTTTGCAAAAAAAAAAAATTTAAATACTAAAATGAAATAAACATTTTCATTTTTCAAGGTAGTTTTTTTTTTTTTGTTATTTTTGATTATTTGTATTTTTTCCGGTTTGTTTTGTTTTTTTCATTAGTCTGCGTCTGTTATGATGCGCTCGGGCTGACACCGATAATTGCCAGTGTCGCCCGATCCATGCTTGACATGAATTTATGAGAATCCGGGTCAAATTATGCAAGAGTACCAAAATGGCACCAAACAAATATTAAAGCTGAAAGAAAAGTCTGAATGTCATGATGGGTAGTGGCTTCTTTGATAGTCAACATAGGAGACCTGGTTGGCATCCTGTGAATAAAATATAGGTAAATAAATAGGACCAGCAGACACACAAAAGTCCACACAGGAAGAAATGACTAAATAAAGAAAAAGTAGACTATTAATGAAGTGTTATTACAAAAGTAATTCCCCCACAAAGACTCATCTGTACACATGTAAGATAATACTGAAGTTATGCCATGGATTTTCTAAATTTCTGTATATTATTAATGTGATCAGAACTTGTGTATTTACCTATCTAGCTGCTTCTGTTAAACTGGTGTTTGTCATGAGCATGCGTGAAAGCACACAAGAATTGTGTGCTAGTGTATGAGTCAGGCCTACCACGGCAAAAAGTGAACCTGGGACCTTTCGATTACAAATCAAAAGTCCACCAATGAGCTACATCCATCTTACTTACAATGATGATTGAGTTTTGCCCAATGGCTATAAAAAAAAACAAGCCGATAAGTAATTTTGGGGCAGTTGAAAAAGATTGCTCTGATAATGTGTTGCGTGTTACTGCATTCATGATCGTGGCATGTCAATTCAACGGTATTGTTCGGAATCATATTGTGTCAATTCAACGGTATTGTTCGGAATCATATTGTGTCAATTCTACGGTGCTGTTCGGGATCATGTTATGCCAAGTAAACGATATCATTCGGAATCGTGTTGTGTCGAATTGTCAGAGGTGTTCAGGATTGCGTGGATGAACTTGTTCAAGACCGTGTTGCCACATGTGATATAAATATATATACATATTTATATTTAAAAAAAAATTTTTTGCGTTCTCTCCTCCTTCGTGAAGCAACAGCGTTTACTGATGAGAATTTTCAAGCACATAAGTTTTTGTTCAAATGTTGAATATACAATTACAAGTAGATTATCTCTAAAATTTATTATTTATGAAATCATGAAATCTATGAAATTTCAAGTCGTGAGCATTATATATAAAAAAAAAAATCATTTAAAAGGATCATCTTTATAATAATATGCTATAGCATGTCATATTTGTAAGTACATTATCACCTTTTACAAAAATTTTAAAAAATGCAATTGTTCAATTAGTAAAAATGGTGATTGGTGATTAATTTGATATCACTAAGGCAAAAAAAAAATTCTGGCTTTACCCATTTTAAAATGAATTGTTCCAAAATCGAAATATGTAATTCCGTTGACTAAAATAATACAATTTTAAATACATTTTAAAAAATGACATTCGTTTTAATTATTTGAAGAATATTTAGCCAAAAATTGTTTTTACAGTAAGAAGGCAGAATATTATTAGGTTAGTTCAAAATAATATTGTTTTTTGATGTTCAACTATATATATATATATATATATATATAATTTAAAGGAGATTAGAATAATAGTCTAAAGAGCTAAGTGTATTTTAATGTAATAGTGAAATTACTAGTTTAATTAAAATACAGGAAATGCTCGTTGTAATTTAGATATATAATAAGCTTGACTTTGTTGTTGTTCCTTCTTATGAAACTGATTTTTAATTTAATTAAAATTTGATTTTTAAATTTAAAAATTTTTTTTTAAATTTTTAAATTATAAATCACATTACTTAATATATATATATATATATATATATATATATATATATATATATATATAAAAATGACATTATTTTTCACCAACCTAATATTCAAAAATGAATTAAATTTCTAATAAAATTTTGAATTAAAAAAAAAAGCAATCTGTTCGTTTTATTTATTTATTTAAAGAATATTTAAATGACATTGACAGTTTTTTTAATGGAAGTTTTTTTTTCTGTTTTTGTTAATAGTATTGATCATGATAGAGATTTATTTTAGAAAAATATCATTATTAAGAGTAAATTATTCAGATTAATGTAAAAAGCACTCTGGAATTTCCATGGTTCCCATTATTTTATATTAATGCTCTAATCACGGCTATAACAAGTTTTGTAAAACTATGAAGACATAAGTGATACAAGTTTTAAGATTATAGTTTAACTCTTGTCCCGCATAGACAGGTACTTCAACTAGTTTTTATTGAAAACTTAAAATCCAAAATTAGATTTTTGTTAATAGAAATATATTTTTTTTAATACTTGTTCTTTGTCACTAAAATATCTCGGTTATGTGTTATATAATCATTTTTGATTCAATTATTCATGTTTTGAATTCCATATTTTTATTGTAATCATAACAAAATATTTCTCCAGCAATGACATTTGTTTTTCTAAGTGTGTTATTAACTTTGTCACTAAATGAAAAAATAAACGTTTATATTTTTTGTATCTTTCAGAGTGTTTTCAATTCCTTGTTTTGGTGTTACACTTGGAAACTTAGAGGTAAGTTATATCAATTTATTCATGGATTTTTTTTTTTTTAATATAATTATTATTCACCACAAACAAAGCATATTGTTACTGAAGTGTAAAGATATATGTGATAGACCAGATTCACAGGAGGCAGCTCAGGTGGGGAGTTGGACAACAAGGTGTGTTCATATTACATTTAAATTTCTGCATGTTGGTATGGTCGAGAGAGCAGTAAGGGATTCTAAAGAAAAGCAGACTGAGGAAAGAGCTATCGGAGTAGCAAATTTTTTAACATCTAGGGATATCCATAGTGAAGAGGTGTGATTTTGCTGCTAGTCGAGTAGATCAAGGGTATTATCGTTGAGAGTGAGGGAGCATTGAAAATTAATTTTTAAAAAGTTGTTCATTTAATGAGTTGTGTAGATTTTAGTTTTCATTTTTGTATCTGTTTATACATTTTGACTAATTTGTGTTCTTTAGTATACAGAAATCTATGATGCATATCAATCAAAACATTTTTTGTTTGTACTCTTATTCACCTCAAACAAGGCATAGTACAACTTGGCCGTAAAGGACTACTATTTTGAATCATATCTACAAAGAGACTATGTGGGGGAGTTAAGCAGTGAGATGTTTGTATTACACTTAAACTTCTGCATGTCACTACACTCAGAGACCAGAAGGGAATTCCAAAGTCTAGCAGTTCAAAACTCTATAGAGTAAAAGGCTTTCTGGCATCCAGGGATCTCTACAGTGAGGGGGGGGGGGGTACTGGTTGTCGGGCTAGTTGGAGAGAGGGTATTTATGTTGAGGGTATTTGCATAGTTATAAAACTAATAAAACTAGGAATATGATCAAATGTAATCAGTTCAGGGATCAACTAAATAAGCCAGAGTCTAGAAATCTGACAATCTGCAAGCAGATTTCAAATGTTAGTTTATTCAAACTTTAAAACATCAATGTGAACAAAGATGCAATATAAAGAAAAGTCTGTTCACATATTGCCATTAAATAACTAAAAGACATATTTTAAATTTTTATGTGACTATATGGTCTTTTTTCTTTCTTTTTAACATGGAGTTTAAAGATTTATATACTTTATGGCAGCATTTCTCAACCAATAAATGATAAAGAAAAACATTCAACAAATATAAAGATAAAATAGATTTGCATCATGTTTTAAATAAGCATGCTTTTTTAAGTATGCATTTACAATTTGTATCTACAATTACCAAAAAAGTAATGTCTATCTGTAGAAATGTCTCTATTTTATTCAAATAGTTATATATTGGGATCCTATGCCAGTAACTAAAGATTATGTTAACTAGTACGAATTTCAGATTAGGGTTACATTAAGTACATATCAGGATAACCTGGTGACAAACGGAAATTTTACTTGGGAGTCACCACTTATCAAGGCCAGAAGGCCACTTGAGAATAATGGTTAATGAATGTAAGGTGGTTTTGTAGTAATTGTTAATGGTGTAAACTGGGTACAATTTGATCATTTATAGGGACAGCCCAAAAAGAGCTTGTTTACATCAGATTTGAAGGCTACCATGTTGTAGCAAGCCAGCCAGAACAGTGTTCCACAGGCAGGCAGTTCTGGAAAAAAAGCTTTGTTTATGGAATCCGTTTAGATTTAGGCACAGATAGAGTGGGAGAAATCGTATATAATGTTTGTATCTACTTATTACTTATAATGGTTGTACTTACTTATATAAATATAGCCAGTGTAGCTTGTGTGATTAAAGCAGGAGGGGTGTCGAGAGTTGCTTCCTTAGACAAAACAAAAGAAAGATCAGCGACTGTGCATGTATGTAATAAGACTTTGTTTTATCAATTGTTCAATGGCAAACCCACACGCATGCACCCTACGCATTTGTTGGAAACAACATGTCAACTGTCAAACTGATTTTCTTTTTCATTGGAAATTTAGACTTTTATTTTTATTACAGATATATTTCTTATAAATAGAATCTTTTCTTTTTTATAAATATTTAAAGTAAATGCATTTTTTACTTACATATTTAATAACAAAATGTTTTTGTATAAAATTACTTAATAAATGTTTTTGTACAAAATTACTTTAATAAATGTTTTTACATGCATATTTAATAAAGAAAATGTATTTTTTATCCAAAAATATGAATTTTATAATTGGAAATTTAGTATTTTTTGTTTATAAAGAATCAAATGTTTTTATATGTATATTTATGTTTTTGTCTAAAAATACTTATCACTAGTACATTTTAACATAGCTGTACAAATTGAGAAAAGCATTCTTAACATGCGTGTGGGTAGGTGGAAGGAAGGCTTTGTTCAATCTTTCAAATACCATTTTAATGTTTTCAAACTCTCATCTGTTTTGGTAATTAAGGAAATTTAGTTCTTTCCCATTGCAAGTACTCCAATACTAGGGTCGGAAAGTGGGATTGAGAAGTCAGCACTGCTAAGGAGGGGCACTCTGACCTGCAAAAAATACCTGGGTAGCCCTGTCGACATTCGTTAATAAGGGTGCCTCAGGCGATTAGCAATAAACTAACCCCTTCTCAAAGTAAAAAGGCAAAGCCTGGGAAGGTGGACCTCCTAGAACTGCATAGAACTAGCATTATACCACAATCATCATGGACCAAGTTATTACAGGAATTCTCTAATCTCTGTTGATTTGGGGGGCAGAGGATAAAAGGCACTAAGCCACTGGCTCGGACATGTATGTAAAATAAACTCAAACTTCAATAACAACAAAAAACTTTGTACAGTTTAATAACAACATGCTACAGAGAAATAAAATATACATTGTCTCTATTTCCTGATGAAGACATATGGTTTGAATGTTTGAATTTTAAATAAATGTTTATTTTTAAAAATATCTACATTTTGATTGGTGCCTGAACCGTTTTTATATCTTTAAATTTGAATTCCTACTTTAATTATTTAATTAATAAAATTCCTTTCATTTAATCTATTTTTTTGTTTAGCTTCAAAAACCCAAAGATGACAATTACAAAGAGTTCTGGATTGACTTTAATGCAAGTAGCAAGCGTATTTCTTTCTACTGCAGTCAGATTGTTGACAGTGAAGATCCTGTAAGTTTTTCACAAATATTTACTTTGGCTTTATTTTAAGAATAATTCAAAGATATTTTTGTTTTCATTTCAATACTTTTGGTTTATTAATATACTAGCTGGCAGCCTGGCGTTGCCTGATTGTACAATACGCTTAAACATGATATTTTAATTTATGCAGATTGCGTATGTATTATTATAGAATCAATCCTCTATTTATTATTATATATTAGAAGGAATAATTTGACTGGTGGACTAATTCGCAAAAAAAATTAATAAATAATAATGATATTGTCATTCATCAAATTCCATCTGTGTTTGTTTACAATATCACGTCAGCTGATATTTGGGTTTGACGATGAATGCTCTGGAAAAATCACTTCTGATTAATGTTTAGTTTTAAAATATGCAAACAAAAAAATGATTTGCTGTGATTTTAAATGGTACCTCTTTCTTTTATGAATTGAATTCCTTAAGAAAAAATTAAAATAAAATGGTGAAGTACAACCAGGCTTGAACAAGGGATCATTGAATCTGAAATTGAATGCTCTACCACGAAGCTATATATCCAGATTTGTTTTTTTTTTTCTTTTTAAGAAGAAATGATTTGAAATTTTATCTCCTTTGACCGGTGTAACATAAAATATTCCCCTGTAAAAATTATTCTTTTTTTTTTTATCTATAAGAGAGAAAAACTATTTTTAAGATTGGATTTTTTTTTTTTCGCTTTTCGATATTTATCAGATGAATTTATGTACAAAACACGTCTAAGAACACTGCCAGACATATAAATTAGCTTTGCGTGAAATTTGAAAAAGATAGGCTCAGTCATTTCGGAATTTAAAGAAGGAATTCACACATGCACACAAAAGGTGATTTTTATATAATTGTAGAAAAGTGATAGAGATTCTAATCAAAATTCTTCCATTACTTTGCTATAAGCATTTTTGTACAAGATAAAACCGATATGGAGCTTTTTCAATAAGTCTATAGGATTGATATATATTGTAACATAAAAAATAAATTACATTTTCATACAAACAGACCCTTCCACTTGGATATCCAAAAGTAATGCCTCCTATATTTTATTCCATCCAAATGGACTATAGGGGATTGCAAATTGCATTGTTATGGTGATATGCATTCATAAATTGAAAGTTTCATTTCTCTGTTGCAAATATTGACGTTATGAGACTCCAAGAAAGCATCCCTTGCCATGGACATGCGTCAGAAACAGAGATGCATCTTTGAATTCTTGGCAAAAGTGCATTGAGAATGATGGTGACAATGCAGAAAAATTCTGGAGCACAAAACATTGCTGGTTTTAATAATGCCATTTCCGTCTTCGTATCTTTTCAACTTTTTCAGTTTAAAAAAAAAAAAAAGCTTTACTTTTGGAATGAATCTCATATTTACAGAATGGTTTTATTTTAAATAAAATGTTATCAAGACATTTTGTTTTAGTCTATACTTTGAACTGTTTTTTCTTCAGAATGGTTTTATATAATAATAAAAATATATTTTAAAAGTTTACATCAAAAATAATCTTTACATTGAAATGTTTTTTTAATATCTTTTAATAAAAATGTATATTTCTTGTCTTTACGTTGAATTATTTTTTTTTTTTTTTTTTTTAAGTTTACATAAGATATTAAAACAATTTTTATTTTTTAAATATATATAACTTGCATGCCGCCCGGTGTTACTCAGTCATAAAATATGCTTAAATATGATATTTTAATTTATGCAGATTTCATACTTATTAGAGCCAATACTCTATTGAGCCCAATATATAGTAGTGATTTCAAAAGTTAAAAAAATATTTATATATATGACTTGGGTGCCATCAGATAAAATCGAAACAAAAACATAGCTCTCCAGCATTATTTGTTGCAATCTGAGCTAAGTCCATATGCATATTAAAACTTTAAAAATAACATTAAGCATATAAATGTATATTTGCTCATACATAGAAAATACAATTTTTAGTCAACTTATGCCTGCCAAGTTCCAATTTTAACCCTTTAGCAGCTATTTTTATTTGCTAAAAAAACAAATCGAATTTGTTTTTTTTTTTTTTTTTTTTTTTACACAGTGATCACCACTTATCAAGGCCCGGAAGCCACTCAGGGATAAGGGTTATTGCAAGTACATCACGTTAGTGAGGAGATTTTATGAAGTGTTTAATTAGGGGGGCGGTTCATTAGGAATTTGTTAACATTAGACTTGAAGACATCCAAGTTGTAGTCCGGAGGGAAGCAGGCAGACGGAACAGAGTTCCACAGGCGTGCAGTTCTAAGAAAGAAGCTTTGCTCATGAAATCCGCGTTTTGATTTAGGCACAGATATAGAGTGGGGGAAATTTTTCACAGTGGATTCAGCTAGACGGGTGTTTTTCGTGAAAGTTTGGCGAGGGGGGACCAGGGATTGGAGTTCAGACGAGCACCTGCCATGAAAATAACGATAAAACAAGGATAGGCTCGCAACGTCTCTTCTGTGGGAGAGGGGTTGCAGGGTAGAGAAAAGGGCATCCCCCACTAAACTACGAAGTCTATTTTGTACTCTGTCAAGGCATGATAGGCTGTTTTTGGCAGCTCCTGCCCAGATATGGCAACAGTATTCCATCCTTGGACGTACTTGGCTTTTATATAGATAGAGAATTGCATCAGTAGTGAGATATCTTCTGGAGCGGTAGAAGGATCCCACCATCTTTCCTGCGACCTTGGCAACAGACTTGATGTACGTGTTCCATTTCAGATCAGGAGTAAAGGTCAAACCCAAAAGCTTGTCAAAACACGGGGCCTCACCCAGACGAGAGCCATCCATCACAATTGATGCCAGCTGGGGATCAGAGCGTTGATGATGTAAGGATAGGAGTTTGGTTTTAGATGCATTAAAGGTAACTAGCCACATCTTCCCCCACTGAACCACGCGCTCGAGATCAGAGGAGAGAGAATCCGAGAGAACTTCGTCATTTACAGCCTTTGATGTGTTGCCGTAGATGGTCGTGTCATCAGCATAGATGTCAACGAATGATTTAAGTATGTGTTTAGGGAGGTCATTGATGTAGATCAGGAAGAGAGTTGGGCCGAGGATTGACCCCTGAGGGACTCCAGCATTTATATTGCAGGCCTCCGATTTTTGTCCATCTACCACTACTCTTATGAGCCTATCGGAGAGAAATGATTTAATGATTGAGAAAACATTTCCAGTTATACCGTAGCTGGAAATCTTGTGAAGTAGACCCTTATGCCATACTTTGTCAAAGGCCTTTGATATGTCAAGAGCAATTGCCCTAGAAAGGAAGCCTTTGTCAAGAGATTCACTAATCCTGTGGGATATAACCGTCAGCACATCTGCGGTAGATCTTGCAGAGCGGAAACCATATTGTGTGTCACTAAGAAGGTTGTTTCTGCTGAGGTGGTTGACTATTTCTCTATTTAATATTGATTCCAGTAACTTACTCATAACACAGAGAAGACTTATTGGTCTGTATTGAGAGGGAGATGACTTATCACCTGAGTTCTTAAATACAGGGCAAACTGATGAGGTCTTCCAGGGGGTCGGAAAGCACTTCTCCTTAAGGCAGCGCTTAAATAGTTTCGTAAGTATGGGAGCAAGTTCTGGTTGAAGCTTTTTTAACACTATAATTGGGATGCCATCAGGGCCAGTTGCTTTACTGGAATCTAGGTTTTTTATTAGCTTGGCGACCTCATGCACGGATATTTGTATATTACCTAGCTTGTTCTGTGTTATAGGAGGAAATATGGGGAGTTGATGGCCTTCGTCGCATAGGGTAGAATTAGCTGCAAAGTTCTTTGCAAATAGTTTGGCCTTGTCTGACGCTGATGAGATAACCTCTGGTCCATTGATAATGGTTGGGATAGAACGCACACTTCTGTTCAGGATCCTATTTGTTATTTGCCAAAACTGGTGGGAACCAAGCCGTTGATCAGCTACCTTGGATTTAACAGACTGGGCATATAGCTCTCTTGCATTTTTTATTACTCTTTTACAGTGGTTGCTGGCAGTCCTGAAAGCAGCTTTAGTCTCAGTGCATCTATTACGTTGGTAGTTATGGAAAAAGTGATTTCTGTGCGCGATGGCAGCAGCACATTCTGGGGAGAACCATGGCTGGCTGTTAGGTTTTTGTTGGAATTTTTTTGATGGTATGAATTGGTCTATGCCTACAATTAACCATTCGGTCAGATCTGATACTATAGAGGATACTTCCTTTTTAAACATGGAGTGCAGAGGTAAATCAGATATGAATGTACGGAAGCTATCCCAGTCAGCCATAGAGTATCGGTATACAGTACGGTGGAGGGGTACGTCTGATGGCTTCTTACATTTTGTTTTTATCTTAACTGATACGACGGAGTGGTCGGAGGATCCTAAAGGAGAATGAACGGTACATGAACATAGCTCAGGGGAAGTTGAAAGAAAAAGGTCTAAGAGGCTTGCATATTGATTGGGTGTATCGGGCACACGGGTGGGTTCGCGAACAATCTGAGTGAGGTCATAAGCAATGGCAAAATCATGACAAAACCTCCCCTCATCATCTGTCTTATTTGAATGGGTCAGCCATTCCACGTTATGGACGTTGAAGTCACCACAGATGTGGATGTTAGCCGAGGGATGTGAAGACAGTATGTGGTCTATTTTCTCAGATATGCTCTTAAAGATAGTAACTCCGCTGTTGTGGGGCCTATAGAGGGCAAATATAAATGCAGTGGTGTTAGCAAGTGCAACCCTGAAGCACATATAGGGTAAATTAGGATCTTCTCTAGAGATATCCCTGCCACATGGGAAGCCATCCTTAATGTAGGCACATATTCCATGCCCATGGCGATCTTGGGAGTCAGATTTAGCTGTTAAATTGGAGTATCCATGCATTATGAACTCATCTAGGGAAGTGGTCGGCCCTATTCCAGTTTCACATAGAAATAATATGTCCGGTTTCGTCTCCTGTAATTGGGTTTCAACCTCTGGAAGGTTGGAACGTAGACCCCTGATATTGGAGAAGGAGACCTGGTAGTAGGGGTCTACGCTGGAAGATGGGGTTCTAGGTTTAATCGAGTTTTTATTCTGGAGATATTTCATGTTGAGGTTTGGGGATTTGTGGAATAGGTCGGCATACTTGGTTAGAGCAGTACAGAGAGGGAAAGTAAGAGAGAAAAAGACAGGAAGATTTTTTTTTATTTGTAGCACACGAAAAGGTAAAGCCGTAACAATTACCCACTAGTATGGCATCGAGAGGCCCCACCAGAGACCACTGCATGGTCCAGATCCACTCACCAAATGGCAATACAGCAGTCCCAGTACTTTGCGCCTGCTGATAGGACAGCCTCCTTAGTGGTTAATCCAAGGTTCGGGTCCCTGACTATCAGGCGGATAACGTCAGCCCAGACAAAACGTTTACCTCCAGCACCCTTACTAGTGACATGGCAACAAGGACAGACAAAGACAGAAAAATATCCGACATCTCAGACTACTGGTCACCAAGTAATACCGACCTTTAAGCAGCTTTTTCTTCACCCTTTGTCAGAAACATCACTCATTGAATGAGGACTGAATGACAAAATAGGAGAAGCGAGAGTTACTGGAGCTGCCGATAACACATCCACTGTATTATCTACTCTCCATATTTCACGGGTCTGAATCACCTATATATCAAGTTTCAAGTATGTAGGCCAAAAATTGACTGAGGAGTTTGGCAGAGACCGTTTTGCATACATACAGAGGAGGTCACTTATACATATAAGAAAAATATTGGCACTTTGAAAATATTGTTTCATATTTGAATAATATAGAAATTAAAGCCAAATAACGATGTGTGTGTGTATGTTTTTTTTTTTTTTTTCTTCTCCAAAATTATTTATTTATCTTAAATATAAACAGGTTTTTGACTTTTAAAAAACTTTTCATCAGGTTCTGACATTATTTTATTTAATTTTGATTATTTTTTAATTTTAATCATTTTTCCTGTTGGAGATATAAAATCCCTCATGGATAATAGTTTATAGTCAAAAGTTGTTTTTTATTATTATTATTCTTTAAGATAAATAATTTATTTTGGAGAAAAATAACACCTCATTATTTGGTTTTCTAATTCATATAATATAATTCTAATATGAAAAAATGTTTTCAAAGTGTCAATACTTATTCTTTTATAATTCTTATATTATACCATGCAGCCACGTGACTAGCACCTCCACAGACTACTATCTACAATGGTTTTTCATATCTCCAACGGGAAAGATGATTTACAAAAAATATATATGTCAGAACCTGATGTAGACTTTTTTCAAAGTAGAAAGTTTGTTTATTCTTTAAGATAAATAAATTATTTATTTTGAAGAAAAAGAAAAAAAAACACATTATTTGGTTTTGTAATTTCTATAATGCAAAAATATATATTTTTTATTTACAAAAAAAAACGTTTAAAAGTAAAAACTTTTTTAATGTAAACTTTTAAAACATATTTCAGAGTAAAGACATTTTATGTAGAGTTTTAAAATTAAACTCGAATTACATAAGTATTAATTAGAAGGGATTTTTCCTTAGTATACACAGACAAGACTTACACTAAATAAAAACACAGAAGTCAAAAAGAAACGGTTTTATTTAAATAACTGCAATTTCTTACAAGACACAATCGAGATAGAACTATTTTAATAAGTTCTTGGCCTCGAGGGCCAAGATCTTTTTTGTATTTTCATGTAAATAAAAAATGTTTTAAAAAATGGGTTTAAGTAGGAACAACCCCCCACCCACCTACATTATGAAAGGGTAAACATGATAAAAGATGCTAGCTACGAGAAATCTTTTTTAAGTTCCAAGAAGATGAGATTGACCAACCAACCTCGCCAGCCCCCCCCTTTTTAAAGTTAGCCTTGTACCTAAATTTTTTGTTCATTTGTTTTTTGTATTTTATATATTTTCATGTGAATAAAAGATTTGATACCTCAAAGTGTAGTATCTGTTCTGCAGATGCTGCACTTCAATTTCTTGTCCTCTCTCAGTGGAGGAGGAATCCTTCACGACTGAGACAATTTTTATTTTTGTTTCTTTTCTCCACGTTAAAAAACGACTCTGGTGTCTAACTCTGTCCCATGGGAAGGCATTGTAAATAGAACTATTTCAATAAGTCTAGTATTACATTTTCATACAAAGAGACCTTCCTAGATAAAAGCAAAATTAGCAGTCATATGAGCAAATTCACTTTTTTGCCAAGCATTTAAGGAAAAATTTCAACATTCAATCAGTAGAGCTAGAATCAGTACAAGCCAATACAAGATATTAGATTTTATTAGCCTTCCTTTAAGAGAGAACAAATCACTATTCTCAACTCCCTCACACTCATACATTGCTACAAGTTTAAAACCTTTCGAAAGCTATAAAGGCAGGATGTTGTATAAAGAAAACAATGATATTTGTATCTTTCTCACAGAGAGACATTGCCAGACTTTTTCTGCTCTATCATTATTTCCATGCAGATGCTCGACTTAGCTCCAGTATATGCCCTCTCTTCCTACTTTTAAAACATTCACAATAAAAACTCGTCTACCTACAACCACTGTCAATAAATCACCTTTCTCCTTCTGTGTACCTAAAACTAAGCAGTACTTTCATGAATAAATTTTCGTTCATAGAATTGCCCTTTTTGTGGAATACAGTACCAATGCATATCTTCCCAGCTGATTACCATTTTCAAACCAATGTAAGCAATACCGTGTTGAATCGTCCTCTTAAATTGTTACTTTCTGACCAGTTGCAACGATCATTATTAATCGCTTCAGTGTTCCATTGTCTATCCATCAAACTCAATAACCCTTATCTTTGAATGGGTCTATAGGCCTTGATAAGTAGTGATGTGATTGTTCAAAAAAGATTCTGTAAACCTAAATAGTCCCCAAAGATAATCAAAATGTTTATCAACCTAAAAAATGATAGAAATCTTTTTTGAAAGAACTCCTTTAAATACATTCGAATTAAAGCTTATTTACCGGAAAGTACTTATGTTTCAAGTAAATAATATCAATCTGCCCACTGTGAAAATAGAGGAAATAACAAAACCAAACGTCAGATTGGAATTTCGTATCCCCTCCTCGTCTATATAGCAAAATTCATCTAACAAGAATAATTAACGAACAATAACTATACTTCAGTTAATTACTCGGAAAGAATAAACAAAACTCTATTCACTTAAAATAATCTTTGTATCAAATTCTACAACTTTGATCTGGTGTTACCAGATCAGGCTACTGAAGATATTGGCTTCCTGAGACGAAATGCACCTAACATTAATGCTTTTTGTTTTTCTACTTCCTTTTGCAAAACTTAATTATGTTCTGTAATAACAAAAACAACAACCCACCTTTCCCCCCTTCCCATTTCCCCTTTATCTATCTCCCCCACTTCCTAACTGGTTTCCTAACTTAAAATGTACCAAACATTAATGCTCTCCCATTGCAAAACTCATTCATGTTCTGCAGCGCAGGGAATAAAAACGATAAAATCCACTACAAAACAACCAAGCCAAACACTACAAACTACCAATTGAAGATACAAAGAGATACAAAGAATAAAAACCTACAAAATAACTGAATGCAACATGAATACTATTTCCATAATAACTGGATTCGGCATTAAATAACCCGAAAAGAGTTGATATGCTGTAAAACAAAACAACCAAACAACTTTGAATTTTGTTGAACTAAAGCTTAATTATAAAATGGTTATACAATAACTGTTACTTGTACAGCAGCATTGCTTTCAACACGCCTTTCATCAGATGATTCTGGGTTCAGGCATGGTTTCAGGATCAAAGTATCATTACCAGTAATTCAAAATGCCCCAGCAATATCTCACGATATTACCAGTCTTACTTGAGAGTATTATTACGAGAATAAAGCATAGTCTCCATTGTCTCTTGAGAATGAAGACCAAGCTTTATTTTCAACCTACATGGTCTTAAAGGTGGAAATGCTGATCCTCATTCACTTATCCCTGACTTTAAAACTCCACTTTTTATTCAGTATCATGTATATATGCATAACATGGCCTTAAATTTATTTTCTTGAAAAAGATTTCTGCCTTAACAGAAAAATGTTCAACAAAATGTTTAATCAGAAAATTATTTTACTGAAAACTATATATTGATATTAAACTATAAAAAGGAAGATACTAAAATTTGATCAAAAAAATATTTTATTTACACTCAATCAGATGGCCTTATGAACTAATAAAAATGTAATTGGCATTTTGTGGCACTTTTTAAGATTTTAAATATTTATAAATTTTTTCATTATAAAAAAACGATTATTATATTGATTATAATTTTTTGACAGAAGAAATAAAATGAATTGCATATAAAACAGAAGAAAAATGCAAAATTATCCAATTATATCAATAAATATTAAGTTTTGTAAAAAATGATTATTTGGTAAATTTTTTTAATGTTTTCTCTTGAAAATTCAAATTAATCTAATAAACATATTTTTATTATGACAAAATTTATTGATAATTTACTGATTTTAGATTTTTATTATGATTTAAAATTTTTCTGATTGAGTGTAAATAAAATATTTCTTTTTGTTTAAATTCTAGTATCTTCCTTTTTATATTAGTACAATTCTATATATTGCAGAATAAGTTACTTTATACAGATAAGTTGGCATATTTACCATCTATAAATGTTTGCTAATATATCACTTATAATGCATAAAATGTCAGTGGTTTATAATTGTCTTTTATTATAAATGTTTGTGAAAATACTTGCTCAGTTCTATTTATTCCAAAACGTAATTATTTCAAGATTTTCTAGAAATATTATTTACTATTTTTAATATTTCCTAATTAACAATCATCATTACAGCAAGAAACAGATGAAGATATATGGGAAACTGTTTGCATTCTAAAAGAGTATATTCAAGAAGTTTCTTCAAATGGTAAGAAATAATTTTCAAATTCAACTCGCTTTTTTTTTTCTTTTTCTTTTTTATCTAATAATTAGTCATACTAGCACATGTGTAAGCTTGTAATTATTTATTTCTTTGTGTTTGTTTTTGAATTTTTTAGATTAAGATTGATAATTCATATTATTTCGACTACTATTCTCATCCTGGGTGTTATTTTCACGTTTCAATCAGATATAACCTTTTTCAAGTATATTTTGTCTAACGTGTGAATCTATACAGAATTTTGAATAGAATCCATTATTTAAATCCTACCACTATCCTCCTTTGCTTTGTCTCTTATAAACAGCTTATTTATATATTTCCTTTTTTTATTCTCCTTTTATTTATGAAATAATTGTCTGTTAAATTTTTATTTTTACTTTTGCTAAGGATGAACAACTTTATCAGAGGCCACTTGATGTCTTTGCTAGCCCACTACTATATGTGTGTGTATGTATATATATATATATATATATATATATATATATAAAGCTGAATGTCTGTGTGTATGTGTGTGGTCACGAATAGGCTCCTATATGGTTGACTATTTTAAAAAACAGATTACATATAATGATAGAAGATGTATCGAGACACAGCAATGGGTATGTTTGATCTGGCAGAATGGTGGTTCATTAAAATTTTGAGGTCTGCGTACGCACCTGGTCCACAAAGTATGGAAATAAAAAAAAATTTTTAAATTAAAAAAAAAAAGGTTGATATAGATGTAGATAAGAATACTTTGATAAGTATGTTTTAACTTAAATAGGGATGGTATAATAAAGTTGTGGGGTCTGCATTCGCGCCTGGCCTCCATAGAATGGGAATAGGCACAAACTTTAATAAAGACTTTTCATATCTACCTGCGTAAGTATACTTTGATAATTATGTTTCAGTTTGAAGAAATTGGTATAATAAAATTATGGGTTGTTCGTTCGCACCTGACCTCCATAGAATGGAAATATGTCACAAAGTTTAACAAGGTTTTTTAATATAGATCCACAGAATATTGTGATAAGTGTTTCAATGTGAAAAGGTATGGTATAATAAATTATGAGGTTTATCTATTTTATTTTTACTTTCATCATATTTTGCTTTGGTTTTGATACCCCCAAATTCAACTAAAATTTACAACCCTTCCTTTTCACAACCTATCATACTTTCATAAATCAGAGTCCATTTTTTGTAGGCTGTTTTTGAACCCAGTCAACGACGGGTATTTTTGCTAGCATGCACATATATATATATATATATATATATATATATATATATATATGATAGAGGATTAAAGAAATAATGAAGGATTTTTTAAAAAGTTCAACAAATGGATGAAGCTTAAAACAAAGAAAATAATAGACAAGATAAAATATATATGAATTTATTTGTCAGTTCAATAAAGAATAAACATCAATGGGAGGGGATATAAATGCTCTTTATATCTAAATATTTTAAAGAAATGTGACCTCTAGCTTAAGGTACATTAGGTAAGTTACATTAAGGTAAAAGAGATAATATAAAGAGGATAGGGAGGGGAACCGAGAAATGAAAGAACTAAGTTACAGTTAAAGGGAAGTGTATATCTAGCTTTAGGTAAGAAATGTTAAAATACATGAGATAGAAAGGGGGATAATAAGAGGGAAGTGAGAAAGGCAGCCAGGAGATTACTAATATCAAGAGGGAGTATATTTAGGCTAACAAATGTCTGAAAAGTATGAAAATTTAGGAGGGTAATGATCTAGAAAGTTACCTTATTAAATTGGAGGTAAAACTAAGGCCATAGGGAAGCTGAAAAGTAGTAAACTAGAATGGAGGCATTGAAAAAAAAATACCTTATAGGAGGAAGGGGGCAAAAATGGGGAGAAATATGAGAATGATACATAAATTACTTGATCATATTCTTGTATTTTAAAATGAAAAAAACAGATGAACTAAATGATCAGACAAATAATGCTGAAATAATAACAATAAAACTAAGTAAAATTATAGGTGACTACAAACCCGGCTTTATATACGGGGAGAGGGGGATAAAAACCCAAAAAAAAGGATACCCCTTAGGACCTATAATCTCCCAAATCCCTACACCGTATATCATATAGTCAAAACAATAACATAGCTAACTTTATACATGGAATAAATACATCATAAAATCTACTACTGACTTCATAAATGTACTAAAATCAAAATCCCCTAACAATTACTTAATCGCCTCCCTAATCGTCAAAAACTTATTTACTAACGGCCTGATAAAAGACACTATAAAAATAATCCTAAATCAAGTCTACAAACATACGATACCCAACCTCCAGCAATAAAACCCCAAAATCTTGAAAAACTGTTACTAACTTGCATTGTTCAAGTCCCATTCACTGGCCCTGTCCGGAAAACTTGCATACAAATCGTTGGTGCCTTGATAGGCTCACCCCTTGGACTAACTTTTGAAGAATACTACATGATGAACTCGAAAATAAAATCTTTTCCAATCCATGTAGCAATATGCCTGATATATTGACAATATTAAAAACTCTAGCAAAATCTTAAAACCTATTCCATTCTTACATTCACACATTACATTGATTGCTCCATTTACCCCTGATCCACATATAATGCTGAGTATTTATCAAGGAGGCATTGCTAATCTTTCTCTGCTCTATCTTTATTTTCATGCCAGGTGCTCGACTGAGCTCTAATTTATGGTTCCACCCTACAAAACATTTGTAACAAAAACTTGTCTAGCTACAACAACTGTAGGTAATTTTCTTTTCTCTTTCTGTGTACGTAAAAGTAAATGGAAATTCTATAAACAAAGCTTCTTCCCAAGAACTATCCGTATGAAGAACATGATATCATGGGACTGTTTCCCAGCTGATTACAGAATGGTCGTTTTCAAGTCTAATGTTAAGAAATTCTTCTTGAACCATCTTCTTAATCTAATTTCTAACCAGTCTCAAACATTGTTACCAATTCTTAGATTGTTTTTTTTCACTGTCCTCACAAATTCATTGATTCTTATCCTCGAGTGACCTATGAGACTTGATAAGTGGTGACTTGTTAAAAAAAAACAGCTATACAAAAATACTATTTTTTAAGTCTTTGGTATGATTTTTACCAAAAATTGAATTCTGACCTCTCACCCCTTTAACGAATATTCCAACCATTATATATTATTAGAGTGTGTTGACTTTATTCCATACCAAAAGAAATATTATCATGAGTCCAACCTTAAAGATCTCTTCAACAAAACAGAACCATCTTGAGTGTTATTGGCACAACGTTTTGGTCATTGAAACCTACGATCTTCGTCGGGTGTAAAATCCATGTTTTTTTTTTTTTTTCTAACTTTCTTACAATACAGAGCTAACCCCTTTTCCTTTTTTGGAAAAAAACATGGATTTTACTCCCGATAAAGGTCGTAGGTTTCAATGATCGAAACGTTGTGCCAGTAACATCCGAGATGAAAAAAATTGTCTCCGCAATCAAAACAATACAGACATTGAAATATCTCAAAAATTCAGAATTGCAAAATAGAACCATCCAAAATAACTGACTTTCTGAAAGAAATTGACTTATTCATAAAAATATAAACCAACCTCCAAAACTTGGTGCGGACAATAGCACCAAAATTTCCATAAAATCAGCAATAACCTTAGAAAAGTTGATAGGTCGGGAAGCACAAACCAACCAACCAACCATTATAGTATAATTAAAATGACAACAAATACTAATTATCCATAATGTTTTTTTATATATATAAAAAAACCGTTTTAATTTACTAAAACATTATTTGCATAGGTGTATGATTTTAATTCGAGTAATTGATAATGTATCTTTCATTTCTACTCCTCTCCTTCTAGATGATGATGATGGTGAAATCTTTTATGTCCAGTTCACATTTTTCCCATTGCCCATTGAACTGTTTCCTGGCTTCACTCTTGAGAAATATCCTTTCATCAAGATTCTATTTAAGGATAAGGATGCAACTATGAAAGCCATTCATGAAATATTTTCTGTATGTATGACATTTTTTACTTCGTTTTTACTTTTTTTTTTTCAGTCAGTAAAATGTGTTACTCACATCAAATGTACATAAAGTTTTGGCATTTGTGTTATTTTGAACAATTTTTTTTTTTTTTTGCTTTCATTTTTTAAGAACTCCTTTACGAACAGGGGAGACAAATCGAGAAAATCCTATCCGAAAATTTCTTTTAGGTACCCCCCCCCCCAAAAAAAAAAATACACTAAAGTAATGCAATAACACAAAACAATAATTATCTGAACATTTATTGAATTAAAATAAAATTAAGAAAATTCTAATAACACAAAATAAAACATTAATTATTTAATTATTGGAATACTTTGAGATCAGTAATTTGTTTTGGTTAGACAACATTAATTATCTGAACATTTATTGAATTAAAATGAAATTAAGAAAATCTTAATTACACAAAATAAAACATTAATTATTTGAACAGTTTTTGAATTAAAATAAAATTAAGAAAATTTTAATGACACAAAATAAAAAAATTAATTACCAAGAATTTGCAGATATTGCGAAAAGTGTTCGATACACAATTTTCAAATAAACAGTCTCCAATCACAAATTGTCTGATTGGACATGAAGCGGCACTCTCCCTGAACACTCTCATATGAGGCAATGTCCTATGCTGATAAATATACAAAGATTATAATGTTAATTCGAGCCAAATTAGACCAGTAAAAATAAAAAAAGCCTTCTTTGTTATTGTAGCAAAGTTTGAAAATTGAAATATTGAATTTCAAGTGAACCAGTGGTATCTACTGAAACGTCATGTCACAGTATTGAAAATATCCAAAATTTAAAAAAAACGATAAGGTAGAAAATTAATTATTAACGAAAATAGTTTTCAAAGACAACTAAAATTAAGTTTTGCTAAATTGGCTAAAAATTTTCAGTTTTCAGGAAAGATTTATTACCCTTTTTGTTATGATTTGAACACTCCGGTTTCTTTTTTTGCAAAACTCAATTTTCGCTAATTGTTTTGGAAAACTATTTCCATTAATAATTAATTTTCTAACTTATCGTTTTTCATTAATTTTGGATATGTTCATTACTGGGACATTCAGTAGAGACCATTGGTTTTACTTAAAATTCAATATTTCAATTTTTGAATTTTGCTACAATGAAGAACGAAGAAAGAAACTCTTTTTCTTAGTTGAAAAAATCTTCAGACATCTTTTACGTGAACATTTCCATTTGAATCTATCATTACTTTTACTTGTTGTGTAATACATTTCCTCACTGCAGATACATGTCTCGGAGGAAGATAAGTTTTTGAAACTGTTAAAAGTCAATACTTTTTTCTTGTCGAAAGTTTAAAAAAAAATTGTACATAATCAATGTGTTCACATCCATTTTTAGAGAAATCTTTAGAAAAAGTTTACGGTCTCTTTGATTTTTTTTACTATTCTGAAAGGAGTGCTTCAAAAATGAAAATTAAAAAAAAAATGTCTAAAATAACAAAAATGCACAAATGTCAAAGTTTTTTTTTTTTCTTTTCACAGAAACAAAAGTGCTCAATTGCACAGAATCAAATATGCTTAAAAGAAAATGAAAAATCTTTTCAGGCCAAGGAATTACTTCCTTCAACATCAGAAGATTTGCACATTGTAAGCTGACAAAATTTACCAATTATATAGTTTTATATTTCAATAAAAAAAAATACATCATTATAAAGAGAATTTGTGTTTTATCCATAAGTAGATCTTGAA
Organism: Euprymna scolopes; assembly: GCF_053919585.1. Taxonomy (NCBI): domain Eukaryota; kingdom Metazoa; phylum Mollusca; class Cephalopoda; order Sepiida; family Sepiolidae; genus Euprymna; species Euprymna scolopes. The sequence continues at coordinate 67,597,232 of NC_136498.1, forward strand.
ATATCATTTAAAAGGAATAGACAAAATTAGCCATTATATTTATCCGGCCTCCCATAAGGTATGAAACTTAACACAAGGCTAAATTCACTAATGGTTCATTTATTATTTTTACTCCTTCATTTATTTCATTACTTGAAGGGGGCACACGGCATTGCCCTGTAATAAAATACACTTAACTATGATATTTTAATTTATGCAGATTTTGTATATATTATTAAAGAGTCGTTTATCTATCAATTATTACATATTATATTGTACTCAATGTATAGTAGTAATATCACAAGTAACAATAAATGACTTGGTTGCCATAAGCTACAATCAAAACTAAAACCAAAACTTATAGTTCTCCAACCTGTAGTTACTATTTGAGCTATCGTCGGTTTGATAAGAAATAGTTAAAAATGAACTAAACTTAATGTGTGTGTGTGTGTGTGTAAATATATATATATATATATATATATATATATATATATATATATATATATATATACTCCTATCAATTTGTTTTTCTTTTGTGCGTATTGATATTCATATTAAAAACCCTCTTTTCTGTCTATTTAAAAAGAAAATACAATTTTCTTATATATGGGTTGTGGAATTGCATTCACTAGCAAAAGATCTACCTAGTTTGCATATTCTTTTAAACATTCATTTTAATTAATTCCCTATAGGTTGCTTCGGTTTTCTAATGGGATAATCATCTTTAGTTAACTATTGCGTGTAATTATATTCATGCAGATATTCTGCATGATTTATACTTGCATAATATTTGCGTAAAAAGTTTATAGTAAACACAAAATTGTTTCCACATATATTTATGTATATGTATATATTTTTGTTGAACAAATTTTGCCTACAAAATTCCTCCTAGAGTTTTTGGTCTACAGACATGAAACTTCATATATAAGTTATTTCAATCCTGGCAAAATCGATGCAAAAGTATGAAAATTGAAAAAAATGAAATTTTCCAGGTGAAGGTCGAATGCCGGCATTACGAATGCATAACGTAGTAGCTATTGGTTCATGTTTTAATTTTTAGCCTTGCAGTAAACATGTTTTCATAGCCCAGTCATTGACGGCAGAGGCAAAATAAATCATGAGCTGAAAGTTTTGGTTTTGATTCTCGGTGGTGGTGAATGAGTCTTTTTTTTTTTTTTTTTTATACTTTTTTAATCATTACTATATATCGCATCCAATCTATCTATCAAAGTGAAAATGTCTGCCTGTCTTTTCTCTATGGTAGTTAAGGAAGACTATTATACAGAAAGGCATTACTTTACATATTCACACTTTTTAATATATACATATGCACATAACCTTATGAACAGTACATAGGGCCTGAGCAAAGCCGGGCAGAACTGCTAGTATATATATATATATATATATATATATAACTATTTCCACAGCCAGCAAGAGCCACGACAGCCAATGAACCAGAAGTCTAAGACTCAAGTTTTGCCTTCATTTTGGCTCATTTCACTCTCATTTGGGCTGCGACGTTGTTTGGCTGTTGAAATAATTATATAATCTCTCACATTCTGGAATATAAAAATCAATAAAGAAAGAAAATGACTATATAAAACTATATACTAATATATAGAGATTTATTCAATAAGGGTATACATCAATTAGGGGTGTACAGTAAGTGGGGACTTTATACCATGGTATTTCAAAGCCTAATGCTTCTCATCAGAATAGGAAAGAAGATGCTAGGTAACATAATAGGGATGTGACATCTAGCAATAGTTACATTAGGAGCAAAACAAAATATTGATGCTGTTTAGGGGAACTAAATGGATCTCTGATATAGGAAGAGTATAGCTTTTATTAAATAATGCAGGTAGGTTTATAGCATATATGTCATGGTGGGTTTAATATATTTGGACAATATGCATGATTAAACTCTCAGGGAGGATATAGAGTAAGTTAATTGAGAGAAGGTACTTCTTTAATCATATGTATAAATGGGTTATAGCTATGGAAGGGGTTTACATGAAATAGGAGATTTCTGCTACGTTGGTGTATTTTAGGAGTATCTGAGATTATAAGTCAACTCCTAGAAATGTAAAAACTAAGTGACAATTCATACTTTCTTCTATACGAAAATCTGAGAAGTTAATTTTTTTTTTTTTTTTTTTTTTTTCAGGTTTTCATATCTAATTTTAATCTATAACTCTCTCTTCATCTCATATACATTTATTATTGATATATAAAAAAATGTCTCAGAGTTACATGTAATTGTTTTTCTTTTTTATTGTTTAATGCTGCAAAAATTTCAAATAATTTTAAAGGGAGGAGCTCTAAAACCACACTCTTTAGCCTCAAATGAAGTTGCTCCACTCTGACTTAATATAAAAAATAACCCTCTTCTTCACTCCTTTTTGGAGGGTTCTGTAAAGCCCTAGAAATAATTCAGAATTGATCAGTAAAGAATTGAGAAAACAATATGGATAAATGTGAATAGTGGAGGAAACTTATCAGTGATGTCTGAACAAGATCAAAAGAAGAAAGAACTTAAACTCAAAATATGTAGATAAATCATGATTTATGGATTTTTTTTATTTTACGTTTTTGATTCAATCGAATCATTTCTTATATTTATATAAATTTTCTATCTGTTTCTGAATTTTTTTAGATGAGAATTGATAGATTTTATTATTTGGATTACTGTTCTCATTTTGAGTGTTATTTTCACACTTTTTGGTAGATGTAACCTCCAACCGTCTTTAGGTGCATTTTGTCAAACTCTGTAATCTTTCTGTTTAACTTCGAAATTTTGAACAGGAGATTTTATTTAATCCACAAGTGTAGCATTCTCTCATTTCATCAACCATGACAAGTAATTTGTCACTTGCACAGAGGATTGAACCTTCAATCTTCAGAAGAGTGTCATTTAGAACTGAATTTGACCTAGTTCTTTATATGTTGTATGCCACAGGTCATTGCAGGTGAAGTATTAGGTAAAATTCAGTTCGAAGTGATACACATTTGATTGAAAAGTCAATCGTCTGTGTAGATGATACTAAGAGTACAACTGCACATTACTTAAAACTTCTACCCATGGCTGATGGAACGAGAACATGTTAACCCTTGTGAATTAAATAAAGGGTCGAAATTCTATGAATATGGTCGGAGGTTACATCGATTGAAACATTGTGAAAATAACACTCAAGATGAGAACAGTAATCTGGACAATCTAAATAATACAAACTTTTTTCTTTTTTTAAAAATAATGCCCTAATTTTGCTTGATACTTTAAGGGTGAAGCTCCTTCTACAACATCCAGCCAGCTAAGTACAACCAGAAGTGTAAGAAAGAGTTCTGTCCCTTCAGATATTTGGTGCAGCCAGAATTCGAGTGATAGCAGACATGAATTTGGTGTTATTAAGATCTGTCAGCAGTTCCCAAACCCAAAGTCTGCAAATCCTGCTTGTAATTTTAAAAGAACTGATTCAACACCAATTTCAAAAACCAAAGTCTCTAATGAAATGGTAGCTAAAAGTGAGTCCTTATAATTTCATTTTTTTTTTTTTTTTTTTTTTTTTCCTTTTGTTTGCGGAGAATAAACGAGAAGTCATGACTTTATGATTTTACAGGTATTTCATCTCATTTTTTATCTGTTAAATTTATTATTGTGAATATCTAGTTTAAGGTCTAAAGAGAAAATTTCCTTTTCTACAAGTACAAACAGACTAGAAAATGAAATATGGAAGAACTCATCTTGCTAATTAGTCATGAAATGAAAGAAAAAAAAAAGAATAAAAATTAACATAAAAATGTATTTTAATAACTTGAAAAATAGCAAAGTGCATTATTAGAGAGAAAGAGAGGAGTGGCAAAACCATATACAAGTTAGGCTAGAAAACCTTAAGACTCAAAATTTACTTTCCTCAGTTGCATTGGAAACAAGACTATAAGTCTGCCTAACAACATAAAGATGGGCCAAAATCTTATCTGGGCCTTACTTCCCATATGAAGTATTTGTAAAGTTATGCTATGCTAATATTGATAACACAACTATTTATATGATCAGACTAAAATTTTGCATGATGGTTACTGTTATCCATACATAAAAATCTAAAAAATCAAAAGTTGAAATGTCGTCAAAATCTAGACCAATACTAAATTTTTAATGGTGAAAAATATAAGATGTGGGACTTCCATTTTTACAATATGGGCCAAGTAGTAAATCTCCAGTGTTACCTTTACTTAGATATCCCAAAATTATATCAGATTTAAGGTAAACTATAACTGATATTTTAACCAAGTTTGGTGACAATTGGTCAAGCAATGTGATTTCTAGGCTGTTCATAAACAAACATAACTTCCATCTTGGAAGAAGTAAGCAAAGGAAGGATTTTAGCTGATTTGACTGTTCCAAATCTTTTTGAGATTATTTAATTAACAAAAAAAAATATAATAGTTATAGAAAATGATTTATTAAAAGCAAGTTTCTATTTTACTTAGCACTGAAGTGGGTTTATACCTTTCCTCAATTGTATTATAATGTAAATAAATACAGGAGGTTTGGCTGGATTTGAACTCTATTGGGCTGATTTCATAGTTCACGTCAATACCTGTTCACAACTCCTGTGGTAGTCCAAGGAAAAATAAATCAGTACTCATTAACAAATAGCAATCTTTTACAGATGTTTTAAAAACACTAATATTTATCATAGAAGGGAATTATTAGGTTGACAAGAAAGTTTTTGCGGTTTTTAACTTTTAAATCAGATGAACATATCTCTGCTGAAACAAAAATTTATTGACGAAAATAAACACCATCAGAATCAACACACTTTTACCAATGTAAAACAAGGGTATTTATGACATAACGTAAAAATCTTGCATTCTGGTGGCGATAACGTCACTGAAGGCGTTTTTATATCACTTGGGTTTTTAAAGCATTTCTCATGCAGAAAGTTGTCAAGATGCTTGAAAAAGTGGTAGTCGGTAGGTGAGATGTTTGGAGAGTATGGCAGATGAGGCAGAGTTTCGTAGCCCAATTCATTCAACTTCTGCAGGGTTCGTTTAGCAACATGCGATTGAGTATTGTCATGGAGGAGAATTGGGCCTTTTCTGTTGACTAATGCTGAGCATTGTTGTCAAAGTTTCTGATGTATTTAATCCATTTGTTGACAGTACTACTTTGCTATAATAATTTCATCTGCATTCAAAAAAACTAATGGATGAAACTGGTCACAGATCACCAAACAATCAGTGTGACCTTCTTTTGGTGCAACTCTAGCTTTGAGAAGTTTTGTGGAGCTTTGTTGATCTGAGTATCGCCGGTTTTCGTAAAGAATCCACTTTTTATCACAATTCAAAACCCAGTCAAGAAACGGGTTGTTCTTGTTGTGTAAAAGAAGGGAAGATGATACTTCACAATGGCGTTTCTTTTGGTTATTGTTGAATTTGTGAAGCATCAATTTGTCAATTCTTTTGTCTTTCCAATCTCTCTAAAGTGTATATGTTACGTCTAATTCAGAAGCAAGTTCTCAAACAGTTATGTATGGATTGGCTTCAACTAAGGCTCTTAATTGATCGTTGTCAACCTCCAATGATGATTGCTATGCTCATCAACTTCAAGACTCTCGTCGCCACCACAAAATTTTTCAGCCACCATTGTGCTGTGCATTCAGTAGTGGTTCCTGGGTCAAACATCTGGTTGATATCGTAAGCTGTTCTAATAGCTTTTCAGCCTAGTTTGAATTGAAATAAGAAAATTGTGCAAATTTGCATTCTTTTCCATCTTGTAATCAACGTTCTGAAATGAAGACATAATTGTTTTAAAACGATTGTAATTCAAACGATTAGACAGAGCAAAAACCGCTCTTTAAAATGCTATATAAAGCAAAGGTGTTATGACGAAAATTTATTGGAAAAAAAACATCATTTGAAATCCAAATTAAAAATTCTGCAAGAACTTTCTCGTCAACCTAATAGATAGAATCTTACACAAAAGAAAGGTGACAGACCTATAAAACGATGAAACATTCATTAAAGCATTTCCTAAAAGGTATACAATTAAACAATGCATCAAAATTTAAATAACTTGCAAAATGTTCAAGCTTGTTTTGGATATAACAAATTATTTGCATTTAATTAAATTACAGAACAAAATTATGATACATAATCCCACAAAAATTAAATTAATACTAAGTTTATATAAAATCTTACAAATATTTTAATATATCTCTATCTCTACTTATATATAAAAGGCATTGTGTGTGTGTGTGTGTGTGTGTGTGTGTGTGTGTGTGTGTGTGTGTGTGTGTGTGTGTTCCTTATGGATTCCAAAACGGCTGGGCTGATTTCTTTTTCTTTTTTTTTTTTTTTTTTTAAATTCCACACACATGTACCTTATGTGCCCGGGAGTGTTCTTAGATAGGTTTTATATCTTAATACCTCCAATAAGTACCGAAGATCTATAATTGAAGAAATCTCTTTAAAAAGGGAACAGCCCAATTTTTACCAAAGTTAACACTTTTATACAGCCTAACACCACAAGTGAGAAGTTTTATCACCACACAAGCAAAAGGGCCCAGCATATTAAATCAACAGTAGGTTCTTTGATAAGATAGGGGTGCGTTAAAAATCAATGATTGTGTTTAGAACACGATTGAATCCTTGTACTTGACTTTTGTATTTTAAATTTTTCTTAAGGTCAGTGTATAAAAATAATTATATAAAATCAACTAGAAGTTCTCTAAAGTGCAATGTAGACTACAATGAATTGTGGACTAAATTACTGCAGAGAGGCGTGTGAAGCTTCCTCCTGGTGCACTGCAATGGGTTCCTGACTAGAGAAGGCAACTGATTGATTGATTGACAAATGGGTGATTTCAACGACAATAAAAGTATTGTAAGTCTGGAACATCCACTGATCCTCATTTAATCCTGAGCAACGTCATATCTCCCTGCTAGTTTCATATATTTCTTATCTACAACGAATTTTTAACTATTATTATTGTTGATGGCAGTGATCAGTTATTTTTGATTTGTCTCTTTTATCAGATATCAATCCTGCTGTAGGTTATCGAATATGAAATCTAAATTTTCAACTCTATAATAAAAAACATTATTTATTTGTGTGTGTATGTAATATATATATATATATATATATGAACAAATCTCCATCTCTCCCATCACACAAAAGTTAATAAATAAAAAAGATATTGGACAAAACGATTTCACATATTTAAAGGAAGGGGAAAAAGTAAATAGTACATTTGACAATTCCACCCAGTGTCTAAAATCAATTTGGAAAGAAATTTTTCAGTCTTTTTCATGAGATATTTTCGGGGGGGGGGGGTCTTTTTTTTTTCTTTTTTTTTTTTTTTTTTTTTCTTTTATACTAATTGATAATTTTTTTTTTAATTTTTTTTTTTTAACTTTTCGATTTGAGACATTTTCTTTCTTTTTAACTTTACTGATTGAGATATTATTTTCTGTGAATATTAGTTTGCACATGAGCAAAATATGTTTTCCCATCATTTTTGATGAAGGGTGTATACTCATATAAGCATAATACTTATAATAAACAATACATTAAAAGTGACGATTCTATACTTTTTTTACTCAGCTGGCAATTGATGACAATAAATCTGATGGCTTTCCAATTCAATAGTTTATGTCAATGATTGACATTTTCAATACAGCATTTGAATACGGCTTAATCACATTGGCACACCGGTTCTTGCCAGATCACCAAAGTTAAGCAACGTTGAGCCTGGTCAGTACTAAAATGGGTGACCATTTGGGAATTCCAGGTGCTGTATTTCCTCTTCACTTATCTTGGCATTGTTTCCAGTCATCTAGTAATTCTCCTTGCCACTGGACTCGAGCAATGCCAATTCAGGAGAGGTGTGGTTGGAGATTACGCAACCCTTACCTCTCAATTACATGTGGAGCTACTCTTACAGGAAGTATCTATTGTCTTTCAAGACTTAACAGAGGCATCAATGACATTTTCTCAATTTTGTACAAACATCGTTTATAAAATCATGTTTCAATTATTTTTAACAATTTTTCTGATAATTTCTATTTATTTTATTATTATTTTAACTTCTATTATTTCAGATCAACCTCAAACCCAGCAGAAGATTAAAAATTCAGACCTCCAATGTATTGAAGATCCAGCTGCCCCATGCACCTCAAACATTGAAGAAAGAACATCTCAAACCCCAAAGAGTGGAAAATGCCGAGCTCTTGAGAAGAACAAAAAGGCTCAACACAAAGACAGCATAGATATCAAACATCAAACTAGTGCATTTGGTTTTAGCAGTGCAGAAGAAGACAACGAGGTTATTCCACCAACATTTGAGATTAAACCATCTTCCAAAGATACTATACAAAGTAAAAAGCCAGAAAATCCATTGATAAATTCTTCCATAATCTCAAATTCAAAGCAAAACAAAACTCTGTCCACTACAAAGAATTCTGGTGATGCCTCTTTTAATATTTCTTCTAGTCTGAGATCAAATCAAACCAATGACCAGATAGTGTCAGAAGTTAAAAAGAAACAAAGTGAGATCATTGGAAAGAAAATAGAAAATAAATCATTGCAAAATCAAAAGAATTCTCTACAAAAAACTGATGAGAAACCGTTTGAAAAAACCCAATTGAAAAAGGATGTTATGGATGTCAAATCAAGTGACATAAATAAACTGACTGAAGATTCAATGATTTCATTAAGCCATGCCGTCACTTTAAACAATGCATGTCCTATTAATAAAGCAGAATATCTCCATGTTGCCAAAGCACAAGAGAGCTTTCGATCTCAATCTGTATCTGCCAAAAACGCCAGTTCAGATAAAAATATCTCAAAAATAAGCACTGGTAAGGATTTATTAAGTTTGTTCTTTGGCAATCATTTTCTGCATACCATAACATGAAATGGTTTCTTATTTTAATCTGGACTAGCAGGACCTGTAGAAATTCCATAGTCATATCCTTCATCTGTTGTATATTACTGCCTTCCTTAAAAAATATTTGGACATCTGGCACAAACACAGTCCCCACTATATTATTGTATCATCTTTATTCAAACTGAAACATTCATGGATTATTTGAACTACTGTTCTCATGAGTTTTATTTGCACAATGTTTCAGCTGATGTAACCTCCAACCTTTGTCAGGTGTATCTTGTCGTACTCAAGCAATCTTTCTGTTGAACTCTGGAATCTGCATGGAATTTCAAATGGAACTCTTTATTTAATCCACGGAGGTTGCATGCTCTAGTTCCGTTACTGGGTAGAATCTTACATAATTTGCAATTGTATTATTTGTGTTGCATGTATTGAAGATTGAACCTTCAACCTCTGGAAGAGTGTAACTTCCAACTAAACTTTACTTAGCACCTTATCTGTTATCCCTAAAGAACGAGAACATACTACTCCTGTGAATTAAATAGCAGGTTCCATTTGAAACTCCATTCAGATTCCCGAGTAAGGCAGGTACATTCACAAATACAACACTTAAAGATTGAAACTTACATCAGCCGAAACATTGTGCAAATAACATTCAAGATGAGAACAGTAGTCTGAATAATCCAAATTATTAATCCTCATCTCAAAAGTTCAGAAACATGAAACATATGTATCTAAGTATTCTGGTTGATGTCAGAATATATCTGGTTATGTGAGTCTATCTCCCAAAACCAGAAGTTTCTGACATATTTTCATTCCACGGACATTCAGCATAATAGCAGAAACCCACAATTTTTTTTTGTACCATCTTTGGATAGAATCAGAATTATAGTTTGATTCTAGCCTGAAGGCCAAGAATATATATATTTTAGTTCAAGTTTCACATTCAACAGCAGCATTAAATGATTTTTTTTTTTATTACTTTTTGTTACCATTGCATCTTTGGTGATAAGGTGATTTCAACTTTTAATAATAGAGTGGAGAGTGATAACAGATGTACAAACATGAAATTGCCTTAGTATATTATTATATAGCTTAAAATGGAGAATCATTTCATGTAATGCTGTATACTGAAACTCTGTAATCTAAGATGATTATATTTTTAAAAAATATATCAATTAGCTATGCTTCTAAAAAGTACTATTTTACAGCTAACTTCAAAATATGAAAAATAAATTGTGCTAATTCAAATGTTAATTAACTTTTAATTAGTTTTTGCACTGTAATTGATTTTTTGCAGGAAAATATTTAAATATTTATTAGCAATGCAATGATTCTAATATTTTTCTCGATTTCCTGCTAAATTTCTGATTCTGATACAATTACCAATTCCGATTCTTTATAAATCTCCAAATATTTAACTACAAACTTATTTATTCTTGATGACCGGAAAAACAGATGTTAAATGTGCATATAGTTTCTAAAAACACACTTGTGGAGGGTGATCTAAAGAATCGTACCAACACGAATATTTATAGCATTGCAACATTGAGTTCTATACTTAAAATAGAATTCCATGTGCACTTTTATGAAGAGTGTTAGCTAGATAAGTAGTTAGAGATAAGTATAACATTTTAGTCTTGTTAGAATTGGTTGTGTAAATTTTCTTTTATTCATTGCGAAAGTTATTTTTAAATATTAAAAATCAACCAAAATAAAAGGATTAGTTCTCCAAAATTTGATGTCATTTAAAAGACTACACTCAAACTAGAAGCTCACAGACTTCCTTTCCCTTAATAATTTAATTTTTTTTTTAGATATATATGTTTTGGTTTAAGTACTGCTCATTTTCATATTTGGATACCTTATAGTTTTAGTGTCAAGCAATGATAAATGAAATTACAAAGAAAAGAAATTGTATACAATATTAATGGAAATTTTAAAATCAAGAAAGAATCGTTTTTTTCTTTGTTTTGTTTTTTTAATACTTATGGATAATCATAATAATAATAAAAAATAAGTTAGCAGAAATATGTCTACTTATACAAGCCAACAGCAAGAGAATGTTAAAAATAGATTGCTATATTTCTTATCATAAGTGGCCATTCTTTAGCATTCTTAAAGTGGTTATGATAGCTGTTGAGTGTCAGTGACGATAGTATTATTTTAAATTAAATTTAAGTAATCAAAATTAATTTGTACTTAAAAATTTAATTTAAATTTTATAAATTATTAATCCACATCAAATTGTCAAACTTTTATGCATGTTATTTAAAATACTAGAATGTGTCTTGGCTCATTTTCATTAGAAGATAATAGTTATTTTTGTTTTTAATAGACACAATAATTAGACAAAATGAAATAATAACTATGCAAAAAAATTTTATGGAAAGAAAAGTTATTTAATACGAGGGGCGTGCAATAAGTAATGCCCCTGGCCCACTTCCCATTGCAGTAGAGCAATGAAATTTGGCACAGTTATTAGTCTTTCTCTACATAGGAACCACCTAGAGATTTCTCCCATCGTTTGATGCAGCTCTGGAGACTGTTTTTGTAGATCACCCCAGGTTGGTCCTCCAACCACGACGTGACTTCAGAAATCAAGGTTGCATCATCTGGGAAACGCTTTCCTTTCAAAAAGAACTTCATGGCTGTGAAGAGGTGAAAGTCAGAGGGTGCAAGGTCAGAAGAGTAGGGAGGATGGGGAAGGATTTCATAACCACACGCCTATGCTTCTGATCTGGCGATATGCAAGTTGTGGACAGTAGCATTGTCCTGCAGGAGGAGGGTACCTTTGCTGATCTTACCCCACCTCTTGATTTTAATAGCTTCCCTTAATTTCTTCAAAAGTGAAGAATAATAGGCTCCTGTAATTGTGGTACCCTTTGCCAGGAAATCTGTCATCACTACTCCGTCCTGGTCCCAGGAGACTGTGAACATGACCTTGCCAGCAGAGGGCTGCACCCTTGCCTTCTTTGGAGGTGGTGAGTCCAAGTGCTTCCACTGCATTAACTGGGCTTTGGTCTCTGGATCATAGTGATGGACCTAGGTTTCATCCTGTGTAATCAGTCTTTTGAAAAACTTTGACTCATCTTCTTGGCACATCTCCAAATTCATCCTCGAGCACTCAACGCGTTCTCGCTTCTGGAATGGTGTGAGCAACCTGGGAATCCATCTGGCAGACACCTTATGCAAATGGTCATGAATGATAGTTTTCACAGACCCTGTACTAATCTTGACATCTTGGGCTATTTGGCGAATAGTAATGCACCGATCTTCCAAAATGGCAGCCTCAACTTGACGGACAGATGCCTCATCAATGGCAGAAGGGGTGGGGCGACCAGGTCTGGGAGCTGTTTCCACAGACTTCCGGCCATGTTTGAATTCACAATGCCAGCGTTTTACAAGGTCATATGAGGGGGCATTATCACCATAAGTTTCTTTCATTTCATCGAAAGTCTCCTGTGGTGTGCGTCCTTTCAAATACAAAAACCGAATCACTGCTCGACATTCAACAGGCTCCATTTCACACCTGACTCAGTTCAAACACCTGTAAAACAGAAACCACAATTAGTTCAGAGCTGTAACTTGCCACATAACCCGTAGAGATATAAATCATTGCACATGTAAAATTTCAGCTTGATCAGACAATAGGAAGTGGGTCAGGAGCTTTACTTATTGCACGCCCCTCATATCCCTTTATATGAATAAAAGACAATGTAAAAGATTCATTTTTTTTTTTTTTTTTTGTTGCTTTGGTGTTATTATTTAAAAAGACAAAAGTTAATGTTTGTATATATAAATAAAAAGATAGACTTTTAGAAACTACTAGCTTACTTTAGTGATAATCTCTTTAAAAATTTATTCAAAATTATTCTCTAATATTCTCATAGCTATTATTTTTTTTTATTTTATTTATTTTTTTTTGTTAAAGGTTATCATTTTTATTACATTCATATTTTACTAATTATATTAAAGATACAAAACATTCTTAAATATGTATTTTTAGACAATAGATGACAATTACAACGGAATCACCTATAAATTATAGATTACCAATATTAACAAAAGATTATATTATTTCTTTTTGTAAATATGAAGAATTACTCCACCCTCGAAATTCCTTTAAAATTTCCACTTTTATAGGTTTTCAGGGGCGCTGAAAACAAAAATTACGTTTAAAATTACAGCAAACGAGTAGTTTCCAAGATATGAAGAAACGTTAGTGGCCAAAAAGTGGGTGATTACTTTTCTTTAACGTAAAATGTACCCCTACTTTATGAATTACTCTTCGCCCCCGTCCACCACCAAAAAATGGCTGGTTTTCATTTTACGTTAAATTCTGTTCACTGTACGTTACCCCCCCCCTCAAATGGTTGGTGCTCATTTTACGTTAAATTGTGTTCATTGTACGTTGCCCCCCACCACCACCCCCCCAAAAAATATGTCCATAAAGTGGGTGTCCATTTTATGTTAAATTATTATAAAAAGTGATCCCCCACTTTTTAGCCACTAACATTTTTTCGTATCATGGAAACTACTCGTTTACCGTAATTTTAAATATTATTTTCGTTTTCAGCGCCCCTGAAAACCTAAAGAAGTGGAAATTTTAAAGGAATTTTCGAGGGTGGAGTAATTTTTCATATTTACCTTTCTTTCTAGCCAATAAGATATTTCAACATGCTACCATGAACATCAATGATACTGTTTCACCACTATTGATATAGATCAACTTAGAACTCTGATCACTATTTTTATTTTCATAGTAATTTGTGTTTCACCAAACCATGTAATAAACCTTATAGCTCGATATTGTCATTACCTTATATTTTTTAGAAAAAAACACTATAGCATCTCGAAAAGGAAGAAGACTCAGATCATTTGAGTGTCTTGATCTACTACCTCAGAATTATCCACTTCCAAAAGGTAAATTAATTTTATCATTTTATACATTAATGATAGTCTTTAAGGAAATTCCAAAGAGATGCGAGTGAATGTGTATAAATAAAACCTTTATACACATATAGGAATGAAGCTTCATAAGTAAAGTGGTCAACCAGAATCAAAGGCAACCTAAAGGCTCTCTTTCTAATTAGCTACTATGTTGAGGTGTAGAGGAGCGCACCACTCTATTCCCAGGATTACTCCACTTACTCTAGATTCCCACCTTATAAGGCTGAATTAATGTATTCTAAGAATATAAAATAATTATCCTACCTGTAGAATTATATTTGACAATTTTATTTGGCATTAAATAACCCACATATAGTCGATATGTCATAAAACAAATCAAACCAATAATTTTGAATATTAAACAAGATATCATCAAGTATTATTTTTTTTTTTTTTTTTTTTTAAATCTTTGGCATAGCTCAACCAAAGATTAAACCCCGGTGTCTTTTCTGATTAATGAACACCTTAAACATTATGCCAAATACACTTGAATTTATATATAGTTTTTCCTTTGGATCATTCTGTTACAGTTATTACTATGGAAAATACAGATTTTCTGTACTAATATACGTAAAATGATGGTATTTGACCCCCCCCCTACCACAGCCAACATTTTGTAAACCAAGAAACTCCTATTCACACCTTTGAATCCCATATTACTTTTTTAACCAAAGTTTTTACTTTTTATTAAAAACGAAATTTTAAGCAATTTCTTTGTTTTAGTATTGAGGAGGGGGGTGGGTAATTAACAGTTGATCTAATATTATAGCCAAAATATATTTTAAACCAATAATAGAAAAAAAAAAAACTTCGCAACCCAGCTGAACTTCGAAATAAACAATAAAAAAAAGAAATAACACTGATAATTATATTCATTCACAGAGGTATGATTAGTTTTAAATATTATTTAAAATCTCTAATATTTCTCCAGACTTCAGCAGTGTTAATATACTTCCATTTCAGATAAGAGTTCTGTGGACACTTCCAAGAATATAAGCACGTCTAAGAAACCAAACTCCAGTACACGCAATATCACAAGTAAACATTTGGAAGAAGAGAAAATTGTTGTTATAAAGGAAACACAACCAGGTAACTTGCAAGCAATATTGATATGAGCAATAATAAAGCTATAATGAAGATGATAATGAACTAAATATAATTTATATAATTATAAAACTCAAATGACCTTGTAACGGGTGTTGTAATGCACATCCGGTTTACAACTTCCAGTTGTGCATGCGTACATATACATAAACCCATAACAGCATAAACAAATAAACACAAATCGCCATTTATTTATTTAATTTATTCTCCATTTTTTAATACATCTTTCTTAAAAAACATTCATGCATTTTCTTCTACACTACCAACATAAATAACCCTGAAAATGTTTTTTTAATATGCATTACAAATAATCAATGCGACAATAAAACGTATTGTTTTACTGTGTACGTTTTCAGCATCCCAATTGTTTTTTTGTTTTTTTTTTTTTTTCATATTAAAATCATCCAAATAAACAATTGTTAATACTTTCTGCTTTTTTTTTTTTTTACATTGTTGATTTCCGCATTATCTTAATTAGTTTTATTGACCTTATTATTAACATATAAATTAAATGTTTGACCCAGTGGGTCATGAATGTTTGTCTAAAATAAATGAAAAAGTTACATTTTATTTTCATTTTCTATTTAAAAAGACATTCTTAACATGGGGAGAGTGTTTTTAACTATTCTGTACTTTCAACTAACAATTTCATTTAAAAAAGATATATCAAAATTTGAATTTAACTTTAAGTATTATGGTGTCTGCTCAGTGCATATTTACCTATAAGTATGGCAAACCACTTCTAATTCAATGGATGTAAGTTTTTTTTTTTGTTTTCTCCAAAAATAAACAATTATAAACAGAACGACTCATAGAAATCTATATTCTTTTTTCATTTTAATATACTTTCATAGAAATGTTTATGTCACAAAAAACTATTTTCTTTACGTCACAAGTGTCACGCTCAGACATTAATTCCATAGCTAATATAACATACTGACCCAACGGGTCACGGGTAGTCTAGTTTTTTATAAATTTAAAAAAATTATATTTTAATGGAAGATTGTATAAGATTTTCTCTATTTATAATATGGAGAGGGTTATAGGACGAAACCTGGTATGGATTAAAAATTCACTCTATAATAAAATATGAATATGGTTGTTGGGGAAAAAAGGAAATATGATGTACTAACCACACAGAAATCCAAAAGTAATGTCTGTTATTTTTTATTCTGTCTGAATGGATCAGCAAAGATTACAAATCGCATTGTTATGATGACTGAACTTATGCATTCATGAGTAGCGACAGAGATGTGGGTGACAAAGCACAACCATCACCCCATTACAGGCAAAAATACATTGAGAATGGTGGTAACTATAAAGAAAAATAAATTCTGGAGCATAAAAGGTTGCTCTTTTTAATGGTACCATTCCCGTCTTTGTAGCTCTTCAACTTTTGTTTTTAGTTAAAAAAATAAGACGCATTACTGTTGGAACAACCATCATGTAATATATTTACGTGTGTGAGTGGTAAAGAAGGCTGATTGCAATGTAGGATGACCAGGATGATGAAATAATATGAAATAATATATGAACAGCATTTAATGAATCTTCATATATCTGTGGCTGCGTGACAGCTCTCTTGGCTTGTATTTGCTTGTTTTTTCTGTTTTCATGGTCCACTTTAGTTTTGTTTGCTTTTTTTAAACAAAAGTACCACTCTTGAAATTATCAAAGGCATTATATTATATATAAAGATGTTATATTTAACAGTGACTCCATATTTACTGATTTATGCATGAAAGATTAGGAAGAATTTAAAACATTTAAATCATTGTTTTATTTTCTGGTTGATTTTGTCTGTACAGAATTATCAAAAGCTGAAGAAATTCTACACATTCCAGAGACGCTTCCTCAACAAACTTACATTGAAGAGGATCAGCCCACACATGAACCTACCAGCCCAGCTAAACCTTCCATCATGTAAGTTTTTTGTTTTTATTTTTATTATGTTATAAAATGCTATGTTTTCATTGTTAGAGTAAAACTTACTTTTTTATTTTTTTAAAGATCGCTTGATCTGGTATTTGTGTGTGATTGTATGTTATTGTCATCAGTCAGAAATCAATCAGATGTGTCTTGTAATCCAGTCACAATACCTTCCCTTTATAAATTGAGGATTTGAAAGCCTGATACATGAGGGGGGGGTCACTCCAGACAAGGTATGAAAACACTTGATTTAAAGAACTAACAAGAACAAAAGATGATTATTGCAAAGACAGGAGATGCTTAATGAGCTTAGTCTTGGAAAGTTCAAGGTTATAGGTAGGAGAAAAACAGTAAGAAGAGAAGCTTGCAGTTCTTGAAAAGCAGCTACTGGAATAGAAAGCTATATTACAACGAGGTATCAAAACGGCGAACTCATAGAGACAACTAGACCGATGGGTCAAATGATCTGGAACAAAGGAAGCAAAGAACAGATCAAACACTTCTGAAGAACACTAAAATTAGCAACATGTGAGAGAGAGCGGTTGCTGAGAAAAAGAAAGGGGAGGGGCAATCAAATGACCAAATACATTTCTACACTTTATCAAGAACCTTCAAATGTGATAGATTCACCATTCCAAATATGACAACAATACTCCATACATGGTCTGATAGTAGATTTGTAGAGATAGAGAATAGCCTCAGATGTGAGAAAGTGTTTACAGAATGATAGTGGGAACCGATTTCATAAGCAAAAATAGCAATGGATCTAATATATGAACTCCAGGAAAGATTCGATGAGAGAAAGAAAAACCAAAATGTAGAGTTGATTTATCATTAACTTTTTTTGGTTTAGACACATAAAGTTATGAGCTTCATTAAATAAATTTTTTTTTAAGAATAGGGTGTTCATTTTCTTGCCAAGTATAAATATGACCTTACTTTCTCTCTAACACACCTCATCATAGTGTTCGCCTATGTGAACATTCATATATCATCAAATTATACATTAAACGATGGCTATTAATCTCTAATTATATTGATATGATCCCTAGAAAAGAAATATATATCATTTGAAAATAGCCAAATGGTTTTGTTGCAGTTTGAGTAATAAATTTGATATGTCGCAATATGGACGACTATCATAGATGCAGCAGAGTGTGAGTTTGTAGTGTGAGGCAGTGCACCTATCAATGTCTTGGTATTTACCTCTCTCCCACTGTGAAGGAATGTGATACAAAGTGGGAAAATGGGCCAGTGCCCCAAGAGGAGGACCACTTTGGCCCGGCAAAATTGTCTGAGCATTCCCAGTGAGAGCACCTCAGACAGCAAGCAATAAACTTGCTCCTCATGAAAGTCAGCAAGCAAGGTCTGAGAGGGTGGATCTCCTAGGGCTACTAAGAATATTTATATCGGTCCAACAGCAAAAAGGTCAGTAGACTGATTGTCAAATCTTTTGGCGGCACTCCTTGAATGCCTCTATCAGCTGATATTTATGGTTTAACCAGCCAATCACAATATTGCAGGAGGAAAGACCCGGATGTACTTATATTCATTACATCAGATACCATGAGAAAGAAAAGGGCATCACATAACAGTATTCAGAAATGTATTCTTTAATATATAGTTTCTAAATTGATCTATTAATTTGTTTTTATTTGCTTAGAAATGCATCATCAAAGTAAATTCTATTAGTGATGTGTATAAAGATTCTGTGTAGGTGAGTTCCGAGTTTTATAACGAGCAGTTTTATTAAATTAGAGAGACCTACTATAAATTTAATATTCTTGGTGGGGGAGTATAGAATGAAAAAAGTTTCTTTCTGACATTTATAAAACTTTATTGGCCATCTTCGTTAACATGTAATTTAGAAGAGAGGTTTTATATATAATATATATAATATATATATATATATAATATATATATATATAATATATATATATATATAATATATATATAATATATATATATATATAATATATATATATATATAATATATATATATATATAATATATATATATATATAATATATATATATATATAATATATATATATATAATATATATATATATATAATATATATATATAATATATATATAATATATATATAATATATATATAATATATATATATAATATATATATATAATATATATATATAATATATATATATATAATATATATATATAATATATATATATATTATATATATATGTTATATATATATATATATATATAATATATATTATATATAATATATATTATATATATATTATATATATAATATATATATATAATATATATATATATATATAATATATATATATATATTTTTTTTTTTTACACAGTGATCACCACTTATCAAGGCTCGGAAGCCACTCAGGGATAAGGGTTATTGCAAGTACATTACGTTAGTGAGGAGATTTGCTGAAATGTTTACTTAAGGGGGCGGTTCATTAGGAATTTGTTAACATTGGACTTGAAGACATCCAAGTTGTAGTCCGGAGGGAAGCAGGCAGACGGAACAGAGTTCCACAGGTGTGCAGTTCTAAGGAAGAAGCTTTGTTCATGGAATCTGCGTTTTGATTTAGGCACAGATATAGAGTGGGGGAAATTTTTCACAGTGGATTCAGCTAGACGGGTGTTTTTCGTGAAAGATTGGCGAGAGGGGACCAGAGATTGGAGTTCAGACGAGCATCTGCCATGGAAATAACGATAAAACAAGGACAGGCTCGCAACGTCTCTTCTGTGGGAGAGAGGTTGCAGGGTAGAGAAAAGAGCATCCCCCACTAAGCCACGAAGTCTATTTTGTACTCTGTCAAGGCAGGATAGGCTGTTTTTAGCAGCTCCTGCCCAGATATGGCAACAGTATTCCATCCTTGGACGTACTTGGCTTTTATATAGATAAAGAATTGCATCTGTAGTGAGATATCTTCTGGAGCGGTAGAAGGATCCCACCATCTTTCCAGCGACCTTGGCAACAGACTTGATGTACGTGTTCCATTTAAGATCAGGAGTAAAGGTCAAACCCAGAAGCTTGTCAAAACACGGGGCCTCACCCAGACGAGAGCCATCCATCACAATTGATGCCAGATGGGGATCAGAGCGTTGATGATGTAAGGATAGGAGTTTGGTTTTGGATGCATTAAAGGTAACCAGCCACATCTTCCCCCACTGAACCACGCGCTCGAGATCAGAGGAGAGAGAATCAGAGAGAACTTTGTCATTTACAGCCTTTGATGTGTTGCCGTAGATGGTAGTGTCATCAGCATAGATGTCAACGATTGATTTAAGTATGTGTTTAGGGATTTTTGATGTAGATCAGAAAGAGAGTTGGGCCCAGGATTGACCCCTGAGGGACTCCAGCATTTATATTGCAGGCCTCCGATTTTTGTCCACCTACCACTACTCTTATGAGCCTATCGGAGAGAAATGATTTAATGATTGAGAAAACATTTCCAGTTATACCGTAGCTGGAAATCTTGTGAAGTAGACCCTTATGCCATACCTTGTCGAAGGCCTTTGATATGTCGAGAGCAATTGCCCTAGAAAGGAAGCCTTTGTCAAGAGATTCACTAATCCTGTGGGATATAACCGTCAGCACATCTGCGGTAGATCTTGCAGAGCGGAAACCATATTGTGTCACTAAGAAGGTTATTCCTGCTGAGGTGGTTGACTATTTCTCTATTTAATATGGATTCCAGCAACTTACTCATAACACACAGGAGGCATTGGTCTGTATTGAGAGGGAGATGACTTATCACCTGAATTCTTAAATACAGGGCAAACTGATGAGGTCTTCCAGGGAGTCGGAAAGCACTTCTCCTTAAGGCAGCGCTTAAATAGTTTCGTAAGTATGGGAGCAAGTTCTGGTTGAAGCTTTTTTAACACTATAATTGGGATGCCATCAGGGCCAGTTGCTTTACTGGAATCTAGGTTCTTTATTAGCTTGGTGACCTCATGCACGGATATTTGTATGTTACCTAGCTTGTTCTGTGTAATAGGAGGAAATATGGGGAGTTGATGGCCTTCGTCGCATAGGGTAGAATTAGCTGCAAAGTTCTTTGCAAATAGTTTGGCCTTGTCTGACGCTGATGAGATGACCTCTGGTCCATTGATAATGGTTGGGATAGAACGCACACTTCTGTTCAGGATCCTATTTGTTATTTGCCAAAACTGGTGGGATCCAAGCCGCTGATCAGCTACCTTGGATTTAACAGACTGGGCATATAGCTCTCTTGCATTTTTTATTACTCTTTTACAGTGGTTGCTGGCAGACCTAAAAGTAGCTTTAGTCTCAGTGCATCTATTACGTTGGTAGCTATGGAAAAAGTGATTTCTGTGCGCGATAGCAGCAGCACATTCTGGGGAGAACCATGGCTGGCTGTTAGGTTTTTGTTGGAATTTTTTAGATGGTATGAATTGGTTTATGCCTGCAATTAACCATTCGGTCAGATCTGATACTATAGAGGACACATCCTTTTTAAACATGGAGTGCAGAGGTAAATCAGATATGAATGTACGGAAGCTATCCCAGTCAGCCATAGAGTATCGGTATACAGTACGGTGGAGGGGTACGTCTGGGGGCTTCTTACATTTCGTTTTTATCTTAACTGATACGACGGAGTGGTCGGAGGATCCTAGAGGAGAATGAACGGAATATGAACATAGCTCAGGGGAAGTTGAGAGAAAAAGGTCTAAGAGGCTTGCATATTGACCGGGTGTATCGGGCACACGGGTGGGTTCGCGAACAATCTGAGTGAGATCATAAGCAATGGCAAAATCATGACAAAACCTCCCCTCATCGTCTGTCTTATTTGAATAGGTCAGCCATTCCACGTTATGGACGTTGAAGTCACCACATATGTGGATGTTAGCCGAGGGATGTGAAGACAGTATGTGGTCTATTTTCTCAGATATGCTGTTAAAGATAGTAACTCCGCTGTTGTGGGGCCTATAGAGGGCAAATATAAATGCAGTGGTGTTAGCAAGTGCAACCCTGAAGCACATATAGGGTAAATTAGGATCTTCTCTAGAGATATCCCTGCCACACGGGAAGCCATCCTTAATGTAGGCACATATTCCATGCCCATGGCGATCTTGGGGGTCAGATTTAGCTGTTAAATTTGAGTATCCGTTAATTATGAACTCATCTAGGGAAGTGGTCGGCCCTATTCCAGTTTCACTTAGAAAGAATATGTCCGGTTTCGTCTCCTGTAATTGGGTTTCAACCTCTGGAAGGTTGGAACGTAGACCCCTGATGTTGGAGAAGGAGACCTGGTAGTAGGGGTCTACGTTGGAAGATGGGGGTCTAGGTTTAATCGAGTTTTTATTCTGGAGATATTTCATGTTGAGATTTGGGGATTTGTGGAATAGGTCGGCATACTTGGTTAGAGCAGTACAGAGAGGGAAAGTAAGAGAGAAAAAGACAGGAAATTTATTTTTTGTAGCACACGAAAAGGTAAAGCCGTAACAATTACCCACTAGTATGGCATCGAGAGGCCCCACCAGAGACTACTGCATGGTCCAGATCCACTCACCAAATGGCAATACAGCAGTCCCAGTACTTTGCGCCTGCTGATAGGACAGCCTCCTTAGTGGTAAATCCAAGGTTCGGGTCCCTGACTATCCGGCGGATAACGTCAGCCCAGACGAACGTTTACCTCCAGCACCCTTACTAGTGACATGGCCACAAGGACAGATAGAGACAGAAAAATTTCCGACATCTCAGACTACTGGTCACCAAGTACTACCGACCTTTAAGCAGCTTTTTCTCCACCCTTTGTCAGAAAAATCACTCATTGAATGAGGACTGGATGACAAAATAGGAGAAGCGAGAGTTACTGGAGCTGCCGATAACACATCCACTGTATTATCTACTCTCCATTAAAAAAAAAAAAAGGGGGGGGCGGGGGAATGGGGACAAGTGACTTAATATATAAGTAGTAAGTCCGGTGCTAAGTTAACAATTCAGGACACTTGATGATAATCTCCCCTCCCATATTAATGGGTGGAAGTTTGTCGTTATCTATCGAGTTTAAATTATTAGAGTTTCATCTGATAATTAATTAAAAACCAATAATTAACTATTATCAGTTTGTAAAGTCGGCTTAATATTAATTTACATTCGAGTTTAGATAATTATTCAAGGTTTTACTTTAGGTGGTTCGTTTTCATGAGTAACTGTTTCTTTGCACTGTATTATATATATAATATATATATATATATATATATGATATATATAATATATATATATAATATATATATACATATATATATATAATGTATATATATATAAATGTGTGTTTTATTTTTCCTAAATATTTTTTGTTTTAGACACACAGATATACAAATTTCCCTTTAATATATAGATGGAAGGAGAGGCGTTTATATATGTATTTTCTGTTGGCATGATTATTGAATAAATATTTGTGAGTGAGGGACTCTCCTCCACCCAATGAAATTGCATTTCTGAAACATAAGGTCAATTGGTTTATTTGTGGATAGTTAAACTGTAAAATATTCTTCAAATTTTACACCCTGGCAACTCCTAGTAGTTCTGCTGTCTATTATAAAGAATAACAACAGCTGGTATTCTAATGACCCATATGTGACTAACAAGTGCAGCCAAACTAGAGACAAATAGGTTTCTTTATGATACAATTAATGTTGGTCAATTGCTTGCTCATGTGTAGAGAAAACAACTGATCAGCGATTTACTACTTATATAGATTTTGATTTCATCCTTGTTCTTTTTTTTTTTTTTTTTTTTTTTTTTTTTTTTACAGGAGTAAACAGCCTATCGACAGTGGTATATCATCCGGCAACAATTCATCAGCTTGTTTGAATGAATTGCTTTCTACTATATTGGTAAGTAAAACTCTTTTACCATAGCAAAAGAAAAACGGGCATCCACTCTATCATAATGATGTGTATTTGTGTGTGTGTGCGTGTATAGACATATATACATGCATATGTATTTAGGCAGCATTCTTTCATTTAAACAAACGTTAAATACAACAGAGAGCTTCCATTTGATGAGACCCTTTTTATTTTTTCAATTTTTCTGAATTTTTTTAGCGTGTACATCAAAAAAATTAATATATAAGTCCCATGTGTGGTTCGAAGTTGGCTATGGTGTTGCTTTTCATCTTTTATTTTGTGGAAGAGGAGGGGGATCTACAAATTTACCCCCACTCCTCCCCCAAAAATACAATGTAAATAAATCAGTTTTTTTTTTTTTTTTTGAGAGAGAGAGAGAAATATAATATAGGTGATTGTACATCTGTTTTTTTTTGTTTGTTTTTTTTTTTTTACAGGCAGAGCTCTGATCAAGGTCATTGTCTTTATTTTGTTAATGTGGTTGATATCTCTTCATCTATGCTCTCTTCATAAATGTTGATGATTTGACAGGCTTTTAGGCTAAAACATATATTCAGGTAAATATGAGCACTCGCTCAAGAAATGGTTGGTGCTGCTATATTCAATTTGGTTGCACATTAAGCAGAACTTTGAAACATGGTTGTAATGATCAAGTCTTGGGACATGGGGAAACATGGAACAGAAGAATATACAGTGTAGCAGTGTATAAAGCTTTGGTTTCATGGGTTTTGTATATCTCATCAAGGAATAAATTTAGAGTACTGTGAAGTCTCTAATGTGTAACCTGAAAGCTGGAGGTGAATTTCCACAAAATTTAAGAAGAGTAATCAAGACTAGTTTACAATTTGTCCAAATATTTACTTTCTGACCACCGACTTATTTGCCAGTGGCATTCACCCTAAATGGGTTGAACCAACTTCCTCCAACTGAGAAAACGTTAAGGGAATATTAAATTCATAAGTGGTTCCAGTCAGGAGAGATAATGACGTTAGGTTTTTGCAAGGTGTTGTTGACTTCCTCCTACATACTGCACCTGGCATTCCCAAATGGCCACCCATTTGGTACTGACCGAGCTCAACATTGCCTGATTTTAGATCTCATGAGAACTGGTGTGGTAATGTGATTATGCCGTATATAACTTATTTGTAGTCATTTGACTTTATTCATATACAAAATGAACTTCCTCTATTCTGCACATCTCACTATACTAATATATTATGCAAACTTGCATTGTTTTAATTTTTTGATTATTTATTTGATAAGAATCATTATTGGATTTAGCAAGAAAAATAAACCTTTCTAAGTTTTATTATTTAATGCAGTTATTGTTTAATTTTCTGTGGGTTTTTTTTTTTTTTTTTTTTTTTTTACTTCACAGAAAAGATCTGATGTTTCATCTCAACAAGGCCAAGGAAATCTTTCAGCAAAGCCAACGAAATGTAAGTTTTAATTTCATTCTTTTTTATTATTATTGTGTAATTTTTACATTAATCTTTACCGTTATATAAAAGGAATTCGTTCCCTATAGACTTCACCACAGCAGGGCCAATTTTTATGAAATTTCACACAAATGTACTTTATTTATCTGGTAGAGTTCTTATATAGGTTTCGTATTGGGATGTCTTTGATAAGTATCGATGATCGATAATTGAAAAAGTCCGATCAAAGAAGAAACAGGCAATTTTGACTAAAGTTAACGTCTTATACAGCCTAACATCACAAGTGCATTTGAAGTTTTATTACCACACAAGCAGAAAGAGCTGACACATAAAATCAACAGTAGGTGCTTTGACATAATAGAGGCACAGAATGTTTCTGTTTAAAGTTTACAATATTTGCATAGAGGTTCTCAGATGAATTCTATTCACTAGTCCCACCTTTTCAAACCTTTGAAATGGCTTTATAATGCAACTTCTATGGTGTCAAATCGCTCTCACTATTTCTATGTTTCAAATGTTAAAAAAAATCTATTCAGTTTCTTTCCTGTAATAACCACTTTATGTAATTAAGTTACTTGTGGATGTTTTCCTGGAGGATTTGATATCTTCATGTCAAGAATTAATCATTATATTTTGGTATCCATATTGACCCCAAACGAGGCACATTGCCACTGAGATGTAAGAAGCTGCTATGAATTAGGGGCCAGATTTTGGGGGAGATCCTAAGTGGGGGGTTGTGCAACTAGTTGTTTGTTCACATATTTAAATGTCTTCATGTTGGTACAGTTGTGGAACAAGGAGCATGAAAAGAATTCCATTGGCAAGTAGTTTGAAAAAAGAAGCTATTAGAGTAAAAAGTTTTCTGGCATCTACAGTAAAGGAGTGGAATTTTGCTGATGGTTATGTTGGTCAGGGGTATTTATGTTGAGATGTCACTAGTGTGACAAATTTATTCTATTGAAGTATTTTTAAAACAAGCAACGGGATGCAACATTGTGGTGGTAGGACAGGGATTGGACCTATTAGATTAGAGGCTCCGCTTTGAACTTTATCTAAGAGGGAGGGATGAGTGATTGATTGACTTTCCCAGGATCCATAATATTGCCACAAAATAAATAATTGTGTAGAAATAAAGAAAACAAAAGTAAAGAAAATACAGAAAAAAATTTTTTTTTAAATATTGATAGATTTTACATATGAACATTCCAAGAAAGAAAGACATTGACATAAAATCTCAGCATAGACTAAAAACGTCCATTATTTTTATGTAAAAAAAAATTTTTTTATTAATTTTTTGTTTAAAACTTATATTTTAATGTATATTTGTAGAAATTAAATAGATTATTTTACTATATAAGAAATTATTATTGTAGTAGCAAAATCACCTCTCCAAGCAAAAATGAGATTCTACTTTTTTTAGGCAATTACATGTGAACACCTAAACAACATAAAGGAAAAAAAAACATTAAAAAAAATCAATTTAATAATTTAGAGGGTCGAGAATCAGTTTCACACAAATTTAACACAAAACGAGCTTCCATTTCTGAGACATTCTTGTGTTTTAGAGTAGTTAACTAAAAATTGTTATTTTAATTTTGGAGAGAAATTATGTGCGTTTATTTTTGTGTGTAAGTGAGGGATCTAATTTTATTTTAAGCAATTACATAGTTTTATAACCTTGCCAGTGGGACTCTGGTTTAGTGGTAAAAGAATTTAGTAACAAAATTAGAATTGTTCGGAAATGATGATCAGTGATTATAAAATTATTAAATGCAAATAACTTCCTGAACTTTCACTCTTTTAATACATGATGATTTGCTAAGAATTTTAAAAACAGATTAAATGATTTTCTATTTGATAAAAAAAAAACTTCTGTTGTTTAGAGTTGAAATAATTTTACTCTATTTAAAAAAAAAAATCTCGCATTGTTCTTGGCTTTAATTTCACCTTATAATTTTCTTCAACAATGCTTCAAGCAAACGACAACCTACTTATATATATATATATATATATATATATATATATATATATATATATATATATATATTCCCTATAGAAAGAAATGTAAGAGAATCTACATAAAAATAAATGTACTTTTATGTAATTTTTTTTCTAGGGAAAACAATGGAAGTGGTCTCGAATCTTTAAGTGTCCCTCTAAGGGAGTTGGGAGGGGGATGTAGAACCTGCCCTCGAACATCAAATATATTTTAATTTCATTAAATTTTAATGATGTGTATCAAATTCTCTGGGGAAGACAATAGAAGTGGTTCCAAATCTCTTTCCCTCTCAATGTGCCGAATGTCTGCGTCTCTTCTCTAAGGAACCTATGGTGACAGAACCCCCTTAAAATTTCACATGCATTGCATTCGATTTTAATGGAATTTAAATCATACCTATAAAACACTAATTCAGAGAGTTTTCCAAAATAAATTTCAGTTTCTTTCAATTATATTAGGTGGTGAAATGAACAACAGTAAAAACAACAAAGTAAAAAGTAATCTGATGCTATAAGCATAATGAAAAAGTACATAGTGTTCTTCATTATATGTTGAGCAATGTCGGGTCTTCCTGCTAGTCTTTTATATAAAAATACAAGGCAGGTATGTTTATAAATAAAGGAACATTAAAATCTAGGCTCGGTCTGTATAAAAAATCCAAGTCATTTAAATCTTTATTAAGAGAAGTAATTTTCTTGGTTGGATTGCATTTTTGAACTGTTCTTATTTTACAATAAGAGAATGATAAGAATTGTAATCCGAGTCCACTATAGCAATTGTTTCAATTTTACAATAGTTCAGATTGGCATACAAGTATAATTTCTAGAGATACACCGACAGATAAGGGTGGGGGTGCAAAACAGACGACCATAGTTATTTGTACATTCGTGTCATATTTCTTTTTATTCAGCAGCAATGTGAGCATGCGTGTTTTGATTGTTTTGCATTTTACATAAATGAGGGCTAGCATTACAGTCTTTTATTTTTATAGCAGCTGTAGATGTACAGTATAAATGCATGCACGATAGCAAAACCTCATACCTCCATTCATTTGACACAAATCCAGAAGCCAAATAAGTGCTCATTATTCTTTTTTTTTATGTAATTACTGACTGGACTCTTACGGCATTTCTTGGGTGGGTGTCAAATTTTTAAAAGTTCTTTTAAATATTCACAATCTTGTGATCTTGTTTGTACAGAGAAGGGGACAGAAATACTGGACTAGGTTTGTTGGATAACTGTCCCTTGAGAATGCACGAGGAGAACTTTTAAACAGACATCACCTCTGTATGAAAATAAGTTTGTGATCATTACTACTTTTATATAAACACATACAAATTTTCTTTTATGTGAGTTTGTTCCCTATGGACTCCAAAACAGCTGGGCCGATTTTTGTTTTTAAATTTCAATCTAAGGTACTTTATGTGCCAGGCAGTGTTCTTAGATAGGTTTTGTATTGGAATGTCTTATTACCATACAAGCTGAAAACCCCGACGTATAAAATCAGCAGTGGGTTCTCTGATATGACAAGGGTGTATTCAAAATGAATGTTTCTGTTTAAAGCACAAGTGCACCATGATGCTTGATGTTTTAATTTTAAACTTAAATTCAAGCCGTTATCACCTGTGGTGATAACGGCTTGAATAAGCAGTAAGGCCAGGCATATAAAATCAACAGTAAGTTGTTTGATATGGCAGGGGTGCGTTCAATATGAATGCTTCTGTTTAGAGCACAATTGAAGCATGATTCTTGACTTTTGCATTTTAAACTTTAATGCAAGCCATTATATATAAAAAATAATTTTATAAAATCAACAGTAGGTTCTCTACAGTGCAATGTAGACTAGAATGTATTGTGGATGTAATTTAAAAAACAAAAAAAAAAACGATTGGTGTCAGCGTTCGTATGACATTCTACATTCCGATCTATTCAGTTCGGTTCCAAGAACTTGACTCCCCTACCCTCTCAACTTTAGTAATTTTATACCGTCCTGCAGAAATATAAAAAAATTACATTCAACAACAAATTAGGCACAGGGCCATTAAAAACCGAAAAAATAAGTGTTGTTGATTAATCTTGATCGCAAAAAAAAAAATGTCTTTGCTACTCTTAACTAAAATCATCTCAATCACCACAATACCACATTTACACTGGTTGAGGGTGGGGTCATCCTACTTTAAATATTCCTAAATTGATGGAAAATTTTAGTGTTTGTTTTTATACATATATATACATATATATATATATATATATATATATATATATATAATAGCAAAAGTACCCGTCGTTGACTGGGTTCAAAAACAGCCTACAGAAAATGGATTCTGATTTATGAAAGTATGGTAGCTTATGAAAAGGAAGGGTTGTAAAGAGATAGCTTCGAATTTGGGGGTATCAAAACCAAAGCAAAATATGATGAAAGTAAAAATAAAATAGATAAACCCCATAATTTATTATACCATACTTGTTCACACTGAAACACTTATCACAATAGTCTGTGGATCTATATTAAAAAAACCTTGTTAAACTTTGTGACATATTTCCATTCTATCGACGTCAGGCGCGAACGAACACCCCATAATTTTATTATACCATATTTCTTCAAATTGAAACATAATTATCAATACATACTTACGCAGATAGATATGAAGAGTCTTTATTAAAGTTTGTGCCTATTTCCATTCTATGGAGGCCAGGCGCGAACGCAGACCCCACAATTTTATTATACCATCCCTATTTAAGTTAAAACATACTTATCAAAGTATTCTAAATGTACGTCTATATCAAAAACACTTGTAAACGTTTTTTTTTAATTTTTTATTTCCATACTTTGTGGACCAGGCGCGAACGCAGATCCCACACTTTTAATGAACCACCGTTCTGCCAGATCAAACATACCAATTCCTGTGTCTTGATTGATACATCTTCTATCATTATATGTAATCAGTTTTTTAAAATAGTCAACCATATAGGAGCCTATTCATGACCAGATACACACACACACACATTCAGCTTTATATTATATATATATATATATATATATATATATATATATATATATATATATATACGTTAAAAAACACTTTGAAAAAGAGTTAAAAACATATTTAATTTTAAAAAGAAAACACTAAATAAGTTGATAGTCCTTAATCCGCAGAGTTTTGAAGAAATACTTTCCTTCTCATCAGAGAGTAGGAATTAGCAAAATGCGGGATCGGATTTTGCTTGCAAAAGTATTTGATGAAACTACAAGTAAGTCATAGATCTTACTTGATAAAAAAAAAAATGAAGCAGAGGGAATAGGGTGAATAAAAGTGATTCCATGTGAATGGATAGTCTGGTGAAGAGTAAAGTATCCAATGATGGTAAAATCCAAAAATGCAGAATCCAAGAAAGTTAGTTAAATTTCCATTCACACAAGTAAATTCCAAGGGAATCTCGTAATTGGAAGATGATCCAAAGTAACCCAAAAGGCCGAAATCCGTGGAATAATTCACAAATAGGTACAAGGGAACGGGAATGAATTCCAATAATATTATTAAAAGAAAGATAAAATGTGCATAAAAAAGACATGGAAGAAATGTAAAACTCAACTGTCGGGGAGAGGCTTAATTAAGAAAATTTTATATATATGTGTGTGTGTGTGCGTGTGTGTCTTTATATAATGTTCTATTGTTAAAGTGTTTTTATTCAATAAGTCTGAAGAGAGACTGGTTATGTGAAAATTTTCAAACGCCATAATGTTTGAATTTGTCCAATTAGTCTTGAAACAATTGTAACTACCAATGAAATACACTTTTTGTTGCTATTAATTCTTTTTTTTTAGAAGTCTTGGTTTTGTTAATAAAGATATATATATATTATTGTTTAATCACATAAATTAATATACGAAAGTATAAATTTATGGATTTATGAATTCCAATAATATTATTAAAAGAAAGATAAAATGTGCATAAAAAAGACATGGAAGAAATGTAAAACTCAACTGTCGGGGAGAGGCTTAATTAAGAAAATTTTATATATATGTGTGTGTGCGTGTGTGTCTTTATATAATGTTCTATTGTTAAAGTGTTTTTATTCAATAAGTCTGAAGAGAGACTGGTTATGTGAAAATTTTCAAAGTATAAATTTATGCATAAACTTTAAGTATTTACTTCAATAGTGCTCAATACATAGGTAGAGCTAGATAGTAAGTTATAAAATATATATGGCAATTAAGCTACACAGAATATCCCGCATTTCATCCAGACAGATGAATCCTAGCATGGATGAAACGCGGGATATTCTGTGTAGCTTAATTGCCATATATATTTTATAACTTACTATATATATATATATATATATATATATATATATATGTGTGTGTGTTTGTGTGTGTGTGTGGATTTCGTTAAACTGAAATGAGTAGAGTAAAAATAGAAAATTTGGTTAATAAAACCCTCCCAATTGAAAACAAACGGGTTAATCTCTAAGTGGGAGAAAAAATGAAAACAATGGATAAAGAGCGGATAGTGTCCTTCCAAGATAGTTGCAAATTGAAAAAGGCCAGAACAAAAACATTGAAAGTGAACAGTTGGCATCTTAGAGGTTTTCTATTTGCAGAGGGAGAGGGTAATTCATTCATTTGACTAAGAGGTTAAAACTTAGCCAAAGAGCTAAGATCCAACAGGACTAGGAATCGCATGCTCTATACTCAGGCAGGAAACATGTACTCATTTTTTAATCCTTTTCAGACATACAAGGTCACTACTTGTATCCATCTTTTTTTTTTTAATCCAAGGAATGTAATTTTTCTATCACATCTAATTTTGACCTTCAGCTGGTGCTTGAAGAACATGTTTAGATCCTGATGAGCAAAACATTCAGTCCCCTGGTCATCTCTCAGAAACAAAATTCACAAAACCATTTCAGTATCACGAGAAACATTATTTGTATCTCCCTTTTTTACGGCAGCCTGACCTTATCAATTATGTAGAATAGGTTTAGCGGCAGAGGATGCTTGGGATCAATATAAGCCGTCAACTTGTTGACATACTCCCAGAACCACCAGAATTCAGAACATTGGATGAAAGCTTGGACGAGACCTCCATTTTAAAACTGTTGTATAGCATTAAGGCGTAACGTGTTCCAGACCAATCACCAGGTTAGAGAGAACTCAGTGTTGTTGAGTTGACTTGTACCTTGCAGCCAACTCCATTTAGAACAGTCCTCTTTCTTCAACCACTAAATTCATTTGACAAATGAATTGTCAGCTCTCCCTCCCGTGGATTTCCTTTCGAGAAGACCTACAAAGGTCACTGGATCAAGGGACTACACGTTGATTTTACCCAAAAAGCCAAGTAACTATTTTATAAGTAAGCATTTTTAAATGAATTAAAAAATATTTGATTTAATCTAATATTGTATTAATTTTTTAATAGGGTGAATCATATAGTAGCAGTTCAGTTGTCATAAAACCATTTTTCCAAGGGAATGGAGGTAATCATTCCTGATATTACATCATCCTTTCAGGAAGAAGTAATGTAGTACCTGGTCTGTTGTCACGAAACCATCTTATCAGCATTACCTCCTCTTTTGATAAATAATATAGTATATGTTCATGATATCATCCTCTCAGGCATTACTGGCTCTTTTGAGGTGGGTGGTCAGTGAATGCAGTTCGTTCATCATGAGATCAAACTCTAAACCTTACATGGATAATGAACAAAATGGAAGTAACGGATCTGTTTCTAAAGAGAAAGATGAACTCTATCAGTTTCTAAATTAGTTTAGAGGTGAATCATATACATAGAAATATATTTAAAAAAATACATATACTTAACTTTATATACATAGAAATATAGATACAAATTGAAACTAACTTTATTTTTTACACTACTTCATTTGTTAATGATTTTTATCATTCATTTTCAGCACCATTGTCATCAGAAAGGAAATCTGTCTCAACGAAAGATGTCAAAACCGAAAACGACAGTGAGAAAACATTAAAGACATCAAACTCTAAAACTTACATGGACAATGAGCCAAATGGAAGTAACAGATCTGTTTCTAAAGAGAAAGATGAACCCTACCAGTTTCCAAACTCCAAAGTCCAATCTCTTAAATCGGAACCTCAAGTCACATGCTGTGTTCCAGTTACAGAGGATAACTTATCTAAGTTTAATAAAAGAGTACAAAAATCACTGGCTAAAGAACTAGATGAAAGAATCGAGAAATTTGTCAAAAGTTCATGGCAAAGTGTTTCTGTATCATCAAACAGTGCCTCGCCATTATCTGATGATACAAGGGAGAAAGGGGGTGGGCATCAGACGACCTGTCTACAAAATGATAAAGATTCGATGTATGATAAAACAAATGGAGGAAAAAATTTGGTAGGAGGCAATCCACTGCCAAGAAAAAACTCACCAGAAGTTCCTGCTATATCTCCTTCTATTGTTAATATAAAAGAAGAAAACCAATTATTAGATCAGTCTTGCAAAGCTAAAACTTCAAGTGAACAAAAAGAAAATGCGAACACAGAGATTTATGAAGCTGTAAAATTGGGGTCCGTTGCTGATTTTTCCAAAGATCCTAATGGTTTTACCAACAAATGTCAAAAAATAGAAGATAACTGCAAAGAAAAAACCAGCAGCTTGGTCTTCTCTGCAGAAAAGAAAAGCAAAGTAGATGCTGCCTCGAAAAAGCCGCCACTTTTAAAAAATCGTAGTAAAAGCCTTGATTCAGCAAAGCCATCTATAGGAAAGTATGAAAACAAGAATATGGGTAAAACATGTTCCAGCCCAACAGAAAAATTATTTCAAACGACTCCACCAAAAAGGAGGAGTTTCCCTTTGAAAAGAGATAAAACTACTACCAGGGCTGATGAAAATAAAAAAGGTTACGACCCTTATGATTTTGACTGTAGCAGCAGTGTTGAAAATTTCCAAACTGCTGGAATATCTCCCAGCCCGTGTGAGGCAAGCACTTCAACTGTGAAAAATAAGAAAAAAAATCCTAACCGTTACGAAGATTCAGCGCTTTCTGTTCCACAACCCCAGATCTCAAAAAGAAAAGGAAAACTACAATTTAATGACCCAAAATCTCCTCTGGAAGATAGTTATAAATTTGAAAAAGATGAAAAAAAGAATGAACAAGATGTAGCAAGCCCAACATGTATTCCAGATTCTGACTGTGACAGCCCACAACCTAAGAAGAGAGTCAAAGCAAAGTCTGCCAAGTCAAAAGTTATTGCAAAATCACCTTTGGTAAGAATTTTTAGTTGATTATTGTTATATCTCTTTTTCAGCTCTACAAAAAGAGGAGCTATAATTTTTTTTTCTTGTTTTTTTTACTCCTTTTTATTTTAAAGCATATTGCCACTTGGAATGTAAGTGACTACTATTTGAGATTGTGTGTAATGAGGAAGTTGAACAGCGATGTCTCTTCATGTTACATTTAAACTTCTGCACGTTAAGACAGTAAGGGAAGTAGGAAACAGGAAGGGAATTCCAAAGTCTAGCAGTCCAAGAGACAAAACTATTAGAGTAGACGGTTTTCCATCATCAAAGGACCTCAACAGTTAAGACGTAGGATTTTGCAGCTTCTGGTTAGTCGGGAGTGTGTAGATCGGGGCGGGGGGGGAACAAGGGCTTAGAATTACGCAGAGCATGTTCTATTAAAGTACTTGTAAAACAGGCACAGAGATGCAGCGTTGTAGCAATAAGACAGAGGTTGGAACTTGGTCGATAGTGCTGAACCAATTAGATTTGAGACTCTTTCTTAAACCTTATCTAAGAGTGAGAGACAAGTGGTAGATACACCAGCCCAGATGTAGCAACAATACTCCATGCATGGGCAAATTGTGGCATTGTAAAGCATAATAATAAATCATTACAAAAGGGTTTTTTTACCACTAAATAGGTAAAGCTGATT
The DNA here is from genome assembly GCF_053919585.1 of Euprymna scolopes. Lineage (NCBI taxonomy): Eukaryota > Metazoa > Mollusca > Cephalopoda > Sepiida > Sepiolidae > Euprymna > Euprymna scolopes. Next base: position 67,632,316 of record NC_136498.1, read on the forward strand.
AATTATCCATCCATAAGTACACAACTCTAACACCAACAGTATGTCAACTAAACGTCAAATATCAGCAATTTATGAGTTTGGTTTATAAATAATTAGATAAAGTATATGTCAACATCAGGTTTCTCAAACTATTTTTTTGTATGTCAGTACAAGTGTTTCACAAGTACAGGTTTATAATTATGATCAATATCAGTTAGGAAATAACTGGAATGCTATGGTATAAAAAAAAAAAAAAAAGAATTGTCTAGCGTGAGATTCGAACCCTGACAGATGGCATACAATATTAGAACTAAAGGCGAATACTTCATTCATATAGCCATAATCGAATGAAAATATTTTATTTTTGTAACCAACTTAAACAGTTTCTGTTTTTTTTTGCGATGAGGATTGATAATTTGTATTTGGATATTCAGACTACTGCTCCCATCTTCTTTGTTATTTTCACAATGTTCCAATCAATGTAACCTCCAACCTTCTTTGGATGTATCTAGTTGAACTCTGAAGTCTCTTTTCTATATAGAGGGGTTATAAATGTTTATGCTCCATCAACACATGTTCAGCTTCTTATATCTTATGTCTCTACATAAAGGATCCTTCAATATTCTTTAATCCCCTTTCGTATACATAGTAATCTGTAATAATAGTGATCTATAGTGATAACTAGTAAGATTGTACATCTAAAAACAAAACTAAGGCTTCTAAAATCAATACTAGAATTGTTCACAAGAACCCATGTCATGGTGGATATACTACTAAAATCTGCAAAATACAATTGCGAATTACTTGGGTTGCTGCAAAAATAATGTCTTTTATATATAGTTGAACATCAAAAAAGAACATTATTTTTGCATCAACCTAATACCCAGGACTTCTACCCAGTCATGGCTGGCGGAACGAGAACATCTACCCCTGTCAATCAAATAAAGGGTTCTATTCAAAATTCATGTAGATTCCAGAGTTTGGCAAGATACACTTGAAGAAGATCAGAGTTTACACCGACTGAAAGATTGTGAAAATAAATCTGAATAATGAAATAATGCAAACTACTTAAACTGTTTATGAGTTTGATGTCAGGATATAAATAATATACTTATATCTAAAATAGTCCGATTGTTTAAAATAAACGTAAAGAAAAATACCACCTTTTTGATTAAAAAAAAGAAAATGCATATGATTTGACTATGAAATAACTTTTGACGTATTATGTTTATTCATTTACTTTTTTCTTGCTGATAGTGAAAAGGTTCAGAAGTATGTTGACACTTCACTCTCATCTAAATAACCAAAAAAACTAGCGCTACACATTCTTATTTCGCTCTTCATGAAGATCACTAATATTAACACTACTCACATTTTAATTTCTGGATATTAGGAAAGAGTTTGTTATGAACTATAAATAACAATGTTGGAACACTTTTTTTTTCTAATGTTATTTTTATATAGTTTTAATTTTTAATATTTAGTTATTTTTTTTTTTAAAAGGTTAAAAACTTCTGACATTGATAGGGACATTGGATCAAAGGTGCTGATTCCAAATCTGTGATTATTTTGACTCTTAAATCAACAAATGTTTAGCTGTTATGCCACAACACACAGAAAACGTTGCTTTATCTTTAAACAATCTAACCTCTCAATAATTCTGCATCAAAATTAGTCTGTACTTTTTTCTGTAGGTGAAGCAGAAATTAGTATATTTATGAGAAATCATAAAATTTCCTTCTATCCACTTACTATAATTTTCAATACCGTGTGCAGCACCATATATATATATATATATATATATATATATATATGAGCAAACAGTTAATAAAACATGTTAAAAAATACTTTGAAATGAGTTAAAAACATATTTAATCTGGAAGGAAACACTAGATAAGTGGATAGTCATTTTTCAGATTAAATATGTTTTTAACTCATTTCAAAGTGTTTTTAACATGTTTTATTAACTGTTTGCTCGTATTATAAGCTCTATGTCCTATTTGGTTTTATCAAGCTTTTACATCTGGCTGAGATTACTTTATAAATATTAATTCTTTAATATTTATAATATACTTTAATTTTACCATCTTGGATCATTTTGGTAAATTCAATTGTAATTTTTATATATATATATATATAATTAGAGACGAAGAGACGAATATTGGCTGAAGAGAGCTTGATAAGGATACCTTAAACGGGCCTTATTATCGGGCTTGAAACCGACGGTACCAATGACCTGTCTCAACTAACAACTTTCTGTACACAAAATATATATATATATATTATATATATATATATATATATATATATATATATATATAGTGACTGTCTTCTCAGTTTCAAGCGCGATCAACTCCTTTATTTTATGTCCTCTCTCTCCCCATCCCATTAACTCCCCTCAAATTGTATGCATTTGTAGGTGACTCGGATTTAGCAACATTATTGGGGTACAAGATAGGTTTTACACATTTATGCAAACGGCTTTTGAGGCCAGCAAGAGATGGACACAATTTTCCACATATGTCACAGTTAGTGTGGTGACTTTGTGAACCTAATGCTGGACTCTGTTCGCCTTTGCAAATCAAACATTTGTAAATGCTGTACTGCATTCAGCAATTCTATGCTTTTGCAACTCAGTTTCTGCCACTTCTATCTAAAACCATTTTTTCCTATTGACCCATAAATGGTTCAGATTGTTTCAGATATTGTGTTCTTAAATCTCTTCAGTTTTGGTGCACTTCTCTTTCCTTTCCCATTTCACCATAGAATAATTGCCTTGGCAGATCATCGTCATACATACGCACAATGTGACCAATCTGTTAGAGACAACTTTTCATTATCATCGACTGAATGCTTGTTAGCCCTGCTTTCCCTAATACTTTTGTGTCTGAGACATGGGACTCCCATTTGATATGAAGTATCTGTCTCATCACGGTTGATGGAAGCCCTCAAGAAGATTCACTTGGAGTGTCAATGTTTCATTTGCATACAGGAGGATCATAAAAACAGTTTATACACAATGATTTTTTTATGTAACTTGATAACATGCTGGAACCAAATGTACATATGGATGACGGCTATGATAGATATATAAACAATTCCAATGTCTATTTCTTTATTTACTTTACAAAATTCGAAATGGATCCATAAAACTTTGATCCATTTCGTACATATGCAAACAATCAGGCATGCATACTTTATCGGATGTACTGCTTCATCAGGAACAGACACACATTTTTATGTTTATTTCTAAAAGGTTACATTTTAATTTTATTTATTTTATTTATTGCGGACTATTATCCTCATTTTTTTAGTTGTTGTTTCACGTTTTGGCCAACTATTCCTCTGCCCTTCATCAGGTGGTAACTGTGACGGGATAGGAACTCCGAATCTCTTAACTGCATTCTCAGCAATTACTGCCATCCATAGTTGTTGTCGTCTCATCACGTTTTTGGTCAAGTAAGCCTCTGGCCTGCTGTGGGTAGGATTGAAACCGCTTTCTTCAGACAATTCTCACCTGGAACCATAGAGATTCAATGTCTCTATCAACTGCGCCACGGACCCCCAAAAGGCGATCAAGGTTGAATTTTTTGGTCTTATAAATTCATGTTCATTTATTATCTGATCTTCCATGGTCGGATCCATACCGAATGGTATATATGTTATTTAATTGTAATTCATTACTGAAATGAGTATTATTTATTAATTTTATTTATTGCGGACTATTATCCTCATCTTTTTAGTTGTTGTTTCACGACCTTGATCACCTTTCAGGCGCAGTAGATAGACGTTGAATCTCTATGAAGGCCAGAGGAATAGTTGGCCAAAACACCGTGAAACAACAACTAAAAAAGATGAGGATAATCGTCCGCAATAAATAAAATTAATAAATAATACTCATTTCAATAATGAATTCCAATTAAATAACAGGTTACAGTTTTATTACCAATATATGCGTTCAATTGTTTTGGCGCATTACTAGCATTCAAATAGATAATAATTTTCAACAGGTGTTATTCATCATCTTTACACCAGCAGGGCAAATCCTCAGCACAGAGTATACATAAAAATCGTTAATAAACATGTCACATCAATCTATGAACATTGCATCTACACGAACAGTCCGATATATTCACAATTTTGAAAGTTTAGTCTCATCACATATTATGCATCTTTATAAATTATTCATTATCTAGAATATTTACGACTCTAGTATTGCACTATTGAGCTATCTTATAGAATTTTATTTTCACATTTATATGCTAAATTGGATAACTTTTATTACAGATAGTAAAAATATATATTTATACATATATATATATATATATATATATATATATATAATTGAAATTGTCTGAGTGTGTGTGTACATTTCCCTACCAAACTACTCTGTCAATTTTCAGTCTACAGACTCAACATTTGGGAAAATCTTTTAAATCGGTTTTCAGCCAGAAATTTGGCTGCCAAGGGGTCAAAGTTCCATGATTTGAACTTTGAAAACTCTACCAAACTCCTCTGCCAATTTTGGGTCTAAACACTAGAAATTTTAGATGTAGGTTACTTGGACATGAATCAAACTTTTGAATTTGATTTGAGCCCAAAACAAATGCTAAGGGATCAAAACTTTACCTCTGCAATCTCTATGAAATTACTCAGACAATTTCTGGTCTAAACATTTGTAATTTTACATAAAGTGTATTCAGACATAAGGCAGGCTTTTAATCGGCTTTTGGCCAAAGATTTGGCAGCTAAGGGGTCTAAGTTCAAAAGATTTTACCTTTGCAGTCTCTAGCAAACTATTCAGTGAATTTTGGATCTAAACATTTGAAATTTTACATAAAGGGTATTCAGACATGCAGCAAGCTTTTTAATCATTTTTTGGGGCGAAAAATTGGCTGCCAAGAGGTCAAAGTTGAAAGTTGACCTTTGCAGACTCTACCAAACTCCTCCACCAATTTTGGGTTTAAACATTTGAAATTTTAGATGTAGATTACCTGGACATAAGTCAAACTTATTAATATATATATATATATATATATATATATATATATATATATATATATATGCACATAAAGTTAGTAACAGTAGATAGGGCCCAAGCAAAGCCGGGCTGAACTGCTAGTACATATCTCTCTCTCTCTCTCTCTATATATATATATATATATATATATATATATATATATATATAAAAACAAACAAGTAAATAAAGATTACTAGGCAAGTGCAAATTTAAGCTTCAGTCTAAAGTAAGTATTAGTGTTTAAAAAGGATATTTTATTGCCTTTCTGTATTCGAGGTATTTTGTCAAAAAATAAGTTTTTACATGTAAATCCCCAGTTTATAGTTTTTGTTAATGCTTATATATATATATATATATATATTACTCTTATAAATTTGTTTTGTTTTTTGTGTATTGATGTTCATATTAAAAACCCTTTTTTTCTATTTATTTAAAAAGAAAATACAACTAACTTTGTTATATATATGGGTCATGGAATTGCATTTCTCCGCAAAAAATCTAGCTAATTTGTATATTCTTTTAAACATTCATTTTAATTAATTCCCTATTAGTTTTTTCGGTTTCCTTACGGGATGATCATCTTTAGTTAACTATTAAGTGTAATTATATTCATGCAGATATTCTACATGATTTATACTTGCATAATATTTGCATAAAAAGGTTATAGTAAACACAAACCTTTCTATATATATTTATGCATGCATATATATATTTGTTTAAAAAATTTGCCTACCAAACGCCTTTGTCAGTTTTTGGTCTACAGACATGAAACTTAATATATAAGGTATTCGAACTTATGCAAAACTTTATATTTGGGTTTTAGCCGGGGAAAATGGGTGCAAAAGTGTGAAAATTTTTTAAAAATAGGATTTGTCAGGTGAAGGTTGAACGACGGCATTACGAATATGCGTGCGTAATGTAATAGCTATTAGTTCATGTTTTAATTTTTAGCGTTGCAACAAACATGTTTTCATAGCTTAGGCATTAACGTCAAAGGAAAAGGTAAATTGTAAGGTAAACGTTTTGGTTTCGATTCTCGGTGGTGACACATTTTGTATAAAAGTCTATTAAAATCAATATTTGTTAGTTTTAAGTACAAATGAATCTGCACTAATTACGTTGTAGAATTTTAGCTAAACAATCCGCTACTTGTATAATGCAAACGAAGAGGAAGAGAATAATTAGTTGGTATTTACCTCCCTCCTACCACGGGAAAATGTAGCACTAGGTCGGAAGCTGAGTATTGAAAACCAACACACAAGAGACCTGTGTACTCTAGTCAACAAAAGTATGGCCAAGCAACCCTATCGACATTCCTCTGGTAAAGGCGCATAAGGTGATTAGCAATAAACTGAAAGGAGAAGGTAAAACATAGGAGAGTAGACCCCTAAAAACTGTACAGAGTTATACTTTAGCCCAAAGATAGCAAGGTCACCAACTCAAAAATAGCTCTGATTCTGTTGGTTTAATTGTTGAGAACATATCGTCAATTGGTAGAAACAACACCAACACAAGTAAAGTCAGGTTTAACCCCATGGTTGAGGAATAATTTGTCTTATAGTTGAAGTTAGGCACATATGCAAATATTCTTTCTTTTTTTATTTGTAATACCTGTACTAGTAATTATCTATTATATAAGTTTGGTATTAAAAAAAGTCATTTTTGAAGGCAAAAGGGTAACCATTGTCATCGATTGAGATAATATTGTGTTTGACTACAATAAATGATGGTAGAACAAAATAGTTAGAAATTTATTGATTTCAGATTGTTTAACAAAGCAAGTCGGCTGTTGCAGTTGGGTATCTGTAACGTTATATATTTCACGTCAGCTATAGTGATGTATTGTAAAAATTGTTTCACATCTTGTGAGCCTTTTCAATAACAGTTCTTCAGTGAGGTAGATATCTATCAAGGCACTTAGCTTGTGCTTTCATCATATAGAATGCATGATGAATGGCAGTTTTGCAAATTATGTCCTGAAGAATAGCACTGTGCACTGCAAAATTATAAAGTACTAATATAAATAAGAAAATCTTGCATCGATGATTACAGCATTGAAGTGTTTCAACACTGGAAATAAGATGGCATAGCTGCTTGGGTGCTGCAATGTAATTTAGTTGCATCTGACAGTCACATGGAAAGTGGTAATCAGTGGACTTACTGACATCAAAACTTTTCAAATGCTTGAACATAAGTTTGTTGTCGGTTAACAAACTCTTTGGATTGTTCTACATAGGAACTAAAATGTTTTATATTTGCCATTATACATAGCCTCGGCCTCATACAATTGGATTATAGTTTTAGATTAGCACTATATAAACCAACTAGCCTAGGTGCCTGGCGTTGCCTGGGTGTTTGTAGGTGTGTGTTGAGCAAAAAAAAAAAAGTTGTAATAGGCAGGCAGGCTCGAACCCGTGATGCAAAGGTGGAAAAGAGAGTAAGGGTGTTGGTTGAGCAAAAAAAAAAAAAGAAAAAAAAAAGGAAAATTGTGAGCACAAAAAAAAAAGTGGCAGTAGGCAGGCTTGAACCCGTACTGTGAAGGAGAAAAAAAAAGTTAAAAAAAAAAACATGACGCATTAGCTGTTGCGTCCATCGCCAAACCGGAAGTTACATAGGCTAGACAATCGAAAAGAGGCGATGAATTTTTAAAAAAGTCGGCAAAAAAAGTAACCCCTCCCTGTAGAAAACTGCCCAGTTGAGGGTGAAGGAATTAATATTTTTGGCTAATTTTTTGATATTTGTCATCTGAAGGGTCAAGCTTCAAAACGATACTGATCTTGTGAAAATCCATCACCTCTATCAAAAGTTTTTGCGAGACATACAAACATACATACATACAGACATTTAAACAGACAGGTGAGAGTTATATAAACCAATGATTATTGATCTATCCTCATCTTTCACTTCTCACCATACTCCTGGATATGTAGGGTAAAATTCACAATTTGCCAAAGCATTATGAATAGATTTCTGCATCACAATTTAGTTTCTGGAACCTATGTGAAGTCATTCTCTTAAATAACAGTTGGGGATGGATTTTGCTTTTTGAGGTCTATTTTCCATGTAGTACCAAGAAAGACAGTTTTAGTCTAAGATGAAAATTTAGTATTCCGGTTTTCAAATATATCTATAATTTCTAGTTTGGTTAGGCATCATTCTTTATGTGCTCTGGTTTTGCCAATTTTTCATTAGAACAGCAATGTATAGTTCCCAATAGCAATGCTAAAAATAAAGGTGATGCTTGTTGTGGGTTCATTTTCTCTCCTTGCTATTACTATGTCAATAATTAGGTAAAGGATTTTAGCGAAGAGTGACCGATTTGTTTGCTACTTGTGAAGTGGATAACATGTAAGAATAAAGAGTCATCTTACAGGTGAAGTTAGGTACATCCACAAATATTGAGCTGCTTATTATAATTACTTTAAAATAATTGCTTTTTTGTTAATAATAAATTGTGGATAATATCGATAAAGAATATAAAAAGTAAGAATTACTAAACTCGATTTACAGTTGTAAATCACTTTTTGATAGACAAATTACATTTTAAATATTTATTTGCTGCTTATTTACAAAAAGTTGTTGAATATATTGTTCAAACTCATAAAAAATTATTTTCAATTTAATTGTAATGCAATCTTTTGGTTTCGATTTATTTCGATAATAAAAGATGATTGATAACATTATCCATGATTATAATAAGCTAGCCTTTGCTCTGTCATTGATTGCATAGTAAATGCTCAATCTATGGTTCCATCCAGAAAAACGTTTATAACAAAAACTCATCTTGTTACAACCATTGTCAGTAATTTTCCTTCTTCCTTCTGTGTACCTAAAACTAAACACAACTTTCATGAGCAAAGTTTCTTTCCTAGAACTACCCTTTTGTTGAACAAAGGCTAGTAGTTCTGCGAAAGAACATGGTCGTTTTCAAGCCTAATGTAAACAAATTTTTATTGAGCCGTCTGACCAGTTAGGACCATTGTTACTAATCCTCATGATGTTGTCCCACCATCCACTAGACAAACTCATTAATTCTTACCCTGGAGTGGCCTTTGGGCCTTAATAAGCGGCAATTCGTTTGTGTGTGTGTGTGTGTGTGTGTGTGTGTGTGTGTGTGTGTATATATATATATATATATATATATGTGTGTGTGTGTGAGTGTTGTTTTTTTACAGATAATTCACTAAACTATAAAAATGTATTTGTCAAGATTAACAATTAAAGATCAATGTTATTCTCTTGTTCCTTTAGTCACTTGCCTTGATTACCTTTTGGTTAAAGAAACCTATAGATTGTTATTTTTTTATTGGGTCGTCACTTATTAAGGCCGGAAGCTACTAAAGGATAAGGGTTAATGAGATGAGGAACACTGCGTTTGATTACTTATGGAGCAGGTTTTTGATAGGAATTTGTTGAAGCAGAGTCTGAAGACAACAAAGTTGTAATCAGCAGGAAAAAAATCCTGTGGTAATGTGTTCCACAGAAAAATTATATAGTTGAGATATTTAAGTAATATTAACTATCTTTTCTATGCTCTTACATTAACTTTAATGCCAAAAGACACATTATGAATTGTTCTTTTTAAGTCGTTAGAAAAAATAAGTGGCATTTATTAAATGGTGTACAGTTTATAGGGATTTTATTGTGATTGTATTGTTTTTTATTTCAAAGCCTCCACCGAAAAGAAATTGTACCAGAACTTCAGTTCGAAAACGAAAGGATATTAATTACAAAGAAACGTCCAGTGTAGATTCCAGCATGTAAGTTTGAATAATCCTTTTAGGCAGAAGAGGGGGGGGGTATATTGGGTAACCTTTGTTTTTCATATGTCCGTTTTTTCTTTTTTTTTTCTTTCGGATTTTCAAATATTACATTGTTGTCTATTATGTAAACTGATTTGTGGTAACATGTTTTTGTTTTTGCTTTTTTATAAATATTAACCAAATCTGCTATTTGTTCGAACAAAATCTGTACTTATATATAAAAGGCATTTTGTCTATCTGTGTGTGTGTGTGCGCGAGTTTGTTCCCTATGGACTCCGAAACGGCTGGACTGTTTTTTTTTGGTTTTTTTTTTTTCACTAAATGTACTTCATGTGCCTGGGAATGTTCTTAGATAGGTTTTGTATGAGAATACCTTGAAAATCTATAATCAAAAAAATTCAAATAAAGAAGGAACAGTCTGATTTTTTTAGCAAAGTTAACACCATTATACAGTCTAATATCACAAGTGCATTTGAGAAGTTTTATCACTTCACAATCAAAAGGGCCACACGTTTAAAAATCGACTACATTCTTTGATAAAATGGGGGCATGTTCAAAATGAATGTTTCTGTTCAGAGCATCACAATATTTGACTTTTGCATTTTAAACTTTAACTCAAGATATTATATAAAAATAATTTTATAAAATCAATCATAGGTTCTCTAAAGTGCAAATGTAGACTACAATGTACTATGAACTAAGTCACTGTAGAAGACATGTGAAGCTTCTTCTCAGTGCAGTGAGTCCCCAACTGAAGCAGGCAATCAATCAATGTGATTGAAAAATGAGCAATTTAGATAATAAAAGTATTGGAAGTGTGGAACATTCATTGATCCACATTCAATCCCAGGCAACGTCCAGTATCCCTGCTAGTTACAAATAACTGTTTGATAAAATTAACTTACTTACCAATATAAAAAAATATTAAATAATTTAATTTTGGAGAAAACTGCTAATTTTTTGTTAATATGATTAAAAGGATCAAGTAAAGATTAAATACCTCACAGCAGATGACGAATACTGGCGAATATTTCAAGTGACACCAGTTGTTTGACCTTGACATTGGTGTTGGTTGTTTGTAAACACATCAAATAGCAGAGATGGTCGAATGTTCACGAGCAAGATTTTTAAAAAATATATTTACAAAACTTTTTAAGATTTAAAAGGAAAAATATATATTTACAAAACATGTTTTTTAATATTAAATATTTACAAAACTTTTAAGGATTAAAAACAAAACTTTTTCTATTTACACAAAACTTTTTAATGTAAGTAATAAAACGAATGTATTTAAACAAAATATATTTAAATAAATGGGTGGGTGTCTTTGTGAGTGCGTTTTTTTTATATATATTTACAGAACTTTTTAATAATAATAATAATCATATAAATAAATGGTAAATTTTTACGACGTGCCCCAACGTATTATAAACACCCCAACCCCCTATGTTAAGAACGGCTTTCGGAATAAACACCCCCAACCTCAAAAGCCGTTCTTAACATGGGGGGGGTATTTCAAATTTGGCCTTTTTTACGCTCTTGCATGGAACGATGGTCCATGCAAGAGCGTAAAAAAGGCCAAATTTAGCCTCAAAAAAGGCCAATATGGCAAGCTTTAGAAGGCCAAAATTTCAAAACAAAATAGCAGCCGCGATTGTTGTACATTTAATTTAATAAAAAATGTTGAAAAAATAATAAAAATTAAATTTTTTCGGGTTTTATTCCAGCCTTATGGTCTAATAATGTGTTTTATATAAAAATAAATAATTTTTATAAATTTTTGTCTGTCAAATAATTTACGCCACTGAAATACACATTTGCCCAAATCTTTTTATAATTTTCATTTTTATTTAAAAAAAAAAAAATTGCTATTTGCTTACTTCTCCACAAGGGCAAATTAACTACAAGTAAGTTTAGTGTCTGAAATTCTCAGTTTCTAATGTTTTGTAATTAATATTGTTCATTCTTATTCTTTTTTAAATTTTTATTATAATTATAATAATTATTATTAGTTTTATTAAAAAGTCCTGTAAATATATTTTAAAAAATGCACTCAGAAAGACACCCATTTATTTAAATATATTTTGTTTAAATACGTTCGTTTTGTTACTTACACTAAAAAGTTTTGTGTAAATAGAAAAAAGTTTTGTTTTTTTTAATCCTTAAAAGTTTTGTAAATATTTAATATTAAAGAAAATGCTTTGTAAATATATATTTTTCCTTTTAAATCTTAAAAAGTTTTGTAGATATATTTTTTTAAAAATCTTGCTCATGAACATTTAACCATGTCTGCTATTTGATGTGTTTACAAACAACCAATGTCAAGGTCGAATAACTAGTGTCACTTGAAATATTCGCCAGTATTCGTCCTCTGCTATGGGGTATCTAATCCTTACTTGATCCAATTAGGTTGGTGCAAAAATAATGTCGTTTTTTATGTTCAACTTCAAAAGATCATAACCCCTTTCATAATAAACTTTATTAATCAAAATAAGAACCATTAGAATCACCACATTTTTGCCAACAAGAAACAAGTTTATTTATCCCATTAGCATAGAAATCCGGAGTTCTGGAAGCGATGAAATCATTGAAGGTTAATTCAGCATCATCTCGGCTTTTGAAGCATTTTTCAAGCAGGAATTTGTCGAGATGCTTGAAAAAGTGATAATCGATGGGCGAGAGGTTTGATGAAGATCGCGGATAAGACATTGTCGCATAGTCCAATTCATTCAGCTTCTGCAGAGTCAGTTGAGCAACATGCATAATCGTTTCACCGAGATTCAAGAAGATGTGATGGATGAGACTGGCTGCAGATCATCAAACAGTCACCATAACCTTTTTTGGGTGCAATTTCGGCTTCAGGAAGTGTTTCGGAGCTTCTGACATCCAACCACTATGCCCAACATCGCCATTTGTCATAGAGGATCCACTTCTCATCACACGTTACAACCTGTTTGAGAAATGGGTTGTTTTTGTTGCGAGAAGACACCTCAAAACGACGACTTTTATTATCGTTCAATTCATGCAGCACCCATTTATCCAACTTTTTTGACTTCCCTATTTGCTTTAAATGGCGAATGACTGTTAAGTGGTTGACCTCGAATTCAACAGCAACTTCTTGTGTGGTTTTGCGAGGATCAGCTTCAAGTAAGGCTTTCAAATGTTTGTTATCAACTGCAGTCGGCTGGCAGCGACCGTCTTCATCTTCGAGGCTTTCGTCACCATTGCGAAATTTCTTGAACCATCATTGTGCCACACTTCGTTAGTGGCTCCTGGGCTAAACGCATCATTGATATCACAAGCTGTCTTGGCAGCTTTTTGGCCTAGTTTAAACTGTTACAACAAGATTGTGAGGATTTAAATTTTGTCCATGCTGTCAAAAAGCCTACAAAAAAAATGAATGAAGAGATTGAGAATGGTAACGAATAACACGATTCGATAGAGCGAAAAACATACTTCAAAATATAACATGGCTATATATATCAATGAATTTTATTCAGAAATCATATATAAAAGTAACATATGTGAGAAAAAGATATTGTTTTTGCACCAACCTAATATTGTTTTTATTAGTCGGCATTAAAGGAATATTTTTCTTCAGCTAATATCTTAAAAGGCAAAAAATAACTTTGACAACAAAATAAAAATTTTGTATATTTAGAGAAGAAATAAGAGTTTAATGATAAAAATTATATATAAAATAAATTCTTCCAAATTTCCTGTTATCTTGCTACCCCTGTTATTAATAGCACACTTCTTTTCTGCTCTGCATTTGAGACTGCTAAGGGTGTGATTCTGATATTGAGATTAATTTTCTATTTCCATATCTTTGAAGGGATTTTTGGTAATTTATAGACACAGCTGTTTAAAAACTGAATGAAATCCTTACTCCACATGTAAATTATAAAGATATTTGCTTGTAAAGAAAGTTTACTTCGTTCAAAAAGTTCTTTTCATATTGAACACCAAAATCCATCTTTTGAACATTTTCTCTCTCCAATCATGAATTAACTGTGAATAACAGTTCAATGCGAATTACAAGTTTCACATCCACCTCCTAAGAATTGGCTATTAACCGATGCTTGCCAATCCATTGAATCATTTCGAACTTGTCAGTCTGCTTCATGATAAATTTGGAATATTGCTATTTCTTCAGTCCACATGAAATCATTGTCATAAACATCATTTACAAGATTTGCTTGACACATTCTAAGAACTCTGCAGCCATTTTCTTTCTAGACCGCTGTGTCTACACATTACCAGAACAAACTATTGAGTGTTACAGCTTGAAACATTATCTTTTTTCATTTTTTTTGTTTGTTTTTAGAGAACATTGAAGCAATAATTTTTTTTTGTTTGTTTTGTTTTCAAATTTGGCTTGTTATTTAGTTACAATGGGATTAATTTGGATAAACTTTAAATCTTTATCAAGAGAATAGTTTTACATTGTTTGATGTCATTTACTTTATACACTGTATATGATTATAATTTTTAAACAATTAAAGCAAATTGTGTTATCACTGAATTAAAAGTTAGCAGAATATTAGATATGTCCGATTAGTGTCTATGCCAGAAAGTGGGGAATCACAGAAACTTTTTCAAAATGACACATAAAATAAATTATTAGATCGATTTTAGTAAAACCTTCGATATATGAAGTAATTAAAGAAGCATTGTTATTTAAGTAAATGTTTACTGTAAATTTGAAAGGCAAAATAAGATTTTGTCTACTTTTTGTTTCACACATCGAAATGTTTTCTCGTAATTGAGTTTATGTAAGAAAAGAAATTTTGTGTCACTGGAAAGAATGAGAGAATATATACATAACATAAGAAAAATTAAATAATTGATTTAATAATAAAATCAATGCTTCTTAACATAAATCCCATATTAAAAACAATATAGTTCCTGTTTTTGGCTTTTTTGTGTTAATCGTGAAAATTTAGGGATGTGATATTAAAAAGTTTTCATTTTGTTAGAGATATTTTAAAATTAAGAAAATGGGCATGGCTTATGAAGACACCATGGCTTAAATTGACAAGATAAACATGAATTAAAAAATATTTGAATGAAATAAGATGTCCGTTGTGTGACATAAATCTTTGGTATTTGTGCATTTTAGTTTTTGAGGACTGTTGCGGACTAGGATATAATAATCCTAACCCGCTACAAAAGAAAATGCAATGAGTGGAAAGAAAGAAACAAAACTCAATTGCTGAATAAAATAAACATGTCGTTTATTTCCTTTCGAAAATAAAGGATTCAGGTGGAACACGTGTTCATTCAGTCGTTGACGACTACACGCGTGAAAAAAAGGAATGAAGTAGAGGAACGAGAAATAGCAGTCTAGCATGTAGAAAGAAAGAGGGGGTCGAACTCAGTAAAGCGCGCGTCCATGGTAGTAGTTGTCCACGTGGAAAAGTCTTCAAGCCAAAGGCTGTGGACACAAACTTGTCTGGTTGACAAAGCAAAAGGGAAGAAAGAGGATGTTGAATGGTGTTGTTGACTTTTATACCGGGGTCAGTGTTCTGACTGCGCATGTCTGGATTTCCTTTCAGGGGAAGTGACGTTTCCCATGTGTGCGTGTGTGTGCACGTTAGTGTGTGTGTATGCACATGAATATGAGTGTATATATGTGAACATGAATAAATGTAAGTGTCTGTGCATATGTGCGTGCGTACATGTGGGTGTGAGGAAAAAGACATGTTCAAACAAGACTCTCCCCTCCTGAGGAGAAAAAAATATGTATATACAAGAGAAACATATTTCGTTTTTGTTTTTTTATGTATTTTTTTTTTTTTGTTTTTTTTGTTTTTTTAAAGTTATATATTGTTTGAAATGTTTTGGCCAATGAACTTTTTGACCTGTTTTGTTGTTATCTGTGGTGTGTTGAAAACTAATTCTGCAGGTGTGCTCTGCAAATCTACCTTCAGTGTTGCGAATTGCTTGGAGAATGAGTGGCAAATTGTCTGACACGTCCGCTTTGTTTTCGTTCATAGGCAAAGATGCTTTTAATTGTCTATGAAACCGTTTCACCATACCGTTTGCATAAGGGTCGTAGGCAGTAGTCTTAATGTGCTTTGTTCCCAACAAATGGTTGAATTCAGCAAAAAGAGTTGATTGAAACTGTGAGCCTCTGTCCGTTGTGATTACGGAGGGCACTCCGAAAATCGCTATCCAATCTTGTAAAATCGCTCTAGCTATTGTTGCGGCTGATATGTCTTTCACTGGTATTGCTGTCAGCTATCTGCTGAATCTATCGACTATAGTAAGGATGTGGGTATGTCCTTTTGAATTGGGCAAGGGTCCAACCAAGTCGATATGAACATGAGTAAACCTAGCATCTGGTACACTGAAAGTTCCTGAAGGTGATTTTGTGTGCCTGTGAACTTTGGTTTTTTGGCAAGGAATGCAAGTTTTAGTTCAACTACGGATGTCCGTATTCATATTTGGCCAAACAAAACGTTCCCCTATTAATTTCACGGTGGCACGTTTTCCTGGGTGGGACAAATTGTGGAAGTGCTGGAAAACTTGTCATCTGAGGCTGGGTGAAATATAAGGGCGAGAGTGTTTTTGTGAAACATCGCAATAGAAAGTTGTTGTTCCGAACAGTATCAGCATTTCTTTCAGCTTCAGTGAAGTTTTGTTCATTATAGCTGGGAGCGTGGTATCGGCTAATTGCTCGTGCTATTAATTCCATACTTAGTGGAGTGGAATTTAAAGAAGCAATTGTTGCGCAAGATAAAGCATCAGCTACGTTTTCTTGTCCTTTTACGTACCGTATATCGTTAGAATATTGAGCTATATAGTCAAGATGTCGAATTTCTCGTGGACCATATTTGTCGACGTGTGTGTAGAGCAAATGTTAGGGGTTTATGATCCGTATAAATGGAATATTTTCTGCCTTCAAGGATATGTTTAAAGTGCTTAATTGCAAGATAAATTGCAAGTAACTCTCTCGAGAAAGTGCTATATTTAGTCTGCGCTTTGTTTAACTTGGCAGAGAAGAATGAAATAGGGGTCATCTTGTTGTCAGAAATTTGGTGAATGACAGCTCGTACTGCTATTTCCGACGCATCCATCGTAAGTGAGTTCCGTTGTATCGCTATCTTGGATATATGTAAGTTTGGTGAAGTTTTCCAAAGCAGCCTTCGATTGTTCGAAGGCCTGTAGTGCAGGTCCTTCCAAAACTAACTGTTGGTTTTTGGTTCGTTTTTTAACAAGTCCGTTAAAGGTGCGAGTATCGCGGAACAGTTAGGCAAAAAGCATCGGTAATAGTTAATTATGCCTACAAAACGGCATACTTGTCTGACAGATGTCGGTAGAGGGAAATTTGAAATAGCACTTTTTCAGGCAAAGGGGAGATTTCATCCTTGTCGATTAAAGGACAGAGAAATTGAACTTCCTGGTGGCCAAAAACACATTTATCGGTGTTTAATTTCAGACCGAAATGTGACAGTCTTTCGAAAGTTTGTTCCAGGTGTAGCTGGTGTTCTTCGAGGTTTCTGCTGGCGATTAAAACATCGTCCACATATGCGAATATGAACGGCAGACCTCTGAAAACTTTGTCAATCAAACGTTGGAAAGTTTGACAGGCGTTTCTCAGCCCGAAAGGCATCCTTAGGAACTCGTAAAGGCCAAATGGTGTGGTCAGTGCAGTTTTATGAATGTCTTCTTCTGCGACTGGAATTTGAAAATATGCCTTTACAAGGTCCAGTTTGGAGAAAATTGTGGCACCTTGGAGTCCATTGGCGAAGTCATGGATATGGGGGATAGGATATCTATCCGGAACTGTTTTCGCGTTTAAGCATCTAAAATCTCCGCACGGGCGCCATGTGGTGTTGTCAGCTTTCTGCACCATGTGGAGTGGTGATGACCCATCACTTTTTGAGGGCTGTATTATCCCCATGTGGAGTAGGTTTTGAAACTCGGATTTTGCCAATTTGTATTTATCCGGTTTCAAGTGTCTGTGGGTTGAATAGACGGGCAGTCCTGTGGTCTTAATATAGTGCTTAGCGCTATGCTTGATGGGGTCCGTGTTTTTAAATGGCTGGGAAAGTTGAAATTTTTGGAGTAACCAGCGGACGTGTAAATCTTTGGGTAGGGCAGCGCTGATTCCGGTGGTTAAAAATTTCAAAGTAGTTCCTCTCACCGAAATCTTCCTTTTGTTGGCTGTCAATGTGTAATGAGTCATGTCGACAGACAGGTTGAAACGGGCTAAAAAGTCTGCCTCCAAAATTGGAATGGTCACGCTGGCTATGGTGAAATTCCAGAAAAAATTACTTCGCATTCCCAGGTTTAAGTTTAACGTTTTCTCGCCAAAAGTGGGTATTTTTGTACCGTTGGCTGCTTGTAGGCTGAAAAATTGAGTCCCTGTTTGGTGGCCATGCGGTGTCGGTATGACGCTGATTTCCACTCCGGTGTCTATTAAAGTTATATCCATGGATTTTGTCACGGATATAAAACGGCCAACCTTTTTTTTGTGCTCCAGCTACAGTCGTCGTTACTGGCTGGAAGGTTTGTTTCCTTGCACTGTTTTTTTTTTAACGTGCAGGGTGTAGTGCATTTTCTCGCATCGACGCCGAATCTTCTGTGGTAGAAGCAAGCATTTTGTCTATCTCATGACGTGGACCGGTTCCTGCTTAAACTTCTTCGCCTGTAACTTCGTCGCGTGTCGTTGTAGTTTCTGGGATAATGTTGACGCGTTAGAAGTACGTCGGCTAGCTGCTTTGAAAGCTTTTCAACCATAGACTTTAATTCAGCTAATTCTTCGTCTCGGTTTTGGTCAAGTTGCCGAATGTTTAATGCCATGGTTTCATTGTAGGAGTCCGTCTGTTGAAGTTCCATTTTGTTTGGTTTTTTTTTTTTCTTTTTAGAGAAAAATTATTTTTTTGTGCGTGCAGTGGATTTGTGTGGAAAAATTTAGTTTACACCACATGTTTCGTTCAAACTCATTCATCTCATTTTAAAATAACGGGGTCACCATTGTTTCGTGTTTGGACCAGGATATAATAATCCTAACCAGCGGGTCTGTCTGGATTTCCTTTCAAGGGAAGTGACGTTTCCCATATGTGTGTACGTTAGCATGTGTGTATATGCACATGAATGTGAGTGTATATACGTGAACGTGAATAAATCATTTTGAATTAAAATCTGTTTAGTATTACACATGTAATCTGAAGAAAAGCACATTTGAAATATGTAATTATGGCCGATATTTTATAGAAAAAAACCAAAAAACTCAATTATTGTAGCATATTTACACATTTCAAATGGACAAATAGACTGGTGACACTACTCTTGGCTTCAGATAGTGAATTTTAATGATAGTAGCGTCTTTGTCAAGTTCTAAGAACAGCACTAAAAATTAATATAAATGTATCTAAATTGTCAAAAGAAAAAGATGAATAAAAACATGAGTGTTGTGAATGGGTCACCATGTAGTAAGTGCTAAATTTAACAACAGGATTTTGTGAATGAAAGCAAGGAAATATTTTTAGAAAAGGTATCAACAGTTTTTATTTTTTATAAAAATATCAAATTTTACAAAAATATACTTTGAAAAATCAAAGTTTATTAAAAATTTAAATTTCTTAAAGAAGAAATAAACAAGAGCATTGAAAAGTTTATTTGAAAATTCTGTCGTGTGTGTGTGCCAGTGCTTACCTTCTTAGTGAT
The DNA here is from genome assembly GCF_053919585.1 of Euprymna scolopes. NCBI lineage: Eukaryota > Metazoa > Mollusca > Cephalopoda > Sepiida > Sepiolidae > Euprymna > Euprymna scolopes. Next base: position 67,651,756 of record NC_136498.1, read on the forward strand.
CGAGCTGTCACTGGAGAGATAGTGGCTGACTTAAAGGAATTTCTGCTTGGGGCACTCCAGTTGATTTTTTTTTTTTGGATGGGTGGTTGTTGATGCTGAGAGCCAAGGTGTCACTTTGATTTTTGTTGACCAAGTCACTGTTTCTTAATTTAATTTTGGGTTTAAAACGATTTTCATTGGTTGAAAGATATTGAGTTAGTACATTCCTGTGAAAATCCTAACTTGCTTTTGAAAGTGAAGAGGAGAGCATATCTATATGAACCAGATAAAAAAAGAGGGTCGCTATTCTAGCCAGTCGCTTTTTGGTGTTCAAATTCCATCTCAATGTAAAAATCCGATGCCCCACTAACATTTTAGGGCAACTCCCTCTTCCAGAAGAAAGAAAGACTTGGAAATGAAAGAGGTAAGAGTTAGCCGAACAAAGAAAAGGAATAGCTTATATCAGCTCGTTAATTTTTCCCGTTCGTCTTGCACATTAATTTATAATCTACCACAGATTTTAACTCGAAACAGTACCTCATTCAATAATATTTAAAAAAAAACACATTTTGATGCTTATACATAATTTTTTTATCACATTCTGTTCAGGCATACAATTTCATCATTTACCACATTCTTTCGTTATTCTGTCTAATTATAATTTTATTTATTTTCAGCTCATCAGTATCAGTACATGAACCCGAGGTAAAATAATTTCTTCATAACTTTCCCATAATAAAGTTGCTATGATTCTGTTTCTAACGTAAATATGATTTTAAAAAACTACAGATAAGCATAAGCAAAACTGTTTGAGATTTACTATTAGCAGATGTCAATCATACAAGCCAAAACTTGGATTAACAATTGAAAATGGATTACAATCTAATATTATTTTTTTTTTTTTTTTACATAGGCATAACCACTTATCAAGGCCCAGAGACCACTCGAGGATAAGAGTTAAGAGTGTACAGTAGTCAATTGGACAATATAGTAATCGTTAGTAATGGAAATTTGGTAAATTTGTTAACTTCAGTGGAACAGCTCATCAAAAACTTGTTTACATGTGCATATATATAAAACAAGACTTCTGATTTAACTGCTTCTCAATCAACTGTGAACAAAGAATGTAGGAGAATTTTTTGAGATGTAGGATTGATTGTTCATATTATCTAGATTCTTCGTACTACTGTTTTCATCTTCAGTGTTATTTTTACAACATTTTGGTCAATGTAACTTCTGATCTTCTTCAAGGACTTATGGTGTAGTGGATAAAGTACTTGGTAAAATTCAGTTATAAGTTGCACTTTTCTGGAGATTAAAGTTTTGATCCTCAGTGCATGCGACTCTCAAAAATACTTACTCAAAAAACCTGCAAATTACTTAAAACTTCTACCCAGTCATAGCTGACGGAACAATAACATAGATTAAATAAAGGGTTCTGTTCGGAATTCTGTGCAGATTCTCAAATTCAACAAGACACACCAGAAGGTCCAAGGTTACATCAACCGAAACATGGAGAAAAGTAGTCTGACGCATCCAAACAATATGAAAGAATGTGGATTATAACAATATAGTTGTAAAACTTTTGAATTTATTAATTTTGCTTGTGTAAATATTTGCAATTGTTATAAAGTTACTAAGGATAAAACGGTTCTATAAGATAATAATTTAAACATTAATCTACTAATAATTACATAATACATTTTAACAATTTCATTACACTAGAACATTATCACAGAAAACTTCATACTGTTTTTTTATACAACTGAAAGAATGCGTCCAAGAATAGGTAAAATTAATTTCCCAAACAGAAAGTTTTGCAACACTTTTATGCTCCTTTGCAAAGATTAAAACCAATATATAATGATACTAATCTATTTTAGAATACTTATTCTAATTTTGATAAAAATGCATTACATGATTTTGATTCTAGAAAATTTATCAAGTTTAAAGCTTAAGCAACCTTAAGAAAAAAATTGAAATTCAGAGAATCTTGCATAATTAATGTCTAATTACTATGGATCAAATTAAATGCAAAGCTGATATATTTGAATTTCCAAACGGCGATTGGGCTATATTATGCTCCTTAAAAATCCTTTAAAATACTCCAAAGAAACTGAAATTTAGAGAGTAGTTCTTAATTGATGCCTAATATGTATTAAAATTTCACAAAAACTAAGATCTGAATATTCATGAAGGGCGTCCACCACTTTTATACAAAACTAAATTAAACTAAATATAGTCCACGTTTGAATCTTTTACAACTAACAGCTGTGTTTCAAAATTCATGATAGATTTATCAGTTTAGGAGTGAATCTTGTAGATATAAAAATATAAACATACCTAACTTTACAAGGGTAGAGACCTCATGCTATAAATGGTCATCTATGATGGGAATTTACTCCTACTTTAAAATCACAATCCTGTTGCTATGTGACATGACCATCCCAGGGAGCAGTTAAGCTCCCCACCGGTGGGAGGCTGAGACTCACGAAGTACTGGAGAAAGCCGGGCAGATATGATTCTTTTATTCTTTAATTTCATTGGTGTGCCCAGGTGACAGCAAAAAACCCTGCTGAGAGAAAAAAAATTAGGTTTGTGATTTTCATTTTTATGAAAATCAACGTTATTTTTTGAAATCTGTACTCCAAAACTGGTAATGACTCAGGGCTCGCGGGATGGGGTGGGATGTTGTTGGGTATGATTGGTCCAGGGAACAACCCCGGTTTCACCTCTTTCCTGAGTATATCAACAGAGTGCACAGTCAAAAACAACAGTTTTTGAGTCCGTCAGTTAAGAGTTTGAGACAGAGCAACTTGTAGAGAATCGCCGCACGCCCACCACCCACCCTCTCCCCATGCCAACCTCACAGCTATATTGAAGAGAGAAGTGAAATCTACTTATGGACTCAGTGGAGTCTGACATTGAACATTGAACTGTAAGACAATTGTACATAATTATATATTTGTATATCATTTTTCTGGAAATTAATCAAGTAGATTAGAGCACTGAGTTGTGTGACAGACCGGCGAAGTAGTGGCATATCACCCAAATCGGTCAACAGAGTTCTGCCACATAAAGAAGTTACATTCAGTCACTGTCAACTGGGAATCGACTCTTACGTGACAAGGGGTCCCTTGGCAAGGAATCCTATCACATTTTGGTGACCTGCGACCAGGATAACGTATCACAGCTATAATTAACACCATATTGTCATAATTGATGACTTTTACTAACATAGGTATAGAATATTTTTGCTGACGTTAAAATGAAAATGAACTTATTACAATTTTCTGTATTTGCAATATGTCTTTTATTTAATTGTAGTCTAAGCGTGTTACCAATCTCTAAATGTCTTGCTTATTTCAAATATTGTTTATATTTCAGCCAAAGAAAAAGAACCTTCCAGTTAAGAAAAAAACGACTTTTCTTCACAATGAGTGAGTGTGTTTTATTTCTTTTAATCAAGTAATGAACAATAAATTTGAAAAATCATTTCACAAATGGATATTTTATGTATAGAAAAACTCCTAGTTTAGGCAACATCATTAAAAAGTGATAATTCTAAAAAGAAATATGGTTGAAGCAAAAAAATGTAGAAAACACCTCTATAACCCAATATTTAGAAATTTAAAAGAAAGAATTAGAATTGGTAATTGTCTTAAAATTGGGAAAAATATTGGAATCGTTTCATAACTAAATAACATATTTACTTTCTTGACTATCAGAAGTACCTTCAAAAGGTATAGTTAATTTTTAAAAGGCTTCAATTGCAACAAAAACATATGGAATGATATTCAACCATTTATACATTAATAAAGGATATTCGTTTGTTTTACGTATGTCTGAAGAAAATTAACATGTTTAGACCAAAAAAAAAAATTAATTCAACATTTTCATAACAAAGTTTTGTCCAAAAATGATATAGAATGGCCCACTTAAAAGTAAACTGGATAATGATAAACTGGAAAAATGTAAGAATTAGGCAGTGGGAAAAATATGTTATTGTCACCTTTTTTTTTGTTTTTGTTTTATAACTTGTGACAGCCCAAAGAACTTTCAACTCTTCATTTTTTTTTCACTCAAAACATCGTCCAACTTTCTGCTGCTGAAATAAACTTTTTTGTTGTTGTTTTAAAGGAGGTATTGTCTTTTTTTTGTTCTATGCTATGTTTTCGTTACTATTATAGATACTCCAAGTTCAATTAAAATTTCAAGCGCACCTGATGCATATTTTTTTATTATTCAAATTAAATCAACGTTTCTATAATGGAACTCACACTCCTGACATTAATTAGTATATATTTTTGAATAATTAGTTCAAGGAAAAATTAACTTTTTTGTCAATGTTTGGTTAATCTATATAAATAAAACTATATGCATGTATGTGTGTAAATATTTAACCGATAAACTCTTAAATTACCGCTCACATAGCACTGAAATACAAATAAAATAACACAAGCCTGTTGATTGGGTTTGAGTCCAACAACCAGCAGTAATTATCACTTCCTGCACTGATTATTGCGTAAGCATGAAACACTTGTCTATAAGTACTTATTGAACTATTATTAGAGTGTGTGCGGGTATATATATATATGTGTGTGTGTGTGTGTGAATTCAAACTGACGTAATAAAAGATAAAATAAAAGGTAATTGCAATTTCTCTTCCAATTTTCTTATTTAGTAATCATGCCCAAATGCATGTTATTTTCTTTAGTGCATTTATTATAATTAAACTACTGGTCACATAACACTCAAATTAACAGGAAATAGTAATCATACACCAAGGATGGATGAATAACGGCTACAGACATGTCGATAAGTTGAAATGCAAAATTTCTATTACTTTTGCACATGCACAAATTTGTCATAGCTTGAAGTGGTTCAATTTTAAATATTTCTTATTTATCTCTCAATAGCTCAAACAGTAGGAAACGTGGTTAGAACGCTGAATGTTTTCATTTCCATTCTAGCTGATGGCACTAAAGTCATTTTTTTTTAATCTTTAGAAATTACTAAATTGGCTCTGTGATAATAAATACGAAATCTGCATGAATTAAAATATATTTAAGTGTATTTTATTATCAGGCAAGGCCAGGCGCTCCTCACTAGTGCTAAATAAAAATCATGGTTTGTCTATAATACTTTATCAGAGAGTTTTCATTCACACAAAACATTTCAAATGTCAAAACTATAACATCAAAAATAAACATCAGTAAACAAATAACATCATGTCTATTCTATGCATTATAATAAAGAACATTCTATATTTAGTAATCATATACTTGTAATATAAATATAAAGAGTACAAAAACAGATAATTGCTGCATCAGTTTATTTTTTATATATACTTTACTAGCAGTGTTGAAAATGTACATGGTAAATTAATGCAAAATGTCTTTTTAATTCAACAAATGGACTTGGAAAATATTATTTTCACAGCCATTTGATAATGTGAGTTCCGTGATCTATGGATCAATCATGTACAGGTCTCATCTGCTTATTGATTCACTGACTAATGAAGATGGTTTCACAGTGGCACTATATAGACATCATTAAATAAATTTTCAGTGATTATTATATTTTAATAATAGGTTGGATATTAAAATAACCAAAAATATATTGTGTATCTTCAGTAATATAAAATATATAAAATAAAATAAAAAGTTCATTAACTTATTTAACTTGTTCTTCTGGAATTGTTAGGGGCTTTTGCAGAACCTTATGATTTCAAGGAACCCAGTTGAGAAATGCTGGTCTAGGGTTTTAAATATTTTCTTAAGATCCTAATGGGCTTCAAACTGGAACCAACTGCTTAAATAAATATTTTTACTAAAATAATGTCTGTATTAATGTTTTTTTATTTTCTATTCTCTTTAATATTTGCTAACATTTTCTTTTCAGTACTCTTTACAGTCTTTCTGAAAATGAAGATCAAATAAAGGTCAGTTATCAAATCTTTGTTTATATTTGTTCTGGAACTCGCGGCAGTTATTCCTCAGAATCTTGCTTTCAGGTACCTACAATACCGTCTAGCAGTCAAACTTTAGAAAGCGTGCGTTGGGCAGACAGATAAACTCAAATTAACATAACAAAAACAACTATTACGTTGAAAACGCTTTATTAATTAGGTAAAAAAATCTGAAACAAAACAAATAGTTAAAAGGAGAAAACATAATTAAACAAAAGGAAATAATACATGAAAATAATTATGTTTTGGACAGGCTTCCAAATTAACAGATTCTGGGATATCTTATCTTTTTCAATCAACTGTTAGGTGAAAGTCCGTAACAGTTAGAAAAGTGTCTTTTCTCCATTAAATTGTTAGGTGAAAGTCTGGAGCGGCTAAAAAATGTCCTTTTTTTTATTATTATTATTATTATTATTAAATCGTTAGGTGAAAGTATGGAGCGGTTGGGAAATGTCTTTGTTTTTGTTTTTTTATTATTATTAAATCGTTAGATGAAAGCATGGAGTGGTTAGAAAATATCTTTTCTTTTTCTATTAAATCGTTAGGTGAAAGTATGGAGCGGTTATGTCTCTTTTTTACAAAGGTTGTTATTCTAGTGCGGCGCATAAACTACCCAAGCGCCCATGAAATAAAAATAATAGAAGTCTGAGAAAAGATACAAGTTCTGTGCAGGCGACGATGGAAAGAATAAAATTAGAATTTCTACAAATTAAATATAGAAGTCACACACTGGATTAAATAAACAGAAACAGGGTTTCAAGTTCTTCATAGAAGGAATAGCCAGGTAAAGGAATAATAGGATGTTCTAAATGTACCTCATGGCTTAAACAGGGAAAGCCCAGTTCATGGAGTCGAGTAAAGTTCGTGCGTATCGTTTCGAATTCCGCGGTTAAAAAGGATGAAGGACAGAATCGCAAAACGAGACTAGGGCGAGATCGCGTGGGAACACGGAGTTCTCGAAGGATAGCGATATGACTTTTCTTTTCTTTTTTTTTTATTTGAAATGCCTAAACGGCTAAGTTTTCCATTAAAGAAAGATCAGGAAGGGAAGAAATAAGAAAGAAAACTATATATAGAAAAACCTTGCACAGAGATGAATGGGCACGAGGCACCGGTGCTCTTAAAGCGTGTGTCCCTTGTTAAAAAAGAGCCTGGTCTGAAGGCAGAACAATGTTGGTTTACTTAGTTGATCATAATACTGAAATCAACTATATACAATCTCTCTGTGAGCTAAGAATTAAACATTTAGATTTGGTTCAAGGTAGAGCGTTATCAAATTTCTGTCTTTATTAGTAATCTCTAAATAGTAATCTGAGTTTATATTGTAATTTTCCTTTTTTCTTTCTTTCTTTCTTTTTTTTGCTGGGGCATCCTATTGGATGCCAACCAGACATTCACCCACTATTTCAGAGACTCTAACCAAGAGATCTTTTTAGATTCCAACCGTCCCTTTAAATACAATTGTTTGTCTCTCTCTTGCACTTGGTTCACTGGTTATATTCACCAAGTAATTAGATTCTTTTTCACTAGCCCAGTTGCTTACATAATTACTGAAAAGGAGATCTTCCTAAGTTTCCAGTTTCTTTTCATGCCCTATATAAGACATTAGTATTATGAACAACTCTATTTACAGATATGCGTTTTGAAATAAATAACTTTGATAAAAAGTGGATTGTTAAAATAATATTTCCACTTAAAAGAAAGTAAATTAAAATTTTTAACTTGAATAGAAAAAAATATTTTGAACTATTTTCATTTAATCCTTACTTTAACTAAAAAGAAATAATACAAAATGTTTGTTTGCAGAGTACCGTGATGGCTTAATCGAATACTCCAACCGTATAAATGTTACTACTATTACAATAAAATCCATAGTCTATTTATAGGTCAGTGAGTAACAATGGTCTACCTATGTTTCATTCTTAACTCACAACATAGTGTGTTTTAAGTGTGAGACACAAGTTGTGCTGAGCGTTTGAATGAAAACGAAAATGCACATGGTACCATGATGATTTTGCCTTTGGAGGACCAAGAATCGGTCCAAAACTAAAAAAAAAAAAAAAAAAAAAAAAAATTAATACTGATAGAAATCCACTGAATAAATGGCATGAATATATTTATTTGGTGAACTTATCTTGCCTTTGGTAACATTTATTTGATATATATTTGTTTCTTTACTGCTTTTACACACCTCGTTCTATTGTAAAACAAATCTCATGTTCCTTTCTTAACTCTTAACATAGGTTTTATGCAGTTTCTTTCAGTATTATGTACAACTAAGTAAAGTAACTAAATATTGGTTAAATATTTTTCTTAAAGTTATTAAAAAAAAAAAAAAAAAAAGGTATCCCTCTTTTTAAAGAAAAATGTTTTTCTCCAAAAAAAAAAAAAAAAGTAATTTACGGCTTGTTTGATGTACAAAATATTAAATTGATGAAAAAAAAACATCAATTTTTAAATAAATAAAATATGCATCAAGTGCGCTTGAAAGGCAAATTACAATGCAATATCAGGAAAATAAACAAATATTTTACTTGCTTGAAATTTATAATTTAAATATATTTCAGAGTCAAACTTCATCCAGTATGTTGTTTTCTTTCTTTTTTTCCCCCTTTCTTCTTTCTTGCCATGTTGTAAAGTTGGAGAAAGAAAAGTCTTTTTGTAAAGATCTGTGTGTTGTCTCTCAGCGGTTGTATTTTTTTCTTCTTTTTTTTTTTTTTACATAGGCATCACCACATTATCATGGCCAAGAGGCCACTCAAGGATAAGGGTTAAAGAGTGTACAGTAGAAATTGGACAATATAGTAATCATTAGTAATGAAAATTTGGTAAATTTGATAACTTATATGGAACGGCTCATCAAGAACTTATTTACGTTAGACTTGAACACAACCATATTGTAGTCAGTCAGAAAGCAGGAAAACGGAAGACAATTCCACAGGCGTGCATTTCTAAGAAAGAAGCTTTGTTCATGGAATCTACGTTTAGGTTTAGGCACAGATAAAGAGTGGGGGGAATTATTGATAGTGTTTACAGCTAGACGAGTGTTTCTTGTGAAAGTTTTGCGAGGGGGGACCAAAGATTGAAGCTCAGTCGAACACTTTCCATGAAAATAACGATACATCAGAGACAAACTCGCAACATCTCTTCTGTGAGATACAGGTTGCAAGGAAGAGAAAAGGACATCTCCTACGAGGCTACGAAGTCTATTTTGAACTCTATCAAGGCAGTATTGTATTTTGAAATGTTGAACGTGGCATTGGCTATGTGAGATTAACGTCAAGGGTGTTTATTTTCCTAATATTGCGTTGTGATTAGGCTTTCAAGCACACTTGATGTGTATTTTATTTATTCAAATTAAATCAACGCTTCTATAATGGAACTCACACCCTTTGCATCAATTTTTAAATTAAAAAAAAATGCTTCCTGTTAACCAAAAAACTAAAAGGGCTATTGAAGCCTCACCATCTACATCAGAACAAATTACTCAGTCACTGCCAATTAGGTCAATTGTCTCCCTAAACACTTCTTTCAAATTTTGTCATGGGATTCTATTCATGTTAAATTACAAATTTATTAAAAATAAATAATCAGTTGTTTAATTTTTGTTTTCTTGTTTTTAAGTAATTTGTGGCCATTTTGAAATAGTTAAAATGACTATTTTTGTTCATTACTTTTTCCTTGGGCAAATCGCCAATCTCTGCCCTGAAGTATCAACACCATACTCTTCCTAGGTAACTGATCCATAATTTGGATGAAGATTCTTCACATGGGTGGCACTCCATTAACCAGCACAACCTGAAAACTGATTAGTTTACCAACCTGTCCTTTGCCAAATCATATATTGTATCGAGTGTATTGTGGTCACAATAATGCATCATCAGGTTTCTCAATTGACTCAACTAATCTGAGACCCTGCAAAGTGATGCTACTGCATCTGTCCATTTCACATTCTGGTCATGATAGTAAATTTCGGTTTCTGGTTCAGTTAATCATATAACATATTTAGTTAACGCATTACATTAGTACATAGCTTCTTGAATAGAGTACCACATTATGACTTCAGCAGTGATGCTATTCCTCTATACCAGTGGTTCCCAACCTTTTTCTTTACATATAATACATTATATTGAGTTCTTTAAATTTTCACAGCACACCTATCAAAAAAAAATATATTTTCTACTCATAAAGCCTTTTTGCAATAAAATAAGACAAAGAAGATTATATAAGGAGAATTTTTATTCACATGAATCAATATATTCTGTTTTCAATATCTAGTATTGTTTTGGTATCGGAATCGGGTCTGAATTATTAACTTCTGATGCCAATTCCCAATACTTTAAAAAACTCATATTCCATTTAATCATCCCATTACTAATATAAACCATTAAAAAAAATACCAATTAGTATGTACGAAACGTTTGGATTCCAGAAATTCAACAATTTTGAATTGAGGGGTGTCATTACGATAAGGAAATTAAATGTCTTTATTAAACAAAATAAAATTAAATAGCTCCTAACTATTATCTCTTTGCAGTACACCAGTAATCGCTTTGCAGTATATTAGTGTGCCACGGCACAGTGGTTGGGAACCATTGCTCTAATATTGTTATTTTTAGTACATTCATACTCCCCACTTATTTACAATGGTCCAAATCGAGAATGTATTTGTTATATATTAGCTGATGCCATAGGATGAACCAGGTAGTGTCACAATCTGTTACTATCACTGCACATGATTAATACTCATGCTCAAATGCTACCAATTGCAGCACACTTTCCTTTTAACTATCTAATATTCCTTGCAAGTTCGTATGGCAAACTTTAAAAATGAGGGATACAATTTTCATACATTGTACGTTAGGCACTAGGATGACTGGGTACCTATTATCTGAATGAAGCTCAACATGTCTATGGAACTAGTTATCTTGTTCACTCGATTGTGATTGAATTTGACTAATTTAATATCCATAGACTATTTATAGTCTTTGTTAGGCTCTAGAATTGCATCACGCCATCTCTGTATGAATATCTTTTCATTGCTTTAGTATTTAGTGTTGCCTTTCTGGAACTGCACTGATACATTGTCATCTGCCATTAAAAAGCAAAAATGATGCCTTCTAACTCTATCAAGTTGATATGTTTCATCATTTTGTGGATGCAACCAGCACAACCTCAATTGCAAATCTGTTAGTTTTCAGCAAGACATTAGTAGCTAAAGAATTTGTATCGATTTTTAAACAGTTTTCTTTTACTTTTATTCACCTCAAACAAGACATATTACCACTTGGCCATAAGAGGCCACTATTTTGGGCACTATGTGAGCAATTGAGCAGCAAGATGTCTGTTCAAATTACATTTAAATTTCTGTATGTCAATGTAGTCAGGGAAGCAGAAGACTGGGATGAAATTCCAAAGTCCAGGAGTTTAAGGAAAGAAACTCTATAGAGTAAAAGGATTTCCGGCATCTAGGGATTTCTAAAGTTAAGGAGAGACTGCTGCTAGTCTGGTTAGGCGGGAGTATTTACATTGAGGAGGCACAAGTGTTATGAGTTTGTCAGAAAACATCCCATTAAAATATTTGTAAAACAGGTACAGGGATGCTACATTGTGGTGATGGGACAGGGTTGGAGCTTGGTTGATAATGTGAACCTATTAGGTTGGAGACTCTTTTTTTGGACTCTGTCTAAAAGAGAGAAAGACAATTGATAGATGCACCAGCCTAGATGTGGCAACAATATTCTATGCATGGGTGAATGGTGGCTTTGTAGAGATACAGGATACTCTCAGGTGTGAGTAATTTTCTAGCACAGTAGAGAAAGCCCGCTGTCTTTGCAACAGCCTTGGCAATGTCTTCAATGTATTTGTTCCAACGTATGTTGCCTGTAAATGTTAAGCTGAGGAGTTTGAAGGATGGGCTCTCAAGTAGGGTGTTATTTGTTGTGACAGTCAGTGATTGAGAAGATTTTTGTAGTTGTTAAAGGACAAAAGCTTAGTCTTAGCAGCATTAAATGTTACCATCCATTTATGTCATGTTCCCCCACAGACTAGAGTTCATTCTCTAAACTTTAAGCTCTTGCCTAAGATATGTGTTCGTTCATTTTGCCTTTGTGTCTATTATAGAGCATGGTGTCATCAGCAAATATACTCATCTTGGAGACAATTTTATCATGGAGGTTGTTTATAAATATCTGGAATAATAAAGGTCTAAGGATCTATCCTTGAAGCACACTCACAGTTTGGACGTTTTTCTCATTTTAGTGTCTAGTCTGTTAATGTATTCTTGTAGCTAGTCAATAATGTCAAAGCTGTATGTTATCACTGGCATGTCTAGTTAATATCAGTTACCTGTGTAAGTATGTGTGTATATATATATATATATATATATATATATATATATATATATAGAGAGAGAGAGAGAGAAAGTGTATATAAATATGTATATTATACTTAATTCTCCTTCTGGACCACCAATTAATCATAATTTACTTCTATATTTTATGTTTTTTTTTATCTCTTTCAAATCTTAAGTCTTATAATTATGCACAATCAATTTTAGTGGCACACTTCTTTACTTTAATGAAATAATTGTTATTTATGATACATTCATGGAGATATATTATGTTTACAGTTGAGTTTGTTTGCATGCATACTAGCATCCATATCACTTGACCAATCATCATAAAACTTGGACAAAATATCGGTCCTAGTTTAACTTAGAATTGATTTAATTTTGGGATATCTCGGTCAAAGTCAAACTTTTGGCAATAACTTTTGTTCTGTTTATCACTGGGATTCACTATTTGGCCCATACTGTAGCCAATGAAGTCTCACATCTTATATAATCTTAACCATTGACTTTAACCATGACAACTTGCAGGAGTAAGATCACGATAAGCTTTGGCTCATCCTTAGATTTTCAGGTGGAGATATGCAATCTCACGGCTGATTTGCATTCTTGTATTTATTTGATGATTCTTTATTTTTTACAGGATACAACATCATCGTTGGGTGATACCAGTCACACACAGTAAGTAAAACAAAATATTGTGAAAATAAAATTACAAACTGAGAATTTTCGTTTATAGTATTATAATTTTTACTCCATAAATTATGACATTATTCTCTAACTTGTCAATTTACATTATGCTGATTATATTTTCAAAACATTTTCTACTGTTTTTGACAGGCAAAGTGAAGTCAGCTGGATTAATTCTAAAAAATCAAATTCCCCAAAGATTCATGTCCAAAAGACGTACACCATCAAAAAACAGTCCACTTATTATGGTTCATATGCTTGCATTCCAAAGCGTAAACGTAGCAATAGCCCTAACAACAACAGAGGGAATAAGGCCAATAAAGCCAAAAAGCCAGTTAACAAAGAACTGCCCATCAAAGAAAATAGTCACAACAATTTCCTTCAGCAAGATGGAAAAACTGATCACAATTCTTCTCTCAAATCATTTGGTGCTAACAGCCTAGGACGTCCAAAGAAAATTTACAGTCCCAGCCATGACAAAGAAAACGTTTTTTCTTTCAGCTCAGATTATCAAATGAAGAAGATTAAACAAAAGAAAAAATGCATCAAGGTATGTTTACTATTCATTGTTCTGTTTTCAATAAACGATTTGAATCATTTAATGATTAGAAAGGCTATTCAGCATTACCCTGATGGGAGTTTATTGGATTTAGTAGTCGGTGCTCAGCTGTTTGGCCAATTGAACTAAATAAATTGAGGTTAGAAGCTAGAGTTGGTATGCATAGATGGAAAAGTCTATTTTTTGGGTTCTGATTGGTTGCTAGTTCATGCTTGAATATGCTATTTATATATTCATACTAACAGGGAAACCTGACGTTGCCTGGGATTGAATGATGATCAACGAATATTTCACATTCCTATGTTTTTGTCATCGAAATCTGTGAAATCGCCCGGGAGGAAGCTTCACATGCCTCCATGCAGTAACTTAGTCCAAAATATGTTATTCTACATTGCACTCTAGAGGACCTACTCTTTCTTTTATAAAAGTATTTTATATAAACTTCTTTACAGTTAATGAAAAAGAAACATTAAGAAATTTACGTGCAGGGTTTGAACCTACAGACTGTCATGCAAAAAAAAAAAAAAACGTAAATTTTCAAGTCTTATAAAATTCTTTGCAGTTAATGAAAAAAAAATTTTTAATTTATGTGTGGAGTTTGAACCTACAGACCATGTCATGCAAATAAAAAAATCACACTCTCAACTTACCCACAGTAGAATTTTCACAGCCCGTTCTATCATTGTTGCTAAGTGACGACATGGAAAAAATGATAAATTAAAATAAGTTTCGATTATCGGTAATTATCTGGGGTATTCTGAGACAAAACTTAACTAAGATCACTCCCAGACTTATACACTAAAGTTCTGTAAATTTTAAAGAAAATCTGTTCAGCCATTCCAGAGTCTATAAGGATCTCTCTCTCTCTCTCTCTCTCTCTCTCTCTCTGACACACACAAAGTGGTATTTATATAATTGTAGATGTTAAATGTTGAGACATTATGTTGAACAAAGATGGCAGTGAAGAAGCAGTGCAGTACGATCCTGAGTGCAATTGCCAGTAACAAAGATGGCGGCAAAGAAGCAGTTCAGATCAGATCCTGAGTGTAATTGCCAGTAACAAAGATGGCAGCGAACTGATTGAATCCAAAATTCAACAATTTTTATAATTTTGGAAGCTTTTCAAAGTTGCTCACCATGACTTGTGGTTATAAAAACGATCATCGAAATCATTGGTGTCATATCCCCATCAGGAGTCAAAAACATTTAACAGTGGATATATAAGTGGCAAGACAAGAAATATATCTGGTAAGACACAAGTCAGTACACATTATGCTGCAGTAGTGCCAGGTTCATTGGGTGGTCATATATGGCCCATGTCAGATTCAAGACTCCCTAAACAGTTCCTTCACGGTGAGCTGTCCAAAGGAAAAAGAACCAGAGGACATAGGAAACGGTTCAAGGACAACATGAAGGTCTCCCTTAAACAGTTCGGTATATATTCCAACTTATGAAAAAAACCTAGCCAAAGTACATATATTCTTCAGCCACACAGGAGCTAGAATTGCTGAATCTGCACACGTTGATGAACGCAAGAAGAAGCATACTATTAGAAAAAATGGAGCGGTCAGCCCTCCCCTTTGTTATAGAATCATCCCACAAGTGTCTCACATGCAAGAGATACCTTTGGACCCACAGAATTATTGCATGATCATGGTTATCTTAAGTGATGGACGAACATCATATAAATATTTCTACATTTAAGCAAAAGTTTTTTCTTCTGTCAACTAGATGTTGGAGCCCTTATACCAGTAAATGTCAATTTGATTCTACTACAGAATGCTCTACACTTCTAAAACTGCCAGCTTGTGGAACTCTGTTTCGCTGGCCTACTTTCCAACTGACAACAACATGGTTGTCTTCAAGTCCAATGTAAACAAGTTCTTCTTGAGCCATCTTTTTTAATAATAATATTCTATCCAATTTCTACCACTCACGATCACTACACTGTTTTCTCAGTGATCACCATACACTCATTAATCCTTATACTCGAGTGGCCTGTTGGCCCTGATAAAAGGTGACTTCCTTGCAAAAAAAAAAAATGTATATTTTTTGAGATTGGTGGATACATAATAATAATCTATATCCCGCAAACCAAAGAGAGACAAACGTGCATGCCCATTTAGGCAAATGTGAAGGCTATCCAGAATTAGGGAGAATAAGATTTTCTGAAAGTAAAATCCTTTGCCGCTTCAAGTGATGAAACTAATAATATTTATTTGATATGTGATGGAAAGTGTTATATATGCATTCAGTATGACGACATTTTTTCAGTGTATAACATTACAGATAGGCATACAAGCTTTTTAAATGTTGTCTTTGCTTAGTTATATACATGGCTAGTATAGGCACACACCGTGTATGCATGCTTTTGGCTCTGAGTTTTGTATTACTATTTTTAATTTTTCTAATTTTAAAGTAAAATAATATCCAATGTGATTGCAAAACTCACAATATTATTTTTTTAAAAAAACTAGTCATAGATAAGTGATAGGACGATTACAATATTTTTCTAGTTCTGATTTCGACTCTAAAATTATCTTTTTCTTTTGAAGAGGATGATTTAGTGAAGATCCTCTTCTACTTTTCAATGTATATATATATATTTTTTTTTTAATTTGACAAATTTCTTACTGTTTCCCCTTTTATTTATTGCATCCAAGATTTTGATGAACTCGTGAGATTTTTATCTATCTTTTTTTTCACTTGAACTATTTTTTTTTCTTATTTAAACCATTCTTAAAAAATTCATTTTTTTTTTCTGCCATTTTAATGTTAGTTATTATGATCTATAAATTTTAATTTTACTGGTAGTTTGAAATCAACAAATATTTATCATTTTATGATTAGTACTAGCAATGAGAAATGAAGTTTTTAACAAAAAATTAAAAGAATCGTTTTTGGAATCGGGTTCAATTTTTTTTTTTTTATTTCAATACTGATTATAATATTCCAAAAGTTTAGATCCCGTTATATATATAAAGGAATTTATATGCATTAGTATATTTTTGTATTGTTTCCCCCCCCCTTTTTTCCTTCTATATCTAAGCTCCACTTCAATTGTTGAGCTTTTTATTATCCCAATGAATCTCCATTTAAAGAATTCTCCTAATTCTTCTTGGTTCCTCCCATATATATATATATATATATATATATATATATATATATATGACTACTTAATTTTATCCCAAATTAATATATGAAAATATAATTTTATGTGTAAATTTGCAGTATTTACTGCAACAGTGCTCAATAAATAGGTAGAGCTAGGTAGTAAGTTATAAACATATATATGACAATTAAGCTACACAGAATTCGTCAGGCTTATCTGAACCTGACGTATTCTCATGAAAATTAAATGCAGAATATTCTTTGTAGCTTAATTGCCATATATATATATTTATAACTTACTACTTTGATTATATATATATATATATATATATATATATAATCTAAATAAATAAATGTGGAAGTTTTTATTTATCAAACATCTTTACCAATCAAAACAACTCATAGTTGATCAAATCAATAATACAACATAGTCTTTTTAAATACTGTGTGTGTGTGTATATATATATATATATATATATATATATATATATATATATATATATATATTAGAGAGCAACAATCCAAACAACATTTTCTATGCCTAATTTGCATAACAATTTTTAAAACCGTTCATAATAAATTAATGCTTGGTGTTATTCATTTGCAATTTTATTTTCCAATATATATCCAATAATTTTCTTGATATTAACAGTAATTAAAGTGCTTTCGTAAAATAATAGAATAAGTTATTACATTATTAACAAAATTATCATTTCTAAGGGAAGTAATTCAAATTAAAACTATTAGTTTTTAAACTGACAATAAAAGTTTATTAAAGATATGTCCTATGAAAAGATAACTTAAAACTATATTGATAGTTGTCAGTGTGGTAAAACAAGAATTACCTCATTTATTTGACCGGTATAGCTTTGTAAATAAAATCCATGTCATATGTACTTTAGTCTGATTATTGCCATGTGCTCCCCCTCACCCCACAAAAAAAAAAACTTGATTTTGTTTCGAATTCCCCAATGTTTATATTTTACCCACGCAGCTGATTTCCTTTTACTTAATAATTCAGCATGAGAGTAGGAGTGACTAAGCTTCCCTCCGCAGTAATCAGTCCTCATCCTTCGACTCAGAACACTGTAAAAGAAATATGATATAAATCTAATTATGGTTACTTTTTCACATTGCACCATCTCACTTCATACTATGCTAATCAGCAATTGCATGGCTGACACAAAAAACTGTTTCATTTTAAGATTGCAAATAATTATTTCAACCTCAAATGGCCACTTATAAGTTTGGCTTGAGCTCCTTAGTTGAAAATGTCATCTCTTTCTAACTCTTTATAATTTGATATTAAACTGAACCTTTCTATTCAGATTGAACCTGAAATTACAAAATTTCAACTTAATACCATGAAAGAGATTTCGCACTGGATTAAATACTATTCCTTATGTATTAACATATTGAAAATTCTTGAAGCTATTTGCATCAAGTAATGTTTTGGAAAATATTTTCAGCAATTTTAGAATAGAATCTTACTATGCTATGCCAAAGTAGACAGTTTTCTACTCCTCTTTCGTTCACACCTTTGTTTATATTTTTCTCTTTTCTAGACTATATGTTGTCTTGTCTCTCCTAAAACTATACTTAGACGAACTGAGCAAAAATGTTATCTTTTTTATTTAAATATTTAATCACTTTCAATACCAATGGCTATGAACCTACGGTCAATGAATGTATGTTCTACTTTAGATAAGAGTTACGCCATCTCACAATTGAGTATTTTTTGATGAAGTATTTCTTTTAAAATAACATTTTTTTAACTGAATATCCTTACTTATTGTTACTTTATATCTAAAACCAAATAAAAATACATTTGTCATTTTTTTTTTCCAGGAACCTTTCCTGTCTGATAGTATTGAAATCCAAAGAGCAGATTCTTTTGTAATGTTTCCTGATGAATCAAAACTCAACATTAGCATCTTAGAGATAGAATCTGACATCACTGAACGCCGTAAACATCGGACACCAAGCTTTAATAAATCCAATATTTCTGATTTTGAACTCAGTTTGCCCAACACAGAAGATCCCAAGCTTCTTATTCCCTCAGCTGGCAACGACAGTTCAATTGCATCTCTAAATGATGATCCCATTGAGTCAATTGAGCCCATGAGTAGTCATAGTTCGAAATTGATGCCTTTCTCTTCACCACTGACCATTGATGACCTTAAGAGCAACAGTGATAAACAAGAAGAAAGCATAACAAGTTACTTGGAGAAGAATCAACGTCATAAAAAGCAAAAATCTCTTTCGTCAATGAGCAACTTTAGCCTTGAAGAAGACATGAGCCACAGTACTCCAATGAAAGACTATGATCTGAAATTCTCACCCTTATACGCAGGAGATGATTATAAATCGAAAACAAGTTTTAGGAAAACTCTTTTCTCCGGACACAAGTCGCATGATAGTAATGATTCCAAAAAGTCTTCTATTCTTTCTCCAATTGCTACAAATGCATTCAGCTTTCATGGAAATCCATTAGAAAAGGTAAATTTATATATTTATTTATGCCATTTTTATTTTATACAAACATATTTCACTCCACAAACAAAGCAGCTAAGCTGATAAAGCAAATTATTTGTTTCCTTTCCAGATTCAAACAAATTTCACATTAGAAAAATTAATATGATATTATCTAAGTTGAAAAACTAACATAGCTTTCAATTAATAATATATATATATATATATATATATATATATATATATATATATATATCATAATTTAGTAATTTAAATTTTATGATATTAAATGGTTAAATTTCAGATCTAAAATTTTTATTATATGCAAGACAAAGAATACATTTCAATAAATATATCTCCTTAACCTATAGGATTTTGATGTTTACCCATAGGTTAAGGAGATATACTTATTGAAATGGATTCTTTGTCTTGCATATAATAAAAATTTTAGATTTGAAATTTTACCGTTTCACATCATAAAATTTAAATTACTAAATCATGATTTATTTGCTCTATCTGGTATATTGAGCAATTTTCATTTAGCTGGGATTGTCTTTATAAAATATTACAGTCAATAATATTTTGTAAGCCCGATAATCACTGGATTTACATACCAATAGATCCATTGCATTACATTATTCTGAAGAGTATATATATATATATCTATATATATATAAAAATGTAACTGTTGGTTCGTTCGGAATTGTCTAAAAAACCACTGGACGGATGGCTTCCACGTTTTAGTATAATATGTTTACTATATCCATGTATGTTTTTATATATTTCTTTTTAATTATAACATTATACTTAATTTTTCTATGATAAATAGGTGTTTTTCTTTGTACCGAGAGGCCATTTTTTTATTTGGGGGCAATTATTTATTACCGCTTCCTGTCACGTGACCAGTGTTACAATTTAGCAGTTTTCCTGCTAGATCTGGAGATTTCGTTTGCAATCTAGCGGGGAATTCTAGAAAATCTGGAGATATTTGGCACCCACACACCCGCATTAGATTATTAAAAAATAAAGAAAAGCGCGTGAAAATACTTTAAAACATAAAATAAACTCATTCATGTAAGTAAAAAAAAGTAGCATTTATTGCCTTTGGTAACAATTATTTATTGATTATTTGTTTTGTTTTTCACCTTTTTTTTTTCGACTAACCATTCTTAAATCTCACTATAAAATCGATTTTTCCAAGTACATTTTAGGGGGGGGGCATTCCAACCTCCGAAGGGGTTTGTATTACTGTACACATAGATTCGAAAAAGTTGTCAAAAAACAAATATATAACAAATAAATGTTATCAAAGGTAAGATAAGTTACTTTTCACCAAACTGGAAATATTTTTCGTGTTTTTATTCAATGTAACGTTTATTCAGCTCGAAAACTATACAGTGTTTACCGATGTATTGGAACATTCAAGATGGCGTCTGATTCTCTTTTTAACACAGTAAGTGTGAGAAGAGATGTTATAAATAAAAAAACGGATAAAATACTGTTAAAAACTCGCTCAATATATGTTACCGTGACATAGGTTGACATATATTTGGCGGGTTTTTAATAGTATTTTGAATAGTTTTTTATTTATAACACCTTTTTCCAAACTTACGGTGTTAAAGAGGGTGTGAGACGCCATCTTGAATTTTCGAATACATCGGTAAACACTGTATGTTTTTCGAGCTGAATAAATATGTTACATTGAATAAAAACACAAAAAATATATCCAGTTTGGCAGAAAAGTAACTTATATTGCCTTTGATAACATTTATTTGTTAAATATTTGTTTTATGACAACTTTTTCGAATCTGTGTACAGTAATACAAACCCCGAAAGTTCAAGATGGCGTCTCACACCCTCTTTAATACCGTAAGTTTGGAAAAAGGTGTTATAAATAAAAAACTATACAAAATACTATTAAAAACCCGCCGAATATATGTCAACCTATGTCACAGTAACATGTATTGAGCGAGTTTTTAATAGTATTTTATCCGGTTTTTTATTTATAACATCTTTTCCAAAACTTACCGTGTTAAAGAGAGAATCAGACTCCATCTTGAATGTTCCAATACATCGGTAAACACTGTATGGTTTTCGAGCTGAATAAACATGTTACATTGAATAAAAACACGAAAAATATATCCAGTTAGGTAGAAAAGTAACTTATCTTGCCTTTGATAACATTTATTTGTTATATATTTGTTTTTTGACAACTTTTTCGAATCTATGTGTACAGTAATACAAACCCATAGTGAGAAAACACGGAACATTATGGAGTTTTTTTTTGGGGGGGGATTAGCGATTTTTGAAAATTTCAGACGATAAGTTAAAAATCTAGCGATTTTCTGGACATTTCTTTCTCCTGATCTCGTGGTTTTTTTTTAAATCTCAGTTGACAACATTGCATCACTAAAAAAACACCACAGGCTTAATGTAAACAGAATGTGTTTACAATATCGGTAAATTTTAAATGGGTTTAATTACATGATTATTGATAATGTAACCATGTGATTGAACTTTAATTTAAATTAACCACACGTGGTCGCAAAATGAATGTCGACGCTCAAAGTGTATACACATTTTGACTCGTCTCTTTACTTAAAAATTCACCAAAAATCAGGAAATTAACGAATTTTAATAAAAATTGCAGTATTTTTCAAATAATGATCGCAGAATATAATGAACTAATTATTTTTACTTAACTCTTAGTGAAAATGTTTTATTTTGTTTAAACAAAAAATACCTTTACTAAAGTTATGGTTTTCAGTAGTAAATAAAAAACACAAGAATTTATTTTTGCTTTTTTTAAAGCATCGTAATTTGTAACAATAAAAAATAATTTTTACAGTAACATTACAAAAAAAAGCCCCTAAAGTTTGTGTTAATGTATTCGATATAACTCGAAGAAAAATGAATTCTAGCATACTATTCAGGAAATTAAAGATTCAATTAGATTCCTATTTCAGTCACCTAAATTATTTAGGGTGAAATGAGTTTAGGAATTTATAGCCAAACCTAAATATTTTTTTTTGGGTAAATATCCAGATATGCTACTACAGAACACCGACCACTCTAATTTGTTTGGGGGAGGGGGTGATGTTGGGGCGCGCGCGCGCCCCAACATCTCCCCCCCCCCTGCTCGCGCCCCCAATGTACAAAGTAAAATCTTCGGAAAATATTAAATGGTGTTCTAATTGGTAAATGTCGGTGCGTTACTTACGGAAAATTTGAAAATTCAATGTTCCCGGTAAAAAAAAAAAAAAAAAAAAAAAAAAAGATAAATTACCCCTCCCCCCCCCCCCACTCCAACTTGGTGTGCTTTCCTTTTCTTATTTTATTTCTTTTTCAGCTAATTTTAAATTTTCCGCCCAAAAAGCGCTATAATGTATTTTTGAAAATTCGAAAATTCTATGTCCTGGAAAAAAAAAATCCCCTCCCCCCCCAACGTAGTTTGCTTGGTGAAGCCGTCGTTTATGCTACAGCGTGCATACGCGTAGCATAAACGGAAGCTGAAAAATGGTGGAAAGAAGTTTGTGGGTTCAGGGGTAAATGCTATGCAAACGGTAAATTGCCCCAAGTTTGACTATCAGATTCGTTGTCAGCGACCTCAATTACCTATAAAAAAATAAATTAGAGTGGTCGGTGTTCTGTAGTAGCGTATCTGGATATTTACCTTTTTTTTTTCTTGCTTAAAAAAAATAGCATTAATACAGTAAGTTAGGTAAACTGACTTTTTCGTTTAAAAATGGGATTATTTCCCTTTCGTTATTAACTTTTTTTTTAAAAAAAATTTTTTTTATAAATATTTTGTGTTTTATATACATAAGGTACAATTGTTGAATGTTACTGTTTTGATTATATTCGTTTGCGGTGGGGCACAATTAAAAAAATTAAGAAAGATTAAAACGAAGCGAAATTTAAGTTTCCGTTCCATTTTTACAGCAACCGTAAAACAGTGCATACTCAGCAAGTTTTATCGTAATTTATAAGCATATTGAAACACTAAATCAGCATTTTATTTATTTTTTTGCATAATTAATGATGGAAGTATTTTTCTGTTTATTTTCTTAACATCTGTTAAAAAAAAAAATAATTTGTACATTCTCTTGAAAAAAAGAATCAAACTTTTCTCTACTTTCACATGTGTTCCATTTTAACAAACTGAGCCACAGCAACGCGTGGCCGGGTACAGCTAGTATATATATATATAAATTTAAAGGGGGTTAGAACAGTAGTCTAAAGAGCAGAGTGTATTTTAATGTGATAGTAAAATTACTAATTTAATTAAAATACAAGAAAAGAACAGTGCTCGTTGTAATGCAGATATATAAGCTTGATAGGCAAATATCCTAGAGCTACTTTAATATTTAGTAATATGATTGATAATTTAAAATTAAAAATCTGTTTCATAAGAAGGAACACAACAAAGTCAATAATTTATTGACTTTGTTGTGTTCCTTGTTATAAAACAAATTTTTAATTTTAATCTGAATTTTAAATTATCAATCACGTTACTAAATATATATATATATATATATATATATATATATATATGTTGAGCACTATCTGGAAGATAGAAAAGTTGGTCAGCTGGCTTTGTTGTGAGATGATAATTTCCTTTCGTTTGATCACTATAGATTGTCTGAATTAACATTAAGCTTTATTAATGTTAAAATTTCCCTTAATTCCGAGACAGTTTCGGTCCTTGCTAACAGATCCAAAGGTGGCTTCATTACATGGCGGTTTAGGTTCTCTCTAGCAGAGCGAAAGATGGCTTTGTTGTGGGGTTTGAATCTTTCAACCAGCAGCAATTGTCACTTCCTGCACTGATGATTGTGAAAGAATGAAACACTATTATTTGTAGGTATATAAAAAAAATAATAAAATAATTATTTATAATATATATATATATATCTATATATATATATATATATATATATGAGAGAGAGAGAGAGAGAGAGAGAGAGAGCCTAGCCGAATAAATTTATTATTTGTATAAATAATAGTTCTCACACAAGCCATCATCAAAGACCGATGGTGTTCCCTGGAGTCTGGGTGATAACAAGTCTCCCCAGATGTCCAGTAGTCTCTGTCTCTTTCAATAATCTTTGCAAATGAATTTGTATTATTGCGACAGCTACTAGTAGTAACTATTGATCTTCACTGGAATTTGGGTGGCGACAAGCCTCCGCAAGGTTTCAGTCCTCTTTGCAGTTATCCAGTGGAGGTCTGGTTAGTGCTTTCCCTTCTTAATCTTTCTATCCTCCTTAACCCTTCATGACTATTTGGTGTGGTGCTAGTTGATGCCAACACCATCATTTTTTAGGGAGGGGGGTATTTACTTATAATTTAGGGATTTCAGTTTTCCTTTTTATCTTTTTGTTTTATTTTGTGATTTTCATAAGGCCAATAAGCATTTGTAGCTCTTGTGGATTAGTTTCCACATTCAAAGATTTTCTTTAAGATTTCAACTGTTTTTAGCATTACCACCTATTGCATAGTCTCAGTCTTTCTCTTGATTCTGATTTCTCCTAGTCTTTTTTCCAAGTTCTTTCCATCTTTTTGATCTTCACCCTGTGGTCTGCTAGGATGACAAAACTTACAATTTGGCTGTTTCTTTTCTAGGTAATTATTGACATCCAGTTTCTTTGCTTAGATGAGTTTATCTGTTTGTACCTCCATGTCCCAAAGGATTTTGTGATTTTTCTGGTTTCCAGTTTGTGCTTGTACCATTTCTCCACATGTTCCAAGTGCGGATATTTGCAGAGTTCCTAGTGTGTTGCTTTTCTTACATAGTCGTGTTTGTCCTTGTATTCTTTTTAGATTAGTGTGCTGTATTCTCTTATGTGATTTACTGTTTTGTCTTTGTCCACAGTCTACATTTACTCTTTTCCTATGTTTTATCTATTTTTGCTTTAATGTGGTTAATTCTAATTGTTGTTCTGTGGAGCTGTTAGTAGAGATTCCGTTTCTCTGTTCATTTTCTTAGCCATGTTCAGGTGTTTTCATAATTCTCTTGTTATTCTAATGAATCATCTATGTAGTGCTTTCTTTCCACTTTTCTTGTCTTTTTGTTTTTGCTTTCACCATTTCATGCACTATTCATTTTGACAATGTCTCTTGCTGCGGTGATCAATCTTTCTGAGTTCCAAGTACTTTCCAAATCTTGTGTGTGTCTTCAACACAATCTTCTACACTTATCAGTCCTCTTCTCCCTTTGTTCATTTTCACATAGTTTGTCAGTATCATCTTTCAGGTGTAATACATTATGCATGCTCATTAGATTCCTCGTCTTCTGATCAAGAACCTTATGTTCTTCTTATGAATAGTCCAGAGTATCTTATTAGTTAGTGATACTGTCCAGGTGTTTATTACTTTACTTAGATTTATACCATATAGTTTTGTTTCTAAGAGTTTCCTTGTGTTTCTCAGGTCCTCTTTTACACTCTTCTCTTTCATTTCAGTAGGTTTGATGGTGTCTGCTTGCAGAGCACTTAAATATTTGTAGATATCATGTTCACAAAGTGCTCTCATCTCCTCTTGGTTGAGCAGTTTAATGCCCTCTAATGCCTCTAGTTTTCCTATTTTCATCCCTAGTAGTGCACACTTTTCCATTCTAATATGGGTGTATTTATCAGCTTTTCCAGTTCCATTTTACTTTTTACAAATAACCTCAGTTCATCCATATACATGGAGTGGTTTATTCTTTATTCTGTGTTTGCAAACTTGTATCCGGCTGCTTATTATTATTATTGTCATCATCGTCTTCTTCTTCAGTTCTACATGCACGGTTATTCTACCTCCAGACAAATGGTAAAAATAGAAATCATTATTTATGTATATGTGTGAAGCTTCACTTTTTCCTAAAATGTTTCATTTGTTTAAAACTACATCAACTATTTGTTGAATTTTTCTATGAAAGAGAGGAATAGACAATTAATGAGAAAGGCTAGATTAATATAGTTATTGTCATTGTTGTTATTATTATTATTATTTCTGTTGTCACATTTTGTGTTTGGTTGTTGTTATTGCCATTTATATGCTGATAGATAACAATGACCATAGGCTACCAGCATCTACTTTTTTTAGTCTTCCAGCATTTTCTGAACGATATTATTTTCATTGTTGGTTCTGATGGTATGGAGCGATGGTTGTACTAAGAGAAGCTTGGATATATTAGCTTCACAGGTTTAGGTCCTTTTAATAATTCAACCCCACTCACCCACCCTTTCTTTTGCTTAAAAATTTTTAAAAAATGTTTAATTTTCCAGATCATAAATGTCATATCAATGTTTTACAAAAACCTGTCTAGCCAAATATAATATGGTCAATATGGAGTAACAATCTTTACAGAATATAATTACAATAATTGATTAAATATGTTGGTATTTAATTAAAACTTATTATTATGCATATATTCTCTATTTTATGCTGAAATAATTGTATAAATAGCAAATATAATGTTTCATTTTAGGATGTCAACCTGTGCCCGTCTCCTGCCTCAGGTAAGAGAGAAATCTTGATTTATCTTGAGTTTTTTTTTTTTTTTTTTAATTATTATTACTATTATTGATAACAAATATATTAAAAGAAAGAGTTTAACAAATAATTTTAAGGAGTTTAAGCAGTTGTAATCTATATAGGATATCAATGTATGTAAAGACAATTGGTTTTAAAATATCAATTATTTGGTTCATTATTTATTGGTATATTGCATCTATGAGAAAATCCTAAAATAAATTTATGTTGCAGTGACGGTGATTCCCAAAGTGGGTAGGTGTAATTGTTTTATTGCAATATAGAACTTAATAATACTTAAATGTGGAAAAGTATAGGAAGGTTATAGCAATGCAGGGGACCGGGTGTTAAAATGATATGATGGACAAATGGAAGAGAGTCTTGTAGAGCTTGCTTTTTATATCTTCATATATCCATTTATTTTCCATATCAATCACAAATACAAAACAGTAAAATAGATTTACTGTTTGAGATAACCGAGATGGTAGAAGTCTTTGATATTTCGAGAATAAATCTCTTTTTCAGAAAGAAAGAGACCAAAAGAAATGTTGTTTAAAAAAAATAAAAGAAATGAAAAATATTATAAAAATGGAAATATGTAGGTATCAAAGACTTCTACTATCCTGGGTATCTCAAACAGTAAATCTATTTTACTGTTTTGTATTTGTGATTGATATCTATACTCCTAAAAAAATTGGGGGGGGGGGCTATTGATATTCATATTAAAAACCATTTTTTCTATATATTTAAAAAGAAAATACAACTTTGTTATATATGGGTCATGGAATTGCATTCATCTGCAAAAGATCTAACTAATTTGCATATTCTTTTAAAAATTCATTTTTTTAATTCTCAATTAGTTTTTTTTTTTTTTGGTCTTCTTATAGGATAATCATCTTTAGTTAACTATTACATGTAATTATATTCATGCAGATATTCTAGATGATTTATACTTGCATAATATTTGCATAAAAGGCTATAGTAAACAAACCTTTTTCTAAATATTTATATTTGCATTTGTTTAAATAATTTTGCCTACCAAACTCCTCTGTCAGTTTTTGGTCTACCGATATGAAACTTGATATATAGGGTATTCAAACCTATGTGAAACTTTATATTTGAGTTTTAGCCAGGGGGGGGAAATTAGTGCAAAAGTGTGAAAATTAAAAAAATGGAATTTGCCAGGTAAAGGTAGAATATGCATGCATAATGTAATAGCTATTGGTTCATGTTTTAATTTTTAGCCTTGCAGCAAACATGTCTTCAAAGCTCAAGCAATAACGTCAAAGGAAAAAGTAAATCATAAGCTAAATGTTTTGGTTTCAATTCTCAGTGATGGTGCACAAGTTATTGTTTTTTAACTTTTTAAATCATTACTATATATTGGGTCCAATATAATATAATAAATACGCAATCTGCATTAATCAAAATATCATATTTAAGCATATTTTATGACCGGGCAATGCCGGTCGGCCTACAACTTTAAAAATACATGGATATATGAAGATATAAAAAACAAGGTCTACAAAACCCTTTCGTTTGTCCTTTTTTTTTTTCCATACATCATATCATTTTAACACCTGGTTCCCTGCCTTCTTATACTCTTCCACATTTATTTACCAGCTATGCTTCAAACAAACTCTTTCCATTTTATTAATAATACTAGCGAGGGGTACCCAGCGTTTCCCGGGTGTTTTTCGGGGTATGTGAAAAAAACCCGAAGCGTTGACGACGCGCAGTTGGAAAATAGTAAAAAAAAAAATCCTGCTCCCTGTTTATTAGGAGGAGCGAAATGAAAGCTACAGTCTGATATGATGAAGTCGACATTGAACAAACGTTATTTAGCTCTCTTGAGACAACTGGCTTTCGGCCTGTTATTAGAGTCGAGTTTCGCTTTTTTTTATACTGAAAACCGAATGTAACGCGTGCCGATGCGGGAAATGTGGAATAATTAACGTTTGAAAGTCAATAAAATTAAATAGACAGGCGAGCTCTGTGGATAACTCTGAGATATTACAATTTATAGATGATATAAACAGTTTTAAGAAGTTGTGAACCGAGCAAGCGCTTCTCTGAACGAAGCCTTTCGTGGACATCGAGGAAAAGCGTACATACATACACACATACATTTTCGCTTTTATATATATAGATTGAACAGAATTAGACCCTCAAATCAAAGCAAATCAGCATCAGGAAACAAGGTTTCCACAGTTGACAGTTATTGTTGAATGTATCTTTAAGATAATTAATGTATCAGTTAGCAGAACCATATGGAAATTTCATGGTGCTTTCTATATCAATCTGTACAATTTATTTTTTATAACAATATTCCTTTTGTAATAATAATAATGAGAAATGCCTGGGTGAAAATTAGACTTTCAGTGCGCACATCAATACTGGTGTATCAATATTCCGAACTACAGTTTGACATAACGCAAAATATTATGTGTACATATAAACAAAATGCAACAACTAGTTTTTAAAGCACAGCTGCACTTACCTCCAGCTATGTATGAAATAACACCAAAAGTTTATATGAAATAATTTTTTTACAATAATTGTTATATTTAACATGAGATGATTCAAATGATTATGTACTACTAAAACAATAACACTTAAAAATAAAAATAAGTACTTACATTATCTAAGAAAGTATGGTACTTGTGCAGTATAATATGATTAAAAAAAACGCATTTTGGGTAAAAACATGTACTTATGTTATGGTAAGTAAAAATTACAGAAATTACAAAAAAAAAATAGTCAAATAAAAGATCTGCTAGAATTATTTTTTACAAAAAAAACAAAAAACAAACATTAGTGGTCCACCATTTTTTATTTTGAAATGGCAGATTACAATTATGACAAAATCATAGACTGCAGTTACCTCCCCTGGCTTTTAAGAAGTCGTCAATATTATCAAATACAATAAAGCTTTATAATTCGATAAATTTTATTTTCACTTGTAATTATTTTTCTACTCAATCATTTTTCATGATTTTTGGAATTTTTTATACTAATTTCGACATGACAAGTAAGTACATAATGTTTTTACCTAAAATGCATTTATTGGCAATCTCATCATATTGCATAAACACTGAAAGTACTTACAATATTATTTGCTTACAATATCAGTTATTAGATCAGTTATTACGATGCTTCAGTTTGAAATAGCATTTTAATTGCTGAAGATCTAGATTAAATGAACACTCAAGAATATTTGTTCTTGTATATCTTATGAACCTATCCATTTGGACCAATGCTGAACAATCCATTAAATCCATGGTATGAAATTAAAGTACCTTTAGTCATGTCTTTGAAACTTTCTGATATTACATTAAATAGATAAAGGTGATCATAAGATATTTTTGAAAATAATGTTAAAAATTTATTTATTTAAAGATAAATCAACCGATAGAGACTCGAATGATGACAGCTCCAGTGAAAGTAGCTCTGAGGAAAGCACAACAAATGCGAGTGGACCATACAATTTGCTTTTGCCTTCTGACAAGTCATCTCATTTTCAAGCAGGACCACCTGTTACATATAAGGATGACAGTATCAAAAATCTTATTGGTGCTTTTAGTCATGATATTAGACAATCTGTTCAGGTAAGTGGAAAATCTTTATTCATCAAGTTAAAAAAACAAAAATGTGCTTAGTTTAGGGAGGGGGGGAGGGATAAGTAAAAAGATAAATGCTTAAAGTAAAAGAAATATTTTACAACAAAAAAATGTCCAAAAAAGTTTAACAAGAATTAAAGTGAAATTCTCTAGTGTCAATGAAAATGAATAATCTCATTTGTCTGTTTAAATGTATTTATGTATGTATATCTGCCTAAAACTTTCGACAGAGGCAACTGATTTTCACAAGATCAGTATCATTTTGAAGCTCAACCCTTCAGATG
Organism: Euprymna scolopes; assembly: GCF_053919585.1. NCBI lineage: Eukaryota > Metazoa > Mollusca > Cephalopoda > Sepiida > Sepiolidae > Euprymna > Euprymna scolopes. The sequence goes on from NC_136498.1 coordinate 67,682,309, forward strand.
ACAAATATCGAAAAATTGGCTAAAAACATTAATTCCTTCACCCTCAATTGGGCACTTTATGCTGATAATTTCGAAAGTCATTCCTCTTTTCGATTGTCTAGCCTTAATTTAAATCTATATCACTTCTAGTTTGGCGATGGGCGTAACAGCTAAGATGTCAGGTTTTTTGTTTTTTTTTTCACATTCTTTGCTTCCTTCACAGTACGGGTTCGAGCCTGCCTGCTACCACTTTTTTTTTTTTTTTTTTTTTTTTTTTTGCTCAACACACACCTCTAAACACCGGGCACCCAGGTTATTTTTGATAAATTGTACAGATAAATTGACAAGTTTTAATGTTAATGTTTAAAAATAAATAACTAAAATCTTACAAAACTCCTACTGTTAAAAATATCTTAAAGTTAATAGAAAACAAAAAAAATAAAAAAAGATTTACTAGTTCAAATTATTATCCTCATCTTGGTTGTCACATAGATATTTCAGATGTCATATAGACACTTCAGACCTTTTTCAAGTGCCATTTTTCAGATGTCACATAGACATTTCAGACCTTTTTCAAGTGCCATTTTTCAGATGTCACATAGACATTTCAGACCTTTTTCAAGTGCCATTTTTCAGATGTCACATAGACATTTCAGACCTTTTTCAAGTGCCATTTTTCAGATGTCACATAGACATTTCAGACCTTTTTCAAGTGCCATTTTTCAGATGTCACATAGACATTTCAGACCTTTTTCAAGTGCCATTTTTCAGATGTCACATAGACATTTCAGACCTTTTTCAAGTGCCATTTTTCAGATGTCACATAGACATTTCAGACCTTTTTCAAGTGCCATTTTTCAGATGTCACATAGACATTTCAGACCTTTTTCAAGTGCCATTTTTCAGATGTCACATAGACATTTCAGACCTTTTTCAAGTGCCATTTTTCAGATGTCACATAGACATTTCAGACCTTTTTCAAGTGCCATTTTTTAGATGTCACATAGACATTTCAGACCTTTTTCAAGTGCCATTTTTCAGATGTCACATAGACATTTCAGACCTTTTTCAAGTGCCATTTTTCAGATGTCACATAGACATTTCAGACCTTTTTCAAGTGCCATTTTTCAAAATCAACTAAAATTTAAATAATACTTCCAAACGTCTAAATGGGATGAAAACATAATTCCTTATCTACAAAATCAAAAAGGAATAATATTTTTCCTTTGTTTTTAAATATAAATAAATTTTAATTCATTTATATTTCAAGTCAGTTTACATTGAAGTTTGATACTAAAAAAGCCTTTATTAATAATTGCCACAAACATTTCCTTTTATTTCATTACACCAATCTGCCATAAAATATGAAATAGTTTAAGTATAATCTTCTATATAAAAAGCAATTGTATGTGCATTTGTATGTCCAGCTAAAAGTCAAAAGCTACAAAACAAACACTCACAAAATTGGTATACAGTAGAACCCCAGGATACAGAATTAGCAGTTAGTAATAAAATACAGTACAGTATATAATACACATGTATATAATCAAATAACATTATAAATAACGCTGTAATACTGGCAAATACTGTAACCAGAAGTTAGAAAAACATTGTATTCCACATCGTAACCTGAAAAAACTGTATCCTAGGGCCACCGTATCCTGGGGTTCTACTGTATTCTTGATCAATGTTGTTGTAGATGAATAATTTAGAAAAAGTATTCAATCTCTGAAGGTAACTGAGCCAGGTTTTGTCAGAGAGGATCGTTTTTTTTTAGCATTATTATATACTAATTTCGAAAGAAAATGCCAACTCAAACTCATTACTCAAGGAATTTATTATATAAAGAAATTGTGTGTGTGTGTCTGTCTATGTTCAGCTATATGGAAATGGACTGTTGGGGAAAGAAAGGTAAAAGCAACAGAAGTAGAGGGAAGTTTTAATAAAAATAGGTCACTTTTGTATCGGGCTATGCTAGGTAGCCCTGCTAGTTACATCAAAAAGGTTGAATAATAACTTGATTACAAACTAAATTTCTGTTGGATTAAGATCTGTAAAATATGTAATAATTTAGAGAAAAAATTTAGAAAGATAATACTAATTAATAGAGGTACAAAAAAATATGAATAACAATACAGAATGGAAACGGATGTACAATCAGGTCATTGTGCTAGTAAACTTATTTAGAGACTGCAGTGTTTTGTCTATCTAGTTGTAATTCACTAATTACTGTTTCTACTTCTGCAAGATAACACTCACGTCATATGCAAGCAACATCAAACAGTTCATTCATTCATTACAATTTGTAACATAGCAATTTTATTCCGAGAAAATGATGAATAAGCATCTAGCAGATTTAAAACTTGATATGCTTACGTATTCATGTCACGGTTGCCATGGCTCATCAGGCAGCATCAAGAATGGATGATATGATGCTAAAACAGGAACAGAATCATTATAGCTAGCACAAAGGAATCAGAAGAGATAGCTACTCCCACTTAACAAGTCTTTGAGCTGACTGAGCCACAAAATTTGAGATCTTTATCATTTCTCATTTCTGTTAATGTAGTTAGACTAATATCATTCGAATGCAGCCCTGACATTTAAAAAGATAATGAAATACCAAGGTCTTATGTACGTCATGAAAAGAAACCGGAATCTTAGGAAAATATCAGTCATTCCAGTAATTATAGGAGCACCCGGACTTATGAAAAAGAATATCAAAAACTACCTGTCAAACATACTTGGTGAATCAAGTGCAAGAGAGATGCAAACAATTGCACTTAAAGGAATGGTTAGAATCTTAAAAAAAAAAAAAACATCTCTCAGTTGGATTATATGAGGTAGTGAGCAAATGTCTGGCATCCGGTAGGATGCTCCATCCACAGCTAAAAAAGACATTTTGACCGTTTAAATTCTGTTTTTCAAACTTGGAATTGATGCCATAAAGGTGGCAGCAACATCATGTCGGCTGCAGCAGTAAACTTTCCTTGAAGGAAGGTAACAATTTGTGCAGCAATCTTGGTGAACAGATTTTTATATGGTTTGAGCAAACGCATCTTAAGTGTCATTTTCACAACATTTTAGTTGATGTAACTTCTGACCTTCCTCAGGTGTATCTTGTTAAACTCGAGAATGTTTCTGTCAAACTCGGGAATTTGAACATAATTTCGAATGGAACCCTTTATTTACTTTACATGGATAGTATGCTCTCATTCCATCAGCCATAACTGGATTGAGGTAGTAAGTAATTCGCAATTGTATTTTTCAGTCGCCCATGTAATTGCTAATTACTTAGGACCTCTATCTAATTATGGGTTATGGAACGAAAACATGCTACCCCCATGAAGTAAATAAAGCGTTCCATTCAAAATTTCTATCCAAATTCCCAAGTTGAATATGATATACCTAAAGAAGTTCAGAGGTTACATCATCTGAAAAGTTGTGAAAATGACACTCAAGATGAGAACAGTAGTCCAAAGAATCCAAATAATACGAATAACCAATCCATATCTCAAAAATTCAGAAACATAGTTTGATCTATTCTACTATTGTATCCATGGTTGGCAGGAGAAGACATGGCTCCATACTCTTTTTCACAAAAATCTATATAATACTAAAAATCTATGGATCTTGTATGTTTGCAATCAGATTTCCGGTTTTCAACATCCGGTTGCGCATGCGTAAATAGCAACGTCTTCAATCCGTTATTCCAATTCCGGAATTTTTATATCGCTTTTAATACAAACAATTTCATTTAATTTGATCAAATAGTTTTTTGTTTTTTTTTAACGGCTAAAAACATTCAACTTCGTAAAGTCTGTCGCAGTTTCAAAAAAACTTCTCCCTTTTAAAAAAACAAAAGTAAACAAACAAGAAAAACAACACTCATTAATAGAAGCAGCGGCGGTGAAAGAAAACACCTCTCACTTTCCCTCTAATAGATTTCAACACTCCTACTCCCTCTGTTTTCGTTACGTACGCGAGAAATCTTTAATTCATGTCATTATAAATAAATAATTTTATAAAATCAACCGTAGTTTTTTTGGTTTTTTTTAACGGCTAAAAACATTCAACTTCGTAAAGTCTGTCGCAGTTTCAAAAAAACTTCTCCCTTAAAAAAACAAAAGTAAACAAACAAGAAAAACAACACTCATTATTAATAGAAGCAGCGGCGGTGAAAGAAAACACCTCTCACTTTCCCTCTAATAGATTTCAACACTCCTACTCCCTCTGTTTTCGTTACGTACGCGAGAAATCTTTAATTCATGTCATTATAAATAAATAATTTTATAAAATCAACCGTAGTTTTTTTGTTTTTTTTTAACGGCTAAAAACATTCAACTTCGTAAAGTCTGTCGCAGTTTCAAAAAAACTTCTCCCTTTTAAAAAAACAAAAGTAAACAAACAAGAAAAACAACACTCATTATTAATAGAAGCAGCGGCGGTGAAAGAAAACACCTCTCACTTTCCCTCTAATAGATTTCAACACTCCTACTCCCTCTGTTTTCGTTACGTACGCGAGAAATCTTTAATTCATGTCATTATAAATAAATAATTTTATAAAATCAACCGTAGTTTTTTTGGTTTTTTTTAACGGCTAAAAACATTCAACTTCGTAAAGTCTGTCGCAGTTTCAAAAAAACTTCTCCCTTTTAAAAAACAACACTCATTATTAATAGAAGCAGCGGCGGTGAAAGAAAACACCTCTCACTTTCACTCTCATAGATTTCAACACTCCTACTCCCTCTGTTTTCGTTACGTACGCGAGAAATAGTTACGTGTATGTGTGAGAGAGAGAAAAAGGGAGCGATGTAAAACTGGATAGTTAAGCGAAAGGAAAACATAAAAGTTTTTTTAAAACACTCAAATTGTACAAAAAATGTTGTAAATAGAAAAGTATTGTCTTAGTTTTAGTGACCTTATTATTAGCATATGAATACAATATTTATTTTCTGTACAATAAGTGCTTAAGCACCCGTGCTTTTCAGCGATACATATTCAATAAAATAAATTGATTAATATAATTAATCTGGATATAAGAGAGTTAGAACCTGATAAGAAGTCTCAATTAAGCAAAAGGATAACAAAAGTTTTCTTTAAAAAAAATTAATTGTACAAAAAATGTAAATAGAAAAGAATTGTCTTAATTTTATTGACCTTATTATTAACATACAAATTAAATATTTTACACAATGGGTACTGAATGTTTGCTTAAATTAAATGAAAAAAGTTACATTTTATTTTCATTTTCTATTTAAAAAGCCATTATTAACATGTGGAGAGTGTTTTTTTTATTATTCTGTACTTTCAACTAACAATTTCATTTAAAAGATGATATATCAAAATTTGAATTTAACTATAATAAGGATTATGATACCTGTTCAGTGCATATTTACCTATAAGTATGACCAACCACTTATAATTCAGTAACTATAATTTAAAAAAAAATAACAATTATAATAAACAGAACGACTCATAGAAATCTATCTATATTCTTTTTTCATTTTAATATACTTTCATAGAAATGCTTCTGTTATGTAAAAAAAAACTATTTTCTTTATGCCACAAGTGAATTCCATAGCTAATATAACGTACTGACCCAACGGGTCACGGGTGGTCTAGTATATATATATATATACATATTCAAGGGAGACAATTCATATATAGATCACAATTTTTTTATTGAAATAAATATATATATATATACATATATATATATATTCAAGGGAGACAATTTGTATATAGATCACATAATTATTAGAAGTTATTTTTTTTATCGATATATAATTTTCTCGAAATATATATAACATATATTATAATACTTAATAAATACACTTTGAAATATATATAATATATATTATAATACTTAATAAATACACTTTAAATAATGCTCAAAACTAGACAGAGCTGATATTATAAAAGGTTTATTTTATTACAGGATAAATAAACATATAGATTTTACCAGAGTCATATAAGAGTGCTCAATGAGACATAGAGCAATAAAGACATTTTATTTAGATTTTTATTAATGAACACGCTTTAAATAATGCTCAAAACTAGACAGAACTGATATTATAAAAGGTGTATTTTATTACAGGATAAATAAACATTAAGATTTAACTAGTATTAGTATAAAATTAAATGCAACATCCTCAACAGAATTTGGCTTGTCATTTTTTTTCAGTCTTTATCGATAATCATTACAACACTCGCACTACCATTTAACTCTTTAAATTCAAAAGCTGCAAAAAAGAAAGAACAGATTTTGATAAAAGCAGTTGTATTTCCTTAAAAATGTTATCAATATTTGTTTGTACAGACAAAACAACAAAAGGTATCTACTGTTGTCGAAGAAATTGTAAAAAGCACCCAAAAAGCGTTAAACAAAATATGTGAAAATGATGACCACAACAGGTAAGGAGCACTTTCATAAATAAATTCAAGATTATACTGCAAAGAAACTTTTGACCTTTGGTACTCAGCCTCACTCTTCATGTCAATCTAAATCATTATTAAATTTCAAATATAATATTATATTGAAATCTTAAAACAACAACTTCTAGTTAATATATTTATTAATCATGTTATCTAATTTTATAATGTACTATTGTCTTTGTACCATGATATACGATTATAACCTTTTGTAGCAACAAAAAATGTTTGTCATGCAGCCAACCTGTCTATTTAATAGGATGATCGGAAGTCTGTATAAAGAAAATTTGAATGATAATAAAAAAACATACAATTATTTTTTTTAGGTAGATACCAGAAAAAACTTGCAATGCACTCTGATTTAGTTGACAACACAAGGTACTAATCTATCTCAGAACGTTGAGTTTGGGTTTGTATCAAGATTGGCCCTAAGCTGGGATGAGACCGATGATCCAGAAACCCAGTTTATGTCCTCTCTAACCTAACCACCTAAGTTTTCATTCATTGACTCTCTGTAATTTCATTAAAATTTTAGAGGATGTAGTTCCGGCTCCCTTTTGATGGAGAAGTCTTGATCTGTTCTTAACTCTGTTTTAACCTAGTTCATCTGATAGATCAATCAAAATTTCCACCACCCAAATGTCACCGTTTCTAGTCAATTTGGATTCTGTTTTTGTTTTTTGTTTTTTTTTTTTGCATTGTTTTTTCTGATTATTTTTGTCCACCTCATAACAAAAAGGAATTTAATATTCTTTTTATCAGCTTTTGTTTTGCTGCATGTTCAGAATAAGAACGAAAATCAAAATTTGCAAAACTGAATTTCCATTAAAAACCAATGCCATTTACTTGTCTTCTTGCAATTAGTAACGTATTACTGCATTATTACATAACAAATATACTTTCATGATTTTATAATTTATTAATCCACCATTATTTTTTAAATGTAACTTAAACAAGAGAAGTAACTCATAGTTTGGAATTCTATTTATTATTTAAGCATAACTTGCAATTTTTTAAAAACTATTTTCATTAATAATTAATTTCATACTTTATAATTTTTCATAATTTGGGGATATTTTACTAATACCGACATGGCACTTAAGTAGATACCATAGGTTTTACTTCAAATTCATTTTCGATTTTTGTTCTTATTCCGAACAAGCACATTTGTTTTGATCTGTGACCTTACCAAATGCAATCAGATATCAAGGAATTCTTTTCATATATTTCTCATGATTTTGGCTTACCTTGACATGAGAATAAATTTTATCATATCTAACCTTCTTTTGAATTATGACCTCCAACCTGGACAAAACACATTGAAATTTTGGCTGGCGCCTGATCCCGCAGATCTTTATTATTTGCCACTATAAATATGGCCCAGGTGTGTATGGTCTGGTACCATCAGCATATCCAAACAATCCCACATTATCAGATCATTTTATTTCTTTGTTTGGCTATTATATTTTCCAAGATGAATTATTCAACGTCTGTCTCCATTGACAATTATATTTTCATTCAACAATATCTTTAGACAACTTTTAAAAAATCGGTTATCTTTTCCTTTTGGTTTAATCTAACCTGTGTTGTCAACATCTGCTAACCTTCCCTATGATACTCAAATTATCTTTTTCACAATGTTTTTGTTTTGTTGTTTGTTTTTATCTTTTCTTTGGTTTAATTTAAGTCTGAAGTTCTTGGTTCGATATTTGACTAAGGCATGTAAATTTATTTTAATTACCTGTGTAATTTATACTATATCAGCTGATATTATTTTTGTCACACATGATCTGTCAGGCCTCTACTGATTCCCACTATTAACATGATCAATGTGTGTATGATCTGGCACCATAATTGTATTAAAACAATTCCATGCTCATCAGATTCTATCAGAATTACTCACCTGTTTGTTGCTTTTCATCTGCAATTACTCAACCATAGTTTACACTTTTCTGGACAATAGAATTTTCCATTCAGCAATATTTTTAGACAATCCCTCACAAAATCTGTTATCTTTTTTAATTTGGTTTTATCTCGTGTGTGTGCTCTCAACATTACCCATGATACTCGAATTATCTGTTCCACAAGTTTAGTCAGGAGCTCTTAGTTCCATATTTGACATAAGTATGTAGGTTTCTTTTAATTTTCTGTGCAATTTATATTCATATTTTAAATTATTTCTCTTATTATTTGTGTTGTGTTTTGCGTCACACAGTGCCAGTATATTACTGATTTTGGTAATGTTTTAATTTTTGCTATATGCATCTCAGCTTGAAATAATGATATTGAAAAGAAAATGTATCTCAATTAATCTTTCAGGTCTGAGGTTCATCTCAAGTTCAATAAAAAAATAGAACAAGTGATGAACAAACTTGAAGAAAGCATAAAAGCTTATGAGGAGCAGAAGACGAAAATGTTGGTATGTATTTTTATCGTTTTGAAAAGTACATTCGATAAGCTGAGTAATTGAAATCTTGGGATATTTTTTTTGTTTAATCTCTTCATGAAAACAAACGTTTCTAATGAATATAGCTCTGGCCAAAAGTTTTGCAACACCATAAAAAATCCGAGTGCTGATAGCAAACCACAATTAAAATAATAATTAAAACGATTTTCAGGTAAAAAAAAAAATATTTACATCTACTGATTCTATACTCTAACAACATGGCAAAAAAGAAAGACATACTGATGATGGAGTGTATCTTTGAAATATATTTATAAATTTCAATATAAATATCTGTTTGTTCATTTTGTAATAATGCGTTGTTTTGGCTTCAAACGTATCTAATATGTATTTATTTTATTTACATTTTGATTTTTATAAATTTAATATTTAATGTACTTGCCTTTATTCTTCAATACAAGTTTTATTTGTTTTGGCATTGATTCAATTATTCCTTCTAACCAGTAGATGGTGAATTTTTTAGAGTATTCAAGTATCATTCCTTGTTTATCATCAATCTATAATTTTTTTTTTTTTTTTTTAATCATATTAAAAACCCTTTTTTCTATTTATTTAAAAAGAAAATACAACTTTGTTACATATGGGTCATGGAATTGCATTCCTCTGCAAAAGATCTAGCTAATTTGCATATTCTTTTAAACATTAATTTTAATTAATTCCCTATTAGTTTTTTCGGTTTTCCTATGGGATGATCACCCTTAGTTAACTATTACATGTAATTATATTCATGCAGATATTCTACATGATTTATACTTGCGTAATATTTGCATAAAAAGGTTATAGTAAACACAATCCTCTTTCTATATATATTTATGTATGTGTAATTATATTTGTTTAAAAAAATGGTGCCTACCAAACACCTCTGTCAGTTTTTGGTCTACAGACATGAAACTTGATATTAGGGTATTCAAATCCATGCAAAACTTTATATTTAGGTTTTAGCCAGGAAAATCGGTGCAAAAATTAAAAATATGGAATTTGCCTGGTGGTTCGAACAATGGCATTACGAATATGCATGTATAACATAATAGCTATTGATTCATGTTTTAATTTTTAAGCCTTGCAGCAGACATGTCTTCATAGCTCAGGCATTAATGTCAAAGGAAAAAGAAAATCGTAAGCTAAACATTTTGGTTTCGATTCTTGGTGATGGCACATGAGTCATTTTTTTTTTTTTTTTTTTAACTTTTTAAATCATTGCTGGGTTCATATATTGGGTTCAATATAATAATAAATACAAACTCTGCATCAATCAAAATATGTTTAAGCATATTTTACGACCGGCTAAAGACGGGCAGCCTGCTAGGTGTTTACAAATTGAACTTTTATCGTTTTGGATGCAAATTCTTTGGTGCGACACTTGATAGATGGATGGATAGATGGATTTGGCAGGGTACAATGAACGAGACGATCACAGCCAGGCAAATCCATATTGTCCATTGTCACATGTTTAACTTAAAAATCAAAACAACTGAAAAGTCTCTTCCTCAACATGAATCCTTGAATGTAAAACCAAACCATATCTCATGCATGATCCCTCAAATAAAATTCCAATTCCGATATTATCGCCTTCAAATACCTTTTAAAGAAAATAAATATTCAATAGTTTTTGTTATAAGCTAACTAGAATATTGACAATGCCACTAAATCTATCAATTGTTGTTCTATTTTCAAATTGAATTTAGTAAATTTTGTATAAATAATAAAAACTTCTATTTTGATTAGAATCTCATGGTCTATAATTCTTACTGCTTCTGTTTGCCTTTATTTTAGAATAATCTCCAAGGAGAAATGAAGGACTTGCAAAAGATAAAGGATGCACAGCACAAGAGGTAAATAAGCATTTTTTGGAGTGTCCAGAATGTTTTGTTTCCTTACAATGAAACAAAATAATATTCATATTAATTAGTTACTTAAAAGAAGTTTGCAAATTTTTACTTCTCTTTAAAATAATAATTAAGTGATAATAAAGATTTTACAGCAGGTATGTTTTATTTCTTATAAGGCAAAACAGTTTTTTTTTTTTATTAATGTTTATGAAATGAAGTACTTATATATATATAACCATAACTAGAAGAATACCCATCACATGACGTGTGAAATTAATTCTCTGAACAGAATACTTTTGCACCATTTTTATGTCCCCTTATGATAATTAAAAGTAAAATATAATGATACAAAACTTTGTCTAGAATCCTTCTAGAAAATGTTTAAAATTTAAAGCTTAAGTTTAAGGGGTGTTAAGAATATATTTTTGAAATTTAGAAAACCTTGTTTAATATATGTCTTATGACAATGGATTAAATTCAATGCAAATCTGAAATATTTTAATGTTTAAATAGAAAGTTATGCCTCCTCAAAAACCTTTTAAAATACTCTAAAGAAACTGAAATTCGAGGAATATTTTTAATTCCTGTCTAATACCTCTTAAAATTTCACAAAAATCAGTATTTGAATTTTCACAAAACTATTCTACACCTTTTTTACTCCCTTTGAATAAAATTAAATTAAACATAGTCTATATTTGGATCCCATATGCCTAGCAGCTGTGTCTAAAAAAAATCATAATGATCAGTTAATTATTTTAGGAGTGAATCCTGTGCATACAAATATTTAAACAAATAAACATATCTAACTTTATAAAGATAGACTCGCATATCAATGAATGTTTATACATGTGAAATTTCAAAAACAAAGTGTCTTTGAGAAAAAATAAGATCCAATTTGGAATTGGCCGAAAATTTTAAATACACTGTTGAGCTTTCTTTCCAATAATTTATTTTAACAGTATAATAAATACCCAAAGGTATTTTCCATTTTAAAAAAAAAAAGAAAAAAAAAGCAAGTCTGGTAAAAGTAAGAATGAAACTATGAGCCATTTTTTTTCAGTCCAGGTGTTGAGTAATTTATTTTGCTAATCCTGTTTATTGAAGGAAAAAAGAAAATAAATCCAATCCTTTTATTTTGAAAATGATAAAGAAATTAATAAATTTTAATGTTGGTGAAGAAAAATCCTCCGAATTTTGGAAATTTTACTTAAATAAAATTTTGTTAATAACAATGATTATCAGAAATACATATACTTATTATATAAGTGGACATTGTTGAATATTTATTTCACGAGTTGAAGTCGAATATTTGAAATTATAATTTTTGAATTTTTTAAAATCTACTCTATTAATGGAGTTTTTTTTTTAATTACAGTAATATTCATAATATCTAATTTATACTGAAATTATATACAAATTAATTTCGCTCAGAGTAACCCATAAATTGGTTTAATTCGGTGACTTAAGCTTTTCCTTACACACACACACACACACATGAGCTCTTAGAAACATCTTTAAAATTTGAAATAAACAGAAAACTGATTTTGAAAACGTGTTAAGATATTTCATTAAAAGTAATTCGATTATTTTTTTAAACTTGAAGTTTTTGTTTTTTTTTATATTAAATTTGGATAGTAAGGATGTCAGAAGAAATTTTTTTTATGTGAATAAAATATCTGTGGTTCACGTTGTATTGAGATTGTGTGCAGATGATGTGTTTTGCATGCTGTAGCGTGGATAAAATCTCTTTCAGTTTTTTATTATGCACATTGTCACTGTAATTTAATGAAGATTAGCAAAATAGTTTTTTTTTTTATTTATGGAAAAAAACTATTTTCTTTTGATAATTATTTACTATTTGAAGTTAATAAGTTAAGTTTAAAAAAGATCAAATGATTCTTAATAAAATATTTGTATCTTAACATGTTTTCAAAAACAGTCTGATCCAAATTATATATATATATATATATATATATATATATATATATATATATATATATATATATATATATATATATATGATTAAAAACTAAAATTTTAAAGATCTAGATGCATTTGTGAGTATTTGTGTCCTCTTGTTGTTTTAGAAGTTGACTCTGACTCGAAATAGAAAACCAACTTTCAAGCAAAAGCTACAAAAACACTGTATTTGCATCCCACTTACAACAGGAGAAAATTTTGCTGGATTGTATAAAAGAAAACATTTACAAGTATATCGAAATTCCTTATAATTAGATTAAAACAAATAAAAATAAAATCTCTTAAATACCGATTACTATTAAAATAAAATCTTCACAATAGTTCACACTTTTGTGTATCATGTAATTTTCAAAATTAAAATCTATTGTGAGCATAGGATATGAAAAACCAGTGATTAAGCATATTTACTAATCCAAACTAGTTCCGGTTTTGAAAGTCGTAGAAAGTAAACAGTGTTGGTTAATTTGAACATTCCATCTCATTACCATCCTTTACTCAATTTGAAAACCTTGCTAATATCACATGTCCTTTACTTAATCTGTTACAATCCTTGCCACTATATTAAATAAAGTTACCTTTTTACAGTTAAAGATTAACTTTTTTTATATAAAAAATTTGAAAATAAGGAAATAATTTTGTGTGCAATAAAAATAAAATCAATAAAAAGAATTTTAGTGCAACAAGAAAAAGAATGGCCACCCGTGACTACAATGTCAAATTTAATATTGAATTTTGTAATTTCAAAAAGTAAATAAAAATTTTATTTCAGAATTAAAATACAATTTAAGACAAATAATTTTATCAAAAAATTGTGAAAATGAAGTGAAATTTAAAAATTAAACTTTGAAAAATTTTTAATTAAATAATTTTTTAAGTGCAATAAAATTTAAAAAATAAGATTTTTTTTTTTTTTGTCCCTCACCCAACTAGCACAAACAAACAAGAAAGTGGAGTTTTCAGATTGAGTAAAGGGATGCAATTCAACAAGGTCTTCAAATTAACTAACACCGTTTACTTTCTTTGACATTCAAAACCAGAACTAGTTTGTATGAGCAAATAGTTGAGACTACACTCAGATCCAATTTCTTTATCTTTGGGCAGCTCTCATTTTTTATCAATTACTTCATTTCAACTTTAAAAGTAAATAAATAAATACAAGTCAAAAATAATAATGTATAGATAAATTCAGAAATTGCCTACAATCTCACAGAAAATATTTTCTTCATTATTTTATTACATAGACCTTCAAAATGTCCTTGTAAATTTATTCTTTTGCCAATATTTCCGAATTCATTTAGTTTATTCTAAATATGTTCTACAGTAATGCATTTTGTATTATATGAACTTTTGGATGTTTTCATCTTGAGTGTAATTTGGATGTTTTGGTTGATGTAACCTTCAAGCTTCTTCAAGTGTGTCTTGTCAAACTTGGGAATCTGCATAGATTTTCAAACAAAACCCTTTATTTAATCAACAGGGATATCATATTCTTGTTCCATCAGCCATGACTGGATAGAAGTCCTAAGTAGTTCACAATTGTATTTTAGAGTGTCGCTTACTCTGAGAATTGAACCTTCGACCTCCAGAAGTGTAACTTTTACAATTGAATTTTACTAAGTACTTTATCCACTATGCCACGAGTCCTCAAGATGAGAACAGTAGTCTGAAGATTCCAAATAATACGAATAATCATTCTTCATCTCAAAAATTCAGAAAAGTAATGCATTTGTTTAATAGGATTAAACATTTTGTTCTCCCCATAATCTAATTGCGTGATCGATTTAAAAAAATTTTTGCCCTTATATTCTTCTTTCTTAAATTAAAAGATAAATTACAAAATATTTTTTTAAAACTTAAAAAACTGTTTCACATTTAGAAGTCTTAATTGATCTGATATTTAACTTTATTTTTCTCTTTCAACCTATTTTTTATAATTGAAATCCTTAGTTTAATCACATTTCTTTGCACATCTCACAATTTTAATCTTATAGCGTGATTTACAAAATAAAAATATGTTGGTAATTGTCCAGAATTCTCTCTATATTAAAAAAACAAAAATACAGAAAAATCTTTGATATATATGTACCTGTGATGACACTAAAAGATCATATTCTAAAAATCACATAAATTGACCAAGTAGTTTTATTTTTATAAAGAAAATTAAGTAAAGCAATTAATGGGAAATCGTAGGCATTACAATACTGATCTTGCAAGTTTGAATGATCGTTGAGTTATCTGCCTTTATTTCTTTAAAATGGTGATGTCAGACCGTCTCTCCTTGCTTACTCATAAAATTTGATTTTTCTTATAAAACTACTTGATCAATTTACATGATTTTTTTCAAATGACATTTTCCTTCCACCATGGGCACGTACATCATAAAGATTTTTTTTTAAGGAGAATTTTAGACGAGAACTAAAATGCATTCCCACATGTTATTGTTTTATAGAAAAGCCATTTAAAATTTTATCTATATATTGAACCTCACAAAAATGTTAAATAGAAAATACCTTTTTTATGATGGAGTATTTAAGATTAATTTCATGTTAATAAATTTCTTGCTTTGAGTAAAACAAAATGTTTAAAAATCTAATTCCTTGTTTTATTTAAAGATTGCATGGATAAATATAGAATCACTTGTAAACACATGGTTAAAAAAAAATACAGATTGACTCCAAGAATTGTAGTGGATATATTTATAATGTAAGCTTTTATCTTGTTTCAGTTTAGAAAAATTGAAAATGATTAATTCCCTTTATCATGAAACACTCACTTCTGATGTCAAATCCAACCAAGCACAGCATCAGGTAGGACATTTTTGTGCTGATTTCTAAAATATAAGTATTTACTAGGTTGCTTAGTTGCATAACAAACTTGCTGCAAGTTAGATATATTTAACTGAGAAAAAAGAAGAGGTCACACAAGAACTAGTAAATGTGTCTGTTTTGGGTTTGACCACCCAGAATTTGATTTCTCTACTTGAAAAAATAACGTTCCTCAGATACAAGGTTCCCTGCTTTTGTTATAACTTGCTCAGATTTTGCAAAAAATAATAGCCAGCAAGATATGAGACCCTATAGGCATTAACTTTTTTATGCTCATAGATAAGATTGGCTATTATCTCATCTTTCTAGAGTAGTCCAGTGTGATATATATATATATATACACACACAAGTTTTTATTATCAATGTACTGTACATGCATTTGTCTCAAAATAAATATAGCATCAGCAGTATTTTGTGCTGATAAAAAAAAAATGCATTTCATCTCTTATATGATTTTTTATTTACAGCTCAATTATTCTCTCAATCACTTTCAAGACTTGATCCATCAACTTTAAACCCCTGTGATTACCTCTACCAAGATACTCCTCTTTACCCTTATAATAATTGTACTAAATTTCCACTCATCTGGAATAACCTCTTTTATGATCATCTCTCTGTTTGTTTCATCTACAGCTTTCAACATTTCTGGAATAGCGCCTGAAGATCTTGGAGTCTTAACTTTCTTCATCTTACTCACTGCTTCCCATATTTTTTTTAACTCTTATAGCTAGACCAGATACTGGTTTTGCAATTTCTAGATTTTTTTTATATGAAACTTAGTATTCAATTATTTCTTATAACGGCATTTCCAATCAGTTTTTGCTAATATAATGTTGGGGACTCCCGTCTGGCGGGAATCAAACAGCATGAAAGGAAGACAACGCAGACATAGGTGTTAACAACAGCTCAGTCGCCAGAGAACTGCCGTCCGAGCTTACTTTATTAGAGAGCGAAGGGTAGATAACTCTAAGGGTTATGTCCCTTTACTTGTGCACATCACATCCCTCTCTATGTATCTTTTATGTTTTACTATTTTTAATTCTATTTTATTTATTTATTTATTTTTTTAACTTACATTATGAAATCTTTGAGTCTGGCTGAGGGCAGTCTTTTCCGGGATGGATTTCGTCTAGGTAACTGGTCAGCTATTTGTGTTTTGGGCATTTCCAGGTCTTCTGGGGTGTGTGGATTTTACTCACTTTCAGAGTCAGAATCGGAGTCAGGGTTTTCATCCCTAAGTGTTATGCGTTTTAGCAAAGAAGAGTTTCTAGTCACTTAGTGATTTCCTCTCTGAACCGTTATCATACTTCCTTTAATTTTTGTAACGGTATATGGTTTAGGATTGTATGGTGGTGGTAATTTGTTTTGCCTCTTCTATCTAATCAAGACCTTATCACCCAGGCTGAGAGCTGTTGTTTTTGTCTTTCTACCAGCGTACCCCTTCATCTTCTCTTTTCCTTTGGAGTCATTTTCTTTTATTTTTTCATGCATCGGCCCTGTTACTGGGCTTTCAATACCATTTGGTATGCTGATATTCATTTTTCGGCCCGTACAAGCTTCAAATGGAGATATTTTTGTGGTGGTATGGAGGGGGGGTCCTCTAGGAAATGTGGTAACTGGGTCTTCCAATTGTGGCCTTCCACCGTTGCCGCAAGAACGTATTTTTTTAGGATGCGCATAAAACGCTCTACTTCACCATTTGCCTCAGGCCATAGAGGTGTAATGCGTCTGTGTTTCAAACCTACTTGTGCCGCTAAGTCTCTAAAGTCTTATCCTTGAAATGGCGGACCGTTATTGGATTTTAGAACAGTCGGATATCCTTGTCTAGCAAAGATCATGTTTAGATGGGGAATAA
Organism: Euprymna scolopes; assembly: GCF_053919585.1. Taxonomy (NCBI): domain Eukaryota; kingdom Metazoa; phylum Mollusca; class Cephalopoda; order Sepiida; family Sepiolidae; genus Euprymna; species Euprymna scolopes. Next base: position 67,699,676 of record NC_136498.1, read on the forward strand.
CTGTACACGCAGATATTGAGGGTATTACCTCCACTTCAGGTAATCGGCTGTAATCGTCGATTATGACTAACACATAGTCACCTGATGGGAACGGACCTGCAAGATCGACTGAGATTTCAGTCCATGGTGTAACTGGTAGTCGTGAGGAGTGAATGGGTTCGCGGCTTATGTGCCTTGGGTCTGAGGTTTGGCAGGGAATGCATCCGTGTATTGCTTCTTTCACCAGTCTATCAATTCCTGGGAAACACACCTTTTCCCTTATTAGTTGCTTGGTTTTGACCATGCCCTGGTGAGATTGATGGGCTATATCAACTGATCTCTTCCTTAATTTTGAGGGAATTACAAGCTGGTGTCCTCGAAGGACAAGACCATTGTGTATTGAAATTTCATCCTTGACTGGGGAAAAGCTTGACAGCTGGGGATCATTCCACCATCTATCTTTAACAGCAGCCATGACCTTTTGTAACTGGGGGTTCTGTTCTGTGGCTTGTTTGACTTCTTCAAGAGTTAACGATTTTGGTATTGTATTCTGAGCTACATACCTTATGTATGCTTCTGCTACATTGTCTTTAGATGCTATGTGTTGTGGGTGGTGACTCAGATAGTCTGCAGGGTTTTGGTCATCTTTCCCAGGACGGTATATCAGATTGTACTGGTAGAGCATGAGACTAATGCGCCAGCGTTCAATCCTTGTTGTTGTCGGTTTAAGACTTTTCATAATCCCAAGAAGAGGACGATGGTTGGTGGTGATTTTGAATCTTGCTCCATATAAATAGATAAAAATGTTCAGCTGCATATACGACGGCTAACATCTCTTTCTCTCAGTTTGAGAGTATCGCTGTTCTATATGAGGGCACGACTGGCATAGCATAGCACCTTCCCATCTTGTCAGAACTGCACCTAATCCAACTGGGCTTGAATCTACCAGGATGTCGGTGTCTTTCTTCGGGTCGAAGTACGCCATCACCTCAGCTCCAGTCAGAGCTTCTAACTTGTTTGCAGCTGCTGCTTCTTCTGTCCATCTCCAATTAGTATCTTTTTTTTGTGAGCCGTCTCAGTGGTTCACTAATAGTGGCATAATGAGAAATAAATCGAGCCACATACTGTGTCATGCCCAAGAATGATCTGACTTCACTGATGTTCCTTGGAGACTTGCATTTTGTAATAGCAGAGATTTTCTCTGGCTCAGGGGACACTCCATTCTCACTGAAAATGTGTCCGAAGAAAGTCAGTTTCCGTACAGAAACAAGGCATTTTTCTTTGTTCAGCTTGGCTCCTACTTGTAGACGTTTCAGGGTGTTCCTCAAGCTAATGTCATGCGATGGCTGGTCACTGGCATAAATTATTATGTCGTCTGATAGGTTTTTCACTCCTGGGATGTCTCTGAGGAGGTCTGATATAACTTTTTGAAATAGTTCAGAGGCTGCATTCACGCCAAAACTTAGACGCTTGTAACGAAATAAACCTGCATGTGTGGCAAATGTCGCTATATATCTGCTGGACTCTTCCAGTTCTAGTTGATGATAAGCATTGGAGAGGTCTAGTTTGCTGAAAACTGTACACCCATTTAAGTTTGCTATTAAGTCGTCTACGGTTGGCATTGGATGTTTTATCCGTTGAATGACTTCATTAGCCTTTCTCATGTCAACGCAAATTCGTACGCTACCATTTTTCTTGGGAACTACCACAACCAGGCTAACCCAGAAGGTAGGTCCAGTGATTTCTTCAATCGCATCCATTTCTCTGAGACGTTTGAGTTCCGTCTCCACGTCTTTTCTCGCATGGAAAGGTACCCTGCGGTGTCGCTGAGTTACAGGGGAAACCGATGAGTCAATGTGGAGATTAATGGTAACTCCGGAAATTTTTCCCATCTTTCCATCAAACAGTGTGGGGAATTCTTCTTGAATTGGGACCATCACATGGAACGTGAAATTAAATGTTATCATTCCCAGTGCTTCAGCAGAATGACCACTCAAGAGGTTCTGCAGTCCAACTAAAGGATTATCGCTGTCGACCACAAATATCTTAGCCCTACAGGATTTATTACGAAATTCTATGCTCACATTAATAAATCCTCGGATGGGTATAGCATATTTAGATCTGTATGCAAATATTCGGGTTGTTGTTTTGTTTATACGTAGTTTGTGTTTTAAACTATCATATATGTGTCCAGCAATTATATTGACATTAGCACCCGTGTCTACCACAAACATCACAGGGGAATCATTGACAAGGGCGGTAACTCTTGACGGTGTAAATTTCACCAAGTACACAGACTCGTCACTAAACATAGAGGGAGATACCGGAGGAGGATTGGTGAAACGAATTACTCTTACCGGCTTTGCTTTGCATGCTCTTGCAAAGTGGTTTTTCTTGTGGCAATTCTTGCATTCTTTTCCTCGGGCTGGACAAGTCGGGTGTGTAGAAGAGTATCCACAATAGTGACACATTTGCTGTCTGCCATCTATTTTTTTGTCCATCACGTGGTCGATTCTTTGAGGTGTCATGGCGACTGTTTTGCTGCGCGTGTTCACAAGACTGTCTTTACTGTCTTTGGTGTTGAAATTTTCGTTATTTCCACGTGTGAGACGCGTGCAGTTCTCGTTGCTGTAAAGAGCATGTAATTCATTACGCTCCATGTCTGCGGCACGCATATAAGCCAGTTTGATTTCCCTAGCTTCGTCCAGGACTTGCTTTAGCGTAGAGTTGTCCCTTAGAGCCTTCCTTCTGACTTTAGAGGATGTGCACCCCTGCAAAATTTGGGCTAGGATCTGTCTTTATCTTCAAAATCGCACGTGGCGGCTAGAGTCCGTAGACGTGCATGGTACGAGTCTAAGCTTTCGTCCGAGTCTTGCATAGCCCGTCGAAACTTGAAAATTTCGTACGACATGTTCTTTTGCAGCGTAAAATGATTTGTTAGTGACTTTTTTGTAGTTTTATATTCGCCCGAAACTACAGAGCCATCGTCCAAAATGTTGGTTGCGTCTATCCCCTTGTGTTGGTCTGTGAAGTCATGGAATATATCGAAAACTTTGTTTCCTGCATAGTGGTGAAGTGTCACTTTCTTTTTTTTATCATTGTGAATGTCCATAGCGACAAATAAATTCTCCAACCTGTTTATCCATTTTTTCCAACGAACGGCGGTTGTGGTTTGGTCTGCATGGTAAACCACCACTGGCCATTCCCCCCCCCCCCCTGTATTAATTCCGAAAAAAAATTTTTTTTGTATTAAATTCTGAAAACTTATGTAGCGTGAGCTCGTCACAAAAAATAATCTCTCGTCTCCAGATATAATGTTGGGGACTCCCGTCTGGCGGGAATCAAACAGCATGAAAGGAAGACAACGCAGACATAGGTGTTAACAACGGCTCAGTCGCCAGAGAACTGCCGTCCGAGCTTACTTTATTAGAAAGCGAAGGGTAGATAACTCTAAGGGTTATGTCCCTTTACTTGTGGACATCACAGCTAACACTATTGTCATTTTGAATGCACCTGTCTTTGTTATCTGTTTCATTAATACTACATTCTTTTTATTATATATGAAAATCTGGATAGCTTAGTCTCCTTGACTTTTGTATTACATTCGAGAAAAAAAAAGTTAACTAGTGCATGCACAATGTTATTGTTGTATATAGATTTTAACATTTCTATTTTCATGCTTTATAAGAATGCTCAAGAATTAGAAATTATTGAAATTAAAATATTATTCATCATTCATACTAATAGAATTGCTCTTGCAGATCATAGTGGATATTATAATTATTTTGTGTGTGTGTGCGTTAACAAGGATATCTGGTGTTGTTCAATGAAAATTCACTTAAACCATGACAGTATGGTATAAATATAAGAAATTTACTCTAGAGTATGCAGTAGTAATGCTGCGAACAACCTCACCTCAAAGAAGCAAAAGGTGTGCTTTCTGTTGCCAGGAAAACCAGGAAGAAGATTCAAGGGAACTTAGGGAAAATCACCAAGAGGATGCAAGAGATGTAACGTGTTTTATGCAGGACAAGATAAGCCATGTGAAGTGGGAAGAGTTACTGACCATAAAGGGCAAAACTCCAAGGGAAAGGAGTCAGTATTTAGCTACCTCTTGATGAATAAATCTCTGTTAGCAAAAGATACATATGCATATGGAATAAAACGGTGATTGAGGAAAAAGTACTGTGAGCCACAACTCATCCAAACTCTACAAGCTATTTTATCTAATAAATAACTAAACACAAATGGCAGACAGAACATTTGACATTCGACTGCTTCACAAATTTCATGGTGTCTCACCCAATCACACTGAATGGTTGGAACAGGTGGAGCTGGTGTGCAAAATGTGTAGTGTTAACGTCAAGCGTGTTTTAACACTTGGGTTGAGAGATAGGGCTCTGTCAGCATACCAAGAGTTAACCCATGACCATAGGGAGGATTTAAAGCAGGTGAAAGAAGCCCTCATGGCTTTGCACCAAATTCTTTTGTTGTGTTTAACAAGTTTGCCTCTTCTCGTTTGTGCTCCAAGAAAATCATGGACCTACAGGATCTAGCATGTCTAATTGAAGAAAACTCCTTTGACTGATGGCTCAGTTGTGCTTTCATGTCAGGACCCTCTTGGTTCCATTAGACAACAATTGTGTGTCCTCAAGGATGGAAAACATGACTCTGAAACGGATTCTTTCTATGGCTCAAGCTCTCATGACAGAAGTAGAGGTGAATAAGCTTGTTACAGCAACAGTCAGGTGACACAGAATTCTTCCTCATGTGCCTGCAACTAGCAGGACACAGTTGCAGTGCAATGCCATAAGTATGAAGTTCTCAATCACTCTATCACTTTGCCAGAGGCTGTCAACAGCCTGGGGGTAAAGTAAGAAGAGTACCCCCGGAGATACTCAGTTATCAGTGCCAGCAACAAGAACATGTTGCAACAAGATATCTGGGTAATGAGGCAAGGGCCCATAGGCCAGAACTATCTCTCTCCACATAAATCAGAAGTGCTCTCATGATAAAAGTAAAAATCAATGGACTAAATCGGATAGCATTGTGGATTCTGGGTGCTCTTCCTCTGTTGAGAGCGACTTTTTATGGCTACTCAAAGTATGGAAAAGTATGACGATTCTAATTGCAGGCAAGAAATGCCTGCTAAGTCATGCTGTAGACAGCATAACTTTAACAGTGATCAACAAGAATTCCTTGAAGACTGACGTACTGTTGGTAAACAGCAAACCATTATGATTTGACCTCCTTCTGGGGATGGATGTCGCCATATTGACAAAGGAAGCAAGGTACATTTTGCCAAGACGGGTCTCGCTCTGGCTGCAACAATAGAGCTGGAACAGTCTTACTTCTGCACAGAGTTCGACCAACGCACCAAATCTTGGATGGTGTTGTGGAAGTGATCAGCCAGCAGAAACATTATGCAACAAAGAACCAGAGTATACCATCCCTGCAAAAACTTATGCACAATAATAAAGAGCTACAAGCCTGGATTGATAATAGGCGGTTGGTTCCTTACCCAGGAGAGGAATTGAGGCCCCCAAAGGGCCTGATCCCACCAATGGCAGTCGTTCAGTAGAACAAAGAAAAGGTGAGGCCAATGCTAGACTATCGAGAGTTAAATGAGCACATGATTCATTTATGGCTACAGCTGACATATGCACCAAAAAGTTGAGAGAATGATCCTAAGCAAGATTGAATGTATCGGTATTAGACCTTTGCAAGGCATACCTTCAAGTACACATGCACCAATCACTGTAGCTTATGAAACTGTACTAATCAAGGGACAAAGGTATTGTCCGACCTGCATGGGGTTTAGACTCTATGTACCACCATCCATCATGCAAACAACTGTTGATGCTATTTTGACAAAGGACAAGAACATACAGTGAACAATATCTGCCTATGTTAATGATGTGTATGTGGACAAGAGTGATTTCTTCCAACGCATGTGAAGAAGAATCTGTACAACTTCAATCTCCTCACATAGAACTGGAGAGGCTACAGGATGGTGTATGAGTGCTTGGTTTGCAGGTCTGGGGAGAGGAAACAAAATCCCAAAATGTCTCTTGTTCTCACATGACAGAATATCTTTTCATTATTTGGCAAGTTGGTTGGGCACCTTACCGTTGGTGGTTGGCTTAGTGTTGCTGTTGCATTCATTAAGTAGAGAGCATCTGACATCATCACTGGGTAGGATGACAAAGTGAAGAATGCCCCTCTCAATATCATGATTAAGGAGGTTCTCACCAAAGTGCACAAAGACCAGGTGAGGGGCAAGTGGTATGTCAATGGCCAAGACCTTAGCGCATGGGTCAACACAAGCTCTCACTACCGGCATGTCATTGGTATATGATGGGGCTGTGGTAGAGGATGCTTGCTGGTTACATTTAGAAGAGGATTCCCAACATATTATCCTTGTGGAACTCTATGCCATTATTAAAGGAATACACTTTGCAATCTTCTGAAAGAAAACTACCTTGCATTTGATCACTGACTCTGCTTGTGTCCATAAATAGATCTCAGATACCCTTACCAGCAAGGCCAGTGCACAAACCAAAGCTACAAGTGAGATGCTCATTTGACAGTGGCTTTATTCAATAATAAAATCGGGAAGGAAGATGTGCTGTCGATGAATGTATCCTTGATCAAATCTAGCTAAAACAAGGTGAGCCTGTGCACTTTGCCTATACTGCATCCATGAGCTCAGTCAGGTTTGACCAGATTAAGATTGTTCATTGACAAAGCAGTCATCTTGATGTGCGATGGACTGTACTTTGCAAAACAAATTGAATTTTTCACTGTGAAAACTTGTCGGAGAATGTGAAGAGTGTCAGTTGATTGATTCATCACCCATGCACTGGTCAGATGGTGCTTTAAATGTTAAATAAACATGGCATAGAGTAGCGATAGATATTACCTATTTCGATGGGGCCCATTTTTTAACACTTATTGACTGCGTTCCCACTCTGTTTGCCATATGGGGATGCCTTTCTCAGCAAGATGTGAAAACTGTAATCAACTAGTTGAAGACGTTCTTTTATAAATGGAGTTTGTTCAAAACCTTCCTAGATAAATAGAGAATCTGACTTTGATTATGCTGTGTATACATCCTATCTGGTAATGGCATTATCAAGCGATATTATAGAAGTGTAAAAAGGATTACAGGCAGAAAACCGTGTACTATATTGGATGCTGTATACTGGTACAACGGTTGAAAGGAATATCAGCCCAATCAGCAGCAGACTGTCTTCAAAATAGGTGAGCAAATATGGGTAAAGACTCCACATAGATGACGTACTACAAAGTATGAGGTGGAATGTGTTACTGGAATTACCAGTACACAGAACATATGTTAACGGAATGGGACCAGGCCTGCTGATGGTCTGTTCTGACGTGTCTTCAGAGAATCTGAAGGAAAGATTTGTGGCAATTGGAGAGAGACTAGATGAGTATACACCAAGCATAAATGCAGGTGATGTCTTTTTCAATGATACTTTGAATGGAGGCCCAGTAACTGTACTGCCACGAAAAAGCAGACGGTGCAAAAAAAAAAAAAAAAAACACCTCCCAAATGTTTCATGTGTGATCATAGGATCAGGGAGGAGTGTAGTAGTAATCAACCTCACCTCAAAGAAGCACATGGTGTGCTCTCTCTGCTGCCAGCACGGGGAAACCAGAATAAGATGCAAGAGGTGTGACTGTTTTATAGAGAAGGACGAGATAAGCCACATGGAATGACAAATGTTGCTGAACATAAAAGACCAAACTCTAATGGAAAGGAGTCAGTATTTAGCTCATGCTTGATGAGTAAACCTCCATTAGCAAAAGACGCATATATACGTATAGAAAAAAAAAAAAATGATCAAGAAAAAAAATTTCCCCTTTTGCAAAGAGTTCTGGTGTTGTGAGCCATAATTCTACAAACTAAAAAAAAATTGCATGCATTAAAATCTGAAAATAAAATACCAAAGTTCTGTAAAAAATAAATTTATGTTACTGTCAGAAAGTATTGCTAGAAAAAATGCATTTTTAATGTTTAAAGCTAAATATTTTGATATTTGATAACCTCCAAAGTCAATTTAATATAAACTATGTCATAACTGCATGTATTATGTCAAGCCTAGATTTGTTGGAGGAAAAAGACAAGTGCACAATCTTTACTTCAACTAGTCACTGTTAAATCTTTTTGGTACATATTTCTTCTAAGTTAATCTTACTCATAATTTAAACAAAAATAAATTGACATTTCATTAATTTTAATAAGGACATAATATTTTTATAAGATATTTTTTTATAATAATTCTTTCAAACAAACTTCTTGTGTCAACAGGTTCAAAATGTTATGAAAAGTCAAATGCAAAAACTTCAGAGCAAACTTCTTGATCAAGCTGTAAGTTGGAATTTTTTTTTAACAGGTTATTTTCTATTTTTATACAAGAATAGAAGCATCAGGTCTTGTCAGTATTGGGTTTAAGCATTCAAAAATGTATTGTTTGATTAGATAAAAAAAAAATGCTGTTTCTTAAAAATAAGCTTAATAAAATTCCTTATTTTCTGAATAAATAGAACAATTGACTGCTACTTTTTATTCACTGTATATTGGACTTTATGTAACGTTTGTTTAAATCCTATAGCGACCAGACCTTATTCATATACTATCATATATAATCTTATACTATAAATGTGGTGTTCATCTGCTAAGGCAATTGAAAATAAAGCCCTATAACAAGATCAAACAACTTTTTTTTTCTCAAGTAAAATGTTATTACAGAAAAGTAGCCAACTATTGGTTCTTGTTCAAAATTTCCGCTATATTAAAAAAATGAAAAATTGTATGATGTGATGAAATGAAAATATTCCAAAATTTATCAAGTATTTTTTATTAATAAAATTTTAAGAGTAGCTGTCTTGTCCGCCATTTTGAAAACAATCTAAAATACAAAAAAACAAAAAACAAAGGGAGATAACTCAATACTTATCAGATTTATGCTATAATGCATACAAATAATATTTTGACTCTTCAATTTCTTGTGATACAACCACTATCAATAATTTCCCCAACTCTCTATCTGTACCGAAATCTAAACCTGGCTTCTTTGAACAAAGCTTATTTCCTAGAACTATTGACTATAATATAGTAGTCCAATATGAACAAGTTCCTTATCCTCGAGTGGCCTTTGTGCCTTGAAGTGTTTTTTTTTCCCTTGTAAAAAAAAATAAATAAATTTAACAACCAACCATTTGGAATAATGGTTAGCAAGTTTGTTAATGTGCTCAGAGACCAGGATTCAATCCTCAGGTGAGTTATAGATCCTGTACCATATACATATAATACTAAGTAGAGCAATCCAAGGAAAGGAACAGTGATCTCTTCTATATCTACAAAGATTACAGTTGATCCATTTTTTTATACAATTACCTAGAATCAATTAATAAAATATATGTAAAGTTTAATTAGGATTTCGATTTGCATCATTGGTGACAAAGTAGAAATGGTTATCCATCATAGTTTCAGTAGAACTTAAGATTACCACTTCTTTTTTCTTTTTTTTTTTTTTTTAAAAAGACCTTTGAATTGCATTTAGAAATGTGTAGACAGCAGCCTAGAAAGAAAATGGCCACGGAGTACAAGTTTTATGCAAAAACTGAAAGATCCTTACATAAATTATAATTTGTAAGGAAAAGTTTGCTTCACTCCAAAGTTTTTTTTTTTTTTTTGTATTGAACAATGAAATCCATCTTTTTAACATTTTCATCTTCAACCATCAATTGTCTGCACATGGTAAATTACAGATTTAACACCTCCAATAATTTGCTATTAACTGATGCTTGACAATTCAATGAATCAGTTTGAAATTAGAAAGCTTCATGACAATTTGGAATATTGTTATTTCTTTAATCTGCATGAAATCATTGTCACAAACATAATTTACAAAACTTGAACACTTTCTAAAAACTCAGCCATTTCCTTTCTGTGCCACTGTGTCAGCACATTACCCATGTTATTTTGATTGTTGCAGAATTATTTTAATGCAAATATTTTCAATTCCTTGGTCGACAATGAAATGCATTAAAAGTAATTATTTGATTAAAAAGATTTTGATAAATAAACTAACCAAAAGTAACTATGATAAAATCATGAAGCAGTCAGAAAAATGGTGAGAGAAAATTTTTTTTCGTCGACTTTATAATGAATGTTTGTTTCGCTTATAAACTATTTTTGCAATCATTCAAATATTTTGTAATGTTTGTAAAATAGTTTTGCAAATAATTAACAAGCACATCATTGGATGCAAGTTATTTTCAAATATTTTGATCTTCTTTCTATGAAGAAATTTAGGTTTTGGCTCAAATTCCTCCTATATAAAAAAAAGCAAAAATAAAGGAAAATCTGAATAATATACATATGAAACAAAAACATTCTAAAAATCACATAAATTTATCAAATAATTTTATTTTTAAATAAGAAAATCAAACTTTATGAATATCAGGAGTGAATCGTCTTATCTACCTTTGAAAAAAAAAAAAATTCCAAGGCAAGGGACATAATTCAATTATACCAAATTTATGTTGTAATGCCTACTAATTCTCATTATTTCTTCATCAAAATATAACTATTTTATCAATTTATGTGATTTTTTGAATATGGTATTTTCGTTTCATCACTGGTACATACCTCATACAGATTTTTCTTTTATCTTTGTTTCGTAATATAGATGGGAATTCCGGACAATAACTGAAATATACTAGCCTTCTTCATTTATCATTTCTTTATATTTGCTTTCCTTTTTCCAGAGACAACAGGAGATGCAACAAATGAGAAAGCAACTACATAAAATGTTGCTTTAGACTCTGAACATACATGACAGGACACTAAGTATCAAATTTTAATGCATTCGAATTCCAAATTTGTTCTTCCAATTTATACATTTTTGTAACTGGAATAAGTTTAAAAAAAAAAAAAATTATTGAAATTTCTGCATTCTTTTGTATGTCTTGTTCTTATTACTGAAAAGAAAATAATGAATTAAGAATAAAAGATAAAGTTTTATTAAATTTATTTAATTAATTATTTTCAGACTCATTTTAATTCTATATGTAAATTTGTACAACAATCAGAAAAAAAAACACTGCACAATGACATGCAACACATTCACTATGCAGCAGCAGCAGCAACAGCAGCAGCAGAAGAAAAGTGAGTGAGGAAGAGGGATTAGCAAATGGGTAGGTGGGGGTAGTGGCAAACCTACCCACTTTTTTTTTTTTTTTTTTTTTTTTTAGTTCCAATGAGAGTAGAAAAAAAGGGAGAGAAGAGCAGTGCAGACAGAATGCTGCTGCATGGCTCACACAGAATCACTTGACTTTACAAAAGACAGAAGGGGGCGGGGGGCAGCATCTCCTCCAACTAGAGAAAGAAGAGGGGGAGCAGTTCCTTTCAGGAGGAGGAGGAGGAGGTGTTATTGTTGTTGCTGCTACTGATTTTTGTAGATGTGGTTGCGGTGGTGGTAGGGGTAATAGATGTTGCTGCCGCAGTGGTTGTTATCTGAGCACTAATTGCAACACCACTGTCAACCATTTCTCGAGTTAGCCGAGGATCTTTAGGCCATGGTTTAGCCCGAACTCGATAAAACTTTGTTCCCTGGGGTACACGATATCTGTTTTGAGGCTGAAATTTAAAAAAAAAAAAAAAATGACACTGTATTGAATTTGCTTGACCAGTGACAGAATCAATTTTTAAAAAAAATTACATTTGAAAACATTTTAATAAGTACCCCCCCCTCAATCCACTATCAAGTGGTTTGGTTAAGAAAAGTACTGACCTTTTTTGCTATGCAATATTCTTTATCAGTAATGACACCCAAAACCCATGGCTCTCTTGGTATGCTGGGACCTAAAAGACAAAATTATAATAGTTAGATACTGAAACAGAAATATATACATATCTCTCAAAAACCTGTTTTGTCATGAGAAAGACAGCTTGCTTACCTGACCGTAATCCTAGGTTGTCTAAGCAGTCTGTATGCAAGAAATGTAAAGTGTTTCCAACTGTAAACACTACATAGTGGCCATGCTCTTCATCTAAACATAGCAAAACCAAGTCTCCAGCTTGGAAGCTGAAAGAAGAGAAAAGATAACTTTTTAAACACATAAATGATTCAAGAGCAACCTCTTTTATAAACTTAGTTGTCAAATCTGTGATCATCTCAATGCCTGTTTCACTCAGAGTTTTCAACATTTTTGCAACATTGTCTTTAAATGAGACAAGATTATCCTTTCTTGTTTTCCTCTTAAAATGTATCTATTCAATTTATGTGTTTAGAAGTTTGACAGACCAATGAAAATGCTATTTTAAATTTAAGCCTGACAGACCAACATTGAGATGCACTATATTGAATGAGGTGAACCAGTGTTAATTATTCTGTATTATTTTTCTTTCATCCGAGTTAACTTTTTTGTTGTTAATCAACCTAATAATATATTTGCAAACCATGAAAATAGCTGTATTTCACAGAAGAGAGATTATTAATTTTTCTTTGACTATTTTATCTTGTAACAAAATAAATATTAGTTTTATTTTTAAGAAATTAATAAGAAAAAAGCTCTGGGTAATCCTATGATTCCAGCTAGGACAACCGAATATTCTTTTCATTGTTTTAATACTCTGTTGATATTTTTATTTATTTATTTATTATTATTTTTTTTTTTATTACATTTTCACCCCAAACAAGGCACATTGCCACTTTGTTGTAGGGGGCTACTATCAATGACATAATCTACAGGGGTACTATATGGGGAGTCAGGCAGCAAGATGTCAGCTCACGTTACACTTGAACTTCTACATGTCAGTACAGTTGGGGAAGCAGGAACCCAGAAGGGAATTTCAAAGTCTACTGGTTCTGGGGAAGAAACTACCGAAGTAGAAGGCTCTCCTACATTTAAGGATCGCTTCTGTGAAGGGGTGGGATTTAGCTGCTTATCGGGTTTATCGGGATATTTACGTCAAGGGGGTGCGAGTGCTTGCAGTTTATCGGAGCATTCACCATTAAAGTACTTGTAGAACAGGCAGAGGGATACTACATTTCGTCGATGGGACAGAGGCTGAAGCGTAGATGACAGTTCAGGACCTATCAGGTTGGTGACTCTCTTTTGAACCTTGTCTAGGAGCGAGAGACTAGTAGCAGATGCACCAACCCAAATATGACAACAATACTCCATACATGGGCGAATGGTGGCCTTGTAGAGGTACAGGATACTTTCGGGCGTTAGTAGCTTTCTAGCACAGTAAAGTTCGCAGTGGTCCTGGCAATGCTCTCAATGTAATTGTTCCAACTCATGTTTCCTGTGAATGTTAGGCCAAGGAGTTTAAAAGATGTACTTTCAGATAAAGTCTTTGGCCATTGCTATTGGTGGTAGAGAAGGTTTCTTGACGTCATTGAAGGAAACAAATCTTATGTTTTTATATAGAATGATGTGATTTTTGGTAGATTAACTGTGTCGGATATATACTTGAGTTAAAACAAGAAGGAAAATATTCTGTTGTCCTAGCCCTAATGATGAAAAATGCTAGCTATCACTTCATAACAAGACACTTCTCACAGCCTTATTTATGACTCCAAAATAGAAATCAAACTAATTTCTATGACCAATAAAATTTTCTCTATACTTAGATAAGTCATTAATGTGTGCAACACCATGCTTAGGTTGAATCGACTCTTAATGACTCAGAAATATCACAAACTACTCCCATTTCAACCTGTTCATTGCGTCCTGCATGACAATATTGAGACACTTCCTTTTTCAACATTGTTGGTCAAGAAATTCTTTCCTGGTCAGATATTAGTGATTAGTTAGGTTTTCAGCTGTAATCAGGCAAACAAATGTAAATACCTTGTTTTGTTTTTTTTTTCTTCAGAGCAACCTCTTTTATAAACCTAATTTGTCAAGTCTGTGATTATCTCAATGCCTGTTTCACTCAGTTTTCAACATTTTTGCAGCATTGTCTAGGGATCCTGCATCTTCCCTACAGCATTTCTTTCTAAATTCTTGTAATAGCTCAACTAGATACTCGGTCTGTAACTTTTATCATCTATATACCATTTCCAAGCATCCCTTGTGTCCTGTTCATTTGTTGCTAGCACCTCATTGTTATTTTGAATGTGTTTAGCTATACTGAATACTTCATTCTTCTCTTTGTAGTACATTTGAAAACCTAGCTTACTCAGCCTCCATCTTGCCTTTGCAGCTTGCTCTTCTTGCTGTCTTCTACCTGGTACAAATCATTTTAGTTTACAATAATGATTTAGTAGAATCCTATTTTCAGTTCTTTTCTAAAAAGCTTAGCCCAAACTTGCTTATACAGGTTGACAGCATAAACTTTTAGTGAGCTATTTAATACCTATTTTATGATTAATTATAAATTAACTTTTATAAGATTCATACCTTTCTACCATATTAATCTATCATAGAACTGATGGGATTTAAACTGTTTCGCCAATACCATTAATCCACTGATACCTTCACACTCTCCTCTAAGATAGTAAAATCTTGCTTTTTGAACTAACATTTTTTTTCTTGTAGATCAATGTTGAATGGAAGAAATAGTCAATGGTTAAACACACAATATGATTGAAAAGTGGATTTATATCAAGTTTACATAATTTTATGATTATAGCAAATATTTATTATACAGAAGTTCAAAATCAGCCAAACTTTTTCAAGTTGAATATAAGTATAAAATATGATCTGGTTTGAGACACATTTTATTTGGAGACAAAATACATAAGAATGAAATTTTAATAAGAAGTCTCATTTAAAACAAAGGGAGATAACTCAATACTTATCAGATTTATGCTATAATGCATACAAATAATATTTTGACTCTTCAATTTCTTGTGATACAACCACTATCAATAATTTCCCCAACTCTCTATCTGTACCGAAATCTAAACCTGGCTTCTTTGAACAAAGCTTATTTCCTAGAACTATTGACTATAATATAGTAGTCCAATATGAACAAGTTCCTTATCCTCGAGTGGCCTTCGTGCCTTGAAGTGTTTTTTTTTTCCTTGTAAAAAAATAAATAAATTTAACAACCAACCATTTGGAATAATGGTTAGCAAGTTTGTTACTGTGCTCAGAGACCAGGATTCAATCCTCAGGTGAGTTATAGATCCTGTACCATATACATATAATACTAAGTAGAGCAATCCAAGGAAAGGAACAGTGCTCTCTTCTATATCTACAAAGATAAATTTAGAAAACCAAGTAATTTTATAAATTTTTTTATTAAATGGCTAAAATCATGTCTTATCAATTTTTTTCTGAGACTTTCATTGTTCAAACATCTTAATCATAGAAGACTTAGTGCTTTTTCTCTTTTAAATTTACAAATTAAACTTGTAGAATGTTTGAAGAAATATGACCAGTTTCTCTATTCAAAATTTGCACTAATCATCAATTCAGACTTTACGGCAACTGTCAATCATCAGATGTGTACCTTTCTCTTTTCATGAGGGTTTGACCCCTTGGATTAATATCACCAAAAACATAAAAAGAAAAAAAAACCTGTCTTCTATTAATAAATTGCTTTAACAACAAAAGTTTTCCAAAGAAAAATATTACATTACTCGGTTTTCTAAATTTTCAAATCAAACTTGTGAAAAATGTTTTCAAAGATATGATCAAGTTTCTTGACTAGTTTATATAATTTGTATCAGAATATATTACATAACAAAAAAAAATGATCTTAAAAGTATGAGCATTCTATGAGGGCACTTACCTTGTGATAGAAACTTTGTCTTGTTCTAATACACTGGCACTCATGGACAATTCCATCTAAAAAAAAAAAAAACAGACACATGATAAGATAACATATTGATACAATTATTGAGAAGATTGAAGTTTAGAGAAATAGAAAATATTCATCAACTTACCACTTTATGTTGCAACTTTTGAATTCTATCGTCTTTAAATTTGATGGTCTGTAATGAGGAAAATATTTGGAATTTTAATTAAACAGTTTTTGTTTTAAACTAGTTTGATATTAATTTATAAAATTAATTTTTTTTTTACATTGGCGTCACCACTTATCAAGGTAGAGAGACCACTCAAGGATAAGAGTTAAAGAGTGAACAGTAGTCAAAAGGGCAATATCGTAATCGATAGTAATGGAAGTTCGGTAAATCTGTTAACTTAAGTGGAACGGCTCCTCAGAAACTTGTTCACGTTTGACTTGAAGACAACCATATTATAGACAGCAGGAAAACGGAAGCCAATTCCACAGACGTGCAGTTCTAAGAAGCTTTGTTCATCGAATCTACATTTAGGTTTAGGCACAGATAAAGAGTTGGGGGGGGGGAATTATTGATAGTGTTTCAGCTAGACGAGTGTTTCTTGTGAAAGTTTGGCGAGGGAGGACCATAGATTGAAGCTCAGTCGAACACTTTCCATGAAAATACCGATAAAGCAGAGACAAACTCGCAACATCTCTTCTGTGAGATAGAGGTTGCAGCGAAGAGAAAAGGACATCTCTCACGAGGCCACGAAGTCTATTTTGAACCCTATCAAGGCAGGACAGATCCTTTCTAGCAGCTCCTGCCCAGATGTGGACGTACCTTTGTTACAAACTGAGCAAATATCATTTCTAAACTTAATTTCAGTAAAAGCAAAATGAATTTCTTGTTATTTTATAGCAAAATATCTTTTAGACTTAACAAATATAGAGAAGCTTTTAAAAATAAAGCTTACTTCAGAGTTTTTTGGTAGGTTAAATCTCCAAGAAGTTATCAGCCTATTACATGTGTTAGTCAAGTAAAGGGCAAAGGTGATGGTTTTAAGCCTTGCTTTAATCTAGGGCTAACAATTTGAAGGAAAAAAAAATGTAATCTAGGGCTAACAATTTGAAGAAAAAAAAATATAATTTCTTACCTTTTCCATTTCCATCAATTTATCTTCTTCACATCTGAAAAAAAAAAAATCCCAAATTAAAATTTTTTATTTAAATTATTTTTACTTTATAAACAACATAACATGGTTTATTTACTTTAAAAGTTTCTAATAAACAGCATATGAATTGTTGTAAAAATTAAGCTTTCATATTGAAAATATTACTTTTTAAATATTTGATTAAAAAAAAAAAAAATGCATATCATTTAACACATTGTGCAGGAAATTTACTTTCACAAATTAAGAATAAGTTTTCAGCACCAAAATTCCATCATCAAACTCTAGCACTAACCCTAAGTGGTAAGTAATCTTATTCTTTCTATTTTTGTTCAAATAATTTTTAATGATGCAGACATCGGTAGTATTAATGTACAATTTTTGTTTTCAAGATGATATTTATTGACAGTTTTATGTATTTGGTAAGTATTCTGGATTAATCAGTATTTGGGTATTTTTTAATCGATAGAAAATTAACACAATGATTTGGTGGCGATGTTAGTAGAAAAGTAATAGCGAGTCAAAGTTGATGCTACCTTCTCTTTGAAAGGTTTGTTTTGGAGAGTATGTATGAATGGATTGATTAATTTGAGTGCAAAATTCCTGGAAACACTCACGAGTGCTTAAGGTAATTGGAATGCAGAACAGATTAGCATAAAAAGTTGTAACTTGTTTTCCTGTAGTGTTGGAAGTTTCAAGGGAAAAAATGTAGTTTACTTTATATAATAAAGAAAGAAGAAATCAAGCTTATACTTAACTTCAACTGAATATGGTAAAGGTTATTCAAAACAAAAGCAAACATTCCTTGGTTTTTTTTTTTGATTTTTTTTTTTTAGTCAACTACTGAAGAAAATCAGGGCAAATAGAAACTTAAGAGTCACTGAATATCTACACGAGACCTACCATCCTCAGGTTTTTAATATAAAACATCATGTCCTGTTTAATTACTGTTGTAATACATTGATTCATTTCACACGAGTACATAATCAAACTCAGATATCCATGTATCTCATAATAAAATGAAGTGTTAGTCCTAGGATGAAGCCCCCCCTTGGTTCCTGAGAAGTTACTGAAGTAAAATGAAAGTGATAAACATGTTTTAGAGAGACTAAAAGTGACCAGATAGGGATGGGTCTCTGAAAGGTGTCACATTTTATTTTCTTAATTAAAAAAACAAAAAAAATTGATCAATTTACGTGATTTTTTGAATATGATAATTTTGTTCCATCATTGGTACATACATAATACAGATTTGTCTTTATTTTTGTTTTTTAATATAGTGGAATTCTCAACAAGAACCTTTGATTTTAGTATAAATAAGAAGTCAGCAAATATGATGAAATCTCAATATCCTGAGCAAAGAATTAAAATCTACTTTGTTACTAAAGTTCATTATAGACGACTTTTTTTTTTAATGCTTAACTGATGAAATTAAAAAAATGATTAATATATATATAGAAACAAATACAATTCATTTACCTGGCAGTATCATCTAAGCTCTCAGGTTCTACATCAGACCTGTCAGTTACTTTGGATTTGACTGCTTCCAATTCAGTAAGCAGTTGTCGTTGGTAAGATCTGCAGAAACACATAAATGGTCATATATTACATAATTGTATTAATATGAAGCTAAAAGCATATACATCAAAACAAATAGATTTAATTTCATCAAGGTTTAAATAGCAATATATTTTTCTAATGATTTAAAAAATTAAGAAAAAAAGGGTAGTAAAGAAAATTGATCTATCAATATATTGGCTTGCGATTTTTTTATTATAATAGATATGTGTGGGAGACACTAAGTTGTTAAACATCCAGTTTTCATTTTATTTTTATTTTTTGGTCCCCTGACAAAAGAAGGGTAGACCTGTAAATTCATCCTCGTCCATTCGTCTTTCCGCACTTTTCTCAATAACTACGCCTTGGAATTTTGTGAAATTTTGCACAAACATTAAACATGATATGAATAAAAAAGTAACAGAACAGATTTTCCGGGAAAACTTTGTTTGCCCCACTAGATGAACTTAGTCATTGCTTTTTTTGCATAGTGCAGAACTAAAATTTACATATGTTAAAGCCTAAAACTGCACCGTTTGTTCATTTTCACCAGGATTTGACGTCCCCTGGGGACTTTTAGGGCTAAATGGGGGGGGGGGACAAATGCTGAACTTAATCATTTTTTTAATGCCTCATTCACTGTGCACGGGGGACCATGCATGCTTCACTTGGTTTTATTGCATTTTCACCCCAAACCAGGCACAGTGCCACTTTGATGTAGGGGGCTACTATATGGGACATAATTGCAGAAATTCTATGATGGGAGTTGAGCAGCGAGATGTCTGTTTACATTACACTTGAACTTCTGTGTGTCAGTTGTCAAGGAAGCAAGACTCCAGAAGGGAATTCCAAAGTCCAATAGTTCTGGGGAAGAATCTATTAGAGTAGAAGGCTTTCTAGCATCTGAGGATCTCTGTATAGGGGTGGGATTTTGCTGCTTGTTGGGGTTGTCAGGAGTATGCTTGTAGTTCATTGAAGCATCTACCATTAAGATACTTGTAAAATAGGCAGAGATGTAATATTTCGTCGGTGGGAGAGAGGCTGGAGCCTAGTTCACAGTTCGGACCTATTAGTTTGGCAACTCTTCTTAACCCTGTCCAGGAGTGAGAGACTAGTAGCAGATGCACCAGCGTGAATGGTGGCCTTGTAGAGGTACAGGATACTTTCAGGCGTAAGTAACTTTCTAGCACGGTAGAGAGACCATCTTCCTCACAGCAGCTGCGACAATGCCCTCGATGTATCTGTTCCAACTCATGTTAAGCCAAGGAGTTTGAACAAAGTATTTTCAGGTAATGTATCTTTAGCCATAACTATTGATGGTTGAGAAGGTTTCTTGTAATTATTAAAAGGAAAGAAGCTTAGTCTAGGCAGCATTGAATGTTACCATCCATTTTTGTCCCCATTCCACTACAGACTTGAGATCTTACTCTAAGGTTTCCGCCATTGCCTTAGATATGTGTTCATTTGTTTTCCCCTCGTGCCTACCATAGAGCGTGGTGTCATCCGAAAATATATCCATCTCAGAGACAATTATATCAGGGAGGTCATTTATGAATATAACAAATAATAAAAGCCCAAGGATCGAACCCTGAGGCACACCTGCATTTATATCATATTGTTCTGACGTACGTCCATTGAGAACAACCCGAATTCTTCTCTTACTTAAAAAGGATTTAATTATGTTAAGTATTCATCCAGTAATACCATATGATCTGATTCTCATGAGAAGACTCATGTCATACATTGTCAAAAGCCTTAGATATATCTAGGACTACTGCCCTACCTTCCCCTGCTTTATTCAGTGCATGGTAAATATGTTCAGAGATTACAGTTAGGATATCTACAGTAGAGTAGGCTTGTCTAAATTCATATTCTTGGTTGGACAGAAGTTTAGCAGCTGTAAGGTGGTAGACAAGAGCTTGATTGATTGTGAACTCAAATATTTTTGGCGAAAAGAGGGCGGAGCCTAATGGGGCGATAATTTAATGGGTCAGTTCTTTTGCTAGAATTCTTGTAAGCTGGTACCACAGAAGCAGTTTTCCAGCAGTCAGGAAAGCAAGATTCATTAAGGCATTTGTTGAGTTTGAAGAGAACTGGAGAAACCTCTACGGAGCATTTTTTTAATAGTAGTCAGGATGAGATCAGGTCCATATGCTTTTGAGGTGTCTAGGCTTTTTTTATGATATTGATTATATTGAACAGTTCATTTGATTTAAATACAATTCAGATAATGAGGCCTCACATCAGTAGGGAAGGAGGGGAATAATATGCAGAAAAGTCATCGAAAGAGAGGCCCTGAAAAGGTTTGTATTATCTCCTGATGACCAGACATTATTTGGAGGTCAAAATGAAATACCCTACAACTTATAAACATAATTATATACAAGTCTACAAGGTAAACTGTTTTATTTAAACAATATTTTCTGTTTGTTGCTTGCTTCATAACAAGTTTCTGTTAGTTTTCTGGTAGCAAATATCATTCAGTGTGATCTTAGTCTGGTACAAGTTCATGAAAATAACTAAGCCATGACAAACATGTTTGAGAAGACTCTTAAATATTACTATAATGACTAATATAGGTTTAAAAATGAAAAGTTTACAAAGATTTACATATTTTGGGTTTAGCTTCATCACAGTTGTCATATTCATTCATAAAAATTGTAAATACTATTCGTAATCTGAATTAGAAAATGCTGTCACTTTAAAAAAGAATTTTGTTTAAATGCTTACAAAAAAGTTTAATTCTTAAGAAACAATATAAAATGTAAATACACATTGTTACCCTCCCCCTCTCATCATCCCTCAAATAAAAACTTTTCCTTACTCCATTTCTTGAATCTTTTGTTCCATTTGTTTTTTCTTTAACTCTTCTTCTGATTCACTGAGATCTGAAAAAAAAACAAAAAAACTTAAGATATTCTGTTAAAAGTTCCTCATCACAGCATGCTTGTGATGTTGAAAGTTTATTTATGAAAATATTTGACATACATAAATGATTATTGCTCTTTGGATGATAGACTTCATAAACTGGTATTTTCAAAGAAAAACATTCAACATCATTTTTTTTTTTTTTTAATTTGAACAAGATATAGAACAATTTTATTGTGTCAAATCGAAAACAATTACTAAACACCAATGAAACTCTTAGGGATTTTTACTGTTTTATTTACTTGAATTGAATATCTTGGTGCAAGTCCAGGATTCAACCTAAAAAATACAGAAAAATCTTTGATATACATATTCATCACAATGAAAATGTCATATTCCAAAAAATCATGTAAATTGATCAAGTAGTTTATTTTGTTTTTTTTTTTAACTAAAAAAATAAAATTTTATGAAGAGGTGATACATAGTCATGACCCACCATGTTTAATTAATAAACAGAGACAACTCAAATAAGACACTGGTTAACTGCCCCTTATTCTTGTAATGGTTATGATAATACTATTAATCACTAACAATTGCAAAATTTGATTTTATTAGTCTTTAAGAAAAAACTACTCCATCAATTTTTGGAGTATGATATTTTCGTTCTGTGATGGGTATGTATATCAAAGATTTTTCTTTCTTTTTTTTTTATTAGATTGAACTCTAGACTTGCACTATTGTCGATTATTTCAGTTTGTTGATAATTTTGGTTCTATTATCAAAAACTTTAATCTTATATAAAAAGATATATCAATAGAAACATTGAATAATTTATTTTTTATCAAACATGTTCTGCATGTGTACACAGTCTGAAGATGTATGGAAGGGAAAATCTAGCCAGTGAAGGTTGAGGATATGTGTTGCATGGAGAGAAATCATGAGATGGGTGTGTAATGTGAGTTTTAACGACAGGCTTAGATCTGATAATTTTTTTCACAAATAGTATTATATTATGGACTAATAAATCCATATTTTAATTTATGAAACGATACAAATGCACAAAAATCATATTTTTATTTATTTTTAATTGTGAAGGGTCACAAAAATATTGAACTTTTCTGTCTGACTGAACAAAAAATGGATTCTTAAAATACTTTTGTGCAATGCCAAGTGGAAACAATGTTATTTATAAAATAAAATCTGACTGGAAGTTTTCACATTGTGTAATTGGTTGAGAGAAGACATATTGACCTTTGTTGTGCCCAAGAAACATGAAGTATATATTTTATGTTTGTAGAACAGGATTTGTAAATCATTGTATATAAAAAGAAAAATTCCATTTAAAAATGTTTTAAAACAAACGTTTTTAAATGCACCAAATCATAATTGCTGCCGAGCTACTATAAGTCCTGACATGGAATACTCAATAAATGATATTTATCTGTTGATCTGTTATTACCAACCCTTGGTTACCAATCTGACATGACACTTAGTTAAGTTGGGAGAAAGAAAGAAATGCTAAGAGAACTAAGTCTACATAAGTTGCTTAGGTCATAGTATAAAAATGTACAACAGAGTACACTATCATAATTATGAAAAAACTTCAAGATTCCAAGCGTTTTTTTTTCTTTTTCTCTATTTTTGCTTCTTAGAAGGAATTTTTAATCAACAATTTTTGTCTCAGATTGTCTTTTGCTCCTGTGAAATTTTAATAAAATCCAAATTATATATATATATATATATATTTTTTTTTTTTTTTAAATACACTATCATTAGCTTTTTATGTAAGTACAAAACTGATATTAGTTTGAAAGTAATGACTCCTACCTTTGTCTAATAATTCATGCATCTTTGTTCATTACTGAAGTAAAATCAAGTTCTGAACTTAAAATGCAAACAGAACATCAAAGAAACCAAGTCACAGAGAATGACCTTGCAAAACAAAAATTGGCAGAGTATTACTTCTGTATTAATCAAAGAACGTTTTTTGTTTAACTCAACCATACATCACTCTTTTGAACTGTAAAATCCACCTTCAAAAAGAGTTGGACATGGATTCAAAGTAGATCTTGGGGAAACCTCCTTAGTTTCATGAACACAATTTAAGTATTAGAAAAAGTAATGCAAATAAATTTACTAAAAATAAGACAAGTTAAGTGGACCTTTCTTTTTGAAGTAATAATACACTGGCAACAGTTTTAGTTGCCGATTACTTCAATTCTTCATGGATTCCCATAGCAATTCAATTAATGGCATGTTTTGGTTTATTCTTTTTATGCTATAGTTAAGGTGAATTATTTTGGGAAGAATATTTCATTTTAAACTAAATTTTTTGTTAAACTAAAATAAGACGTGAATAGAAACTGAAAGAAAAAAAAGTTCTGCTACCAAAGCTATTCAATGATTGAGGCAAAATGATGCAGGAAGCTAGTTTTTTTTTTTTTTTTTTTTTTTTTGAGGTAGGGAGGGGGGTCTTAGTGGAACTCGCTCCAGACAAGGCATAAAGCCACTTAATGTAAGGAGCTAACAAAAACAAAATTGATTCTCAAAAAGACAGAAGATGCCTAGTGACTACATAAGTCTATAGAAAGGAGGAAAACAGCATGAAGAGAATTCCACGAGCCTATATAATTCTTGGAAATAAACTACTAAAATAGGAAACTGTATTACAATGATGTATCAAAACAGTGAATTGATGGTGACTATTAGACCAAAAGTTCAAATGAACTGGAACAATGGAAGCAGGGAATAATTCAGACAATTCTGAAAAATCCATTCCATAAGTTATGTTTAAAAATGGATGGGTAGCATAAATAATTTCTCAATATACTGAGCCATTCTTGAAAAGCATAAAATATAATATGAAATATTTTGAGGAAAATCTGTGACGGAAGTTAAGTCAGAACCATGGTTGATTTGAACTCACCATAACAAAAATGAAAGTGGAATTTGCTTGATGACAATGATCGAAAAACTCACCTTCAAGTTTCTGCTGATTACTTGTCAATTCATTCACTTTCTTTTGAAGTTCAGAAATTATCTGATCTTTTTCTTCAGCCAATTTGGACAATGCTTGATTAAACACAGTCTGAAAAAGAAAAATTCATACATTTAGAAGAAAGTTACTTTTTAACTAAAGATTTATTAGTGCTGTTAATTTAATTTTTTTTTAGATTCCATGTTTAAAATTCTTGTAACGAATTAAAATATTTGTACAAAAAAAAAAAAAAAAAAATTAACCTACCACAAAACAATGAAAAATTCAACTGATTTTTGTGC
This sequence comes from Euprymna scolopes, assembly GCF_053919585.1. Classification (NCBI taxonomy): domain Eukaryota; kingdom Metazoa; phylum Mollusca; class Cephalopoda; order Sepiida; family Sepiolidae; genus Euprymna; species Euprymna scolopes. The sequence continues at coordinate 67,724,306 of NC_136498.1, forward strand.
TTTTATTCTCAATATTTTCTTAACTATAATAAAAGGCTACTGTTATAGAGGACCCTATGTAAGAAGTTGAGCAGTGAGATGTCTGTTCGCATTATATTTAAATGTTCACATAAACAGGAAACATGGAGGGAATTCCAAAGTATAACAGACCGAGGGAAGAAATTGATAAAGTAGAAGATTTTCCAGCATCTAGGTTCATCAACATTCAAGGTGTGGAATTTTGCTGCTTGTCCGGGTATGTATGTCTTTATGACTTTGGCAGAGTATATTTCATTAAAGTACTGGTAAAACAGGCACGGGGGTGCAACATTGTAGCGATGGGACATGGGCTAGAGTTTAGTTGATAGTTTGGGACCTATTAGATTTGAGACTGTTTTCGACTGTCTAAGAGGGAGAGACTATTGATAGATGTGTCAGTTTAGGTGTGGCAGCAATACTCTATGCATGAGCGAAACATGGCTTTGTAGAGATATAAAGATATTCTCAGGTGTGAGTATTTTTTTATAAACCAATGAGCAAGTAATTATATGGTGAATGGCCAGTGTTTTTATATTTCTAGAAGCAAGGATACGAAAAAATTAGGCTATATAATTAATGACTTGTTTCTTTACATTGGAAAATAAATTTAAAATCGATATGTTTTGCTAAAATTTCTTATAAGGAACTTGTGAAAAGTCAACTATAAATTTGTATTTATGAATGCAGACATTAAAAGAAATGGTCAAATTTTAATGTGAAAATGAAACATTTCTTGAATCTGCATTTTAATACATTTAATTTTTATGAATTTATTGTTATGAAAGTAAACTAGATTAACTAGTTTCTTTACACCGCTGTGGTGCCGACTTACAGAATAGCGGCTTCTATTAGATATTACAAACCAGCCAAGTTTAAAGGATTAACATGGATAAATATACTTAAATCCACTTCAGTATTTGATATTTTGTTTATTTTGTGATTATTTCAATAAAATTTGAATGTAAATAAAAATTTAATCGTTTCTCTTTGTAAATATACAATTATTACTTTTGTGTTATTTTTTATTTATTTTCACAAATTTACCTCAATTTAGGTTAATATTTTTGGTCATGGGCAATTTCTTTTCTTTAAGTAAAATCTGGAGATTTTTTTTCTTTTTTCCAAATTTGGTGTGCACAATATTGTGTATCTCTATTCATCTTAAAGAAAACAAGCCACTTAATAATATGGTTAGCTTAACACAGCATTTTAAGTTGCTCTTTACAAAATATCCAAATTAAAAACTTTAATGTACGAAATACTGTAGAAATATTTGCCCAATTATCAAATTGTGTTTCTATCTGTTTTTACATGGTTTATATTTGGGCTTTTATTTTATTTCTTTTAATAAAAGAAAAATCGGTGCCTGTCAAGAATTTCCATTATATTAAGACAAAAATAAAGAAAACCCTGTATTATGTACATACGTGTAATAAAACAAAAATATATTTAAAATTAGTGTAAATTGATCTTTCATTTTTATAAAAAAAATTTAATCGATTACTAAGAATTCATAAGCATTACAATATAAATCTAGTATGAAATATTGAGTTATCTACACTTCTTTGTTTTTTTTAAGATTGGTTTCAAAATGGTGGACAAGACAGCGGTTTTTCAGTTACTCGTAAATTTTGATTTTCTTATTTAAATAAAACTACTTGATCAATTGACATGTTTTTTGGAATATGATATTTTCGTTTTTTTATTTCTGTTTTATATAAAGGGAATTCTGGAAGAGCACTGAAAAGTCTATTTAAATCTCTAATGTGGATCATATTAAGAAGATTAAACGTGTTAACTGTTGAGATGAATCTTACTCAGTGTCATTTTTGCATATTTTTTCAAGTGAATAATTTTGCTTAATATTTAGATTGGTTTATTCTAAGATTATTGCTTCTATTATGATTAATTTTCATTTAACACAGAATGAAATTACATTTTGCCTGATTTTCATTTGACTGACATATGCATTTTAGTTATATATGCTTATGGCCCTTAGTGCATAAGACGGAAACTTTCAACAAACTTAAAATGTTCATAATTCAAAAGGGAATCAAACTAACAATTTAAATTTTATATCTATCTGTTTTGCAAAAATTCCCATATTAAGTTTTCATTTGATATGAAACTAAAATTTGAGTTTGGGATACCAATTTCTATGCTTTAACTACATCAAATTCATAAGTTTGGAATGACATGTTTTTATAAACATAAAATATTTGTAATATAAAAAATATAGGCAATAAGATCCACTGCACGAAACTTATTAACTTGAAATATTTTTTTATTGACTCAGATTATATACATATAGAGGATATTTCAGTATTTTAAAGATTTTTCACCAAAAAGAAAAAAGGGATGCAAATGAAGAGATGCTGCTAAAAGAGTTAACCATTTAAATAACATTCATAAGCAACATGAACTGGAACAAATACATTATGGACATTGCATAGGCTGCAGCAAAGAAAGTTGGTTCACTTTACCATGTTAGAAAATTACTAACATGTGAGAGTATTCTGTATCTACAAAGTTGCTATTTGCCCGTGCCTGGAGTGCTGTTGCCACACCTGAACTCATGCATCTAGTTTCTCCCTCTTAGACAGAATCCAAAAAAAGAGTCTCCAATCTAATTGGTCCCGCACTATCAACTAAGCTCTAACTTTTGTCCCATCACCACACTATTGCATCCCTGTGCCTGTTTTATAAGTATTTTAATGGAATGTGCTCTGAAGAACTCATTGCACTTGTACCCCTTTGATGTAATACCCCTGACAAACCCGTTTAGCAGCAAAACTCTTCACTGTAGAAGTCCCTAGATGCCAGAAAGCCTTCTACTCTTCTTCCCTCAAACTGCTAAACTTTGGAATTCCCTCCCTGTTTCTTGCTCCTCTAACTATACTGATATGCATGTTGCAATATTTTGGATTCTAATGGGATATGATCCCACACAGTCGGACGATTCTATTTATAAACGATGCTGCTAAGAACTGACGAATCAAATTAATTCACGTTCTGCTACCAACCAATCAGAAACCAGAATTGCTTCATAAATATTAAACCTTTTCTGGAGCAATTTCACATGTTCTTTTCTTGGGTTTCGACACGGTAAGAATATTTTGTTCTGTGGAACTGTATACTACAAACAAGTCACCTCCCAGGACTTGTGTGTAACAGCGAACCATCTGAAACTGTTCTGAAACTTAAAATGGCTTACACTTCTAGAATGCATATGTTTAATTCCAATGTAAACAGACATCTCAGTTATCTCCTTACATGGTCCCCTGTAGATATGGTTCCAAATAGTAGCCCCTCATGTCCAAATGGATACATGCCTTGTTTGGAATGAACAAGAGTTACAAAAAAAAAAAAAAATCTATGTATAAGACCATCCTTCACCAAAATCCGCGTAAATGGGAAAAGGTTTCCCACCTGTTTCTCAGCTGCCAACATTGTTCTCTGGTTGTTCAGCATTTCTTCTTGTGCCACTTGCATTTGTTGCTTAAGCTGTTGCAATTCAGTTTCGTGCTTCTCATCCATTGCTTGGTGTGCCGCCTGCAACAAAAAATGACAAACATTATCCCTCAGCAACAGAGAGAAAAACGAACACAGAAGACACAAAATATGGCGTTCAAAAAAAATATGATTATACGATAAATTGCAGAAATTGTACAACTATAATGTTGATCATAGTCTCTGGACAATTATTGAATAATATAACAGCTTTCTTCATGACTAACTCTTTCTCTATGTTGTATATGCATATATATATATATATATATACACACACACAAGGTGAGTACGATATTTAAGGACATGCATTATTTTTACTATGACAGAAATATTCTTTGACTTTATATTTTCTATATTGCAGAATTATTAATGGCAAGCCCTTATAATTACACAACAAATAAAAAGGTGCATGGCTATAAATGTTGTATATTGAAGGGGACAGCTCTCAATATTTAGAGAAATGAAGTAATTAGGAATGAAAATAATATGTATTAAAGGAGAATGCTGAGATCGAACTCGGTGATCAAAAGTTAAAAAGAATGCATATTGCTATTTAGATGCGATTCCAGGAATGTAATAAATTGTCCATTATAGTAAAAATAACTATGCAACAAAGTTAGGTCAAAGCAGGTTGAATGGGACAATGGAAATTAAGGAATGTTCTTTGTGTTGCCAGAACACATGTTGGAAGCATAGTAATTGTCTCATCGTCGTAACCCGTTATATGTCTTGTCCCTGTTATGTGTCCCCCGCTATGCTACACCTTTGTGAATTTGGTCCCATTTACACAACATAAAGACTGAATACAATAATTTAAAAATAGAACTATTTTTAAGTCCCTTTTTTTTTTTTTCCTACTTATAAAATTTGTAAAGAGCTAAAGGCTTAAAATAGAAAGGTATCACTATTATCAAGATGTAGAAGACATTCTACTCAAACTGATGAAAAGATGATGAGAAAACCTATTTATTCGACAAGTACAGCACACCATTAGTGTTAATCCAAGATCTTGCAAAAAGAACATTATGTGTTAGAAGGAACAATCTGAAATGTTGTCCACCAAGACATCAGATACAAGTCTTATGTGATGAGTAATAAAAGGTAATTTTACATCAGGAAAGGTAATTGCTCAATTCGAGCTTGTCAGCTTATCGAACACATACATGGACGATGGAAAATTATGGTGATCTCTAATGGTTGGCCTCTTAAACCTCTAATCTAACAAAGTATCTCTAAAAATCTACATAGAGTAATGTCTACTATAAACCACCAAACTCTAGCATGTCAGCAATTCATATCTCACATAAAAACTGAAGAAAATTTTAATGAATAAAATTACAAAATATATTTATTCTTATCCTCAAAAATGTTTTCCAGTAAAAATGCATTATTTGTTTTGAAGTCATGTCTATGTAAGTATAAATCTGTTTTAAAATAAGATGCCATGCACCCTGCATACACATGATGAAATGTTGCAACTCGGTAACATTGCTTAGTATTTGAATTACTATATAGAAATTTAGGAAGCCAAATAACAAGATTTGTTTTTATATTCTTTAACATAATTTTTTTTTTTTACCTTGAAATTTTTTTTTTATATCTCTAACAGGAAACATGCTTAACAAAAAAAAAGTTTATACTTGAGAAAGGTTAAGTCGAAAGCTTGTGCGTGTCTTTAATATAAAAAAAAATCTTCGGCTTGATAAATTTCTATATTGTAATTATATATATATATATATATATATATATATATATATATATATATGATATAAAGCTGTGTGTGTGTCTGGTCACGAATAAGCTCCTATATGGTTGACTATTTTAAAAAGCTGATTACATATAATGATAGATGTATCAAGACACAGGAATGGGTATGTTTGATCTGGCAGAACGGTGGTTCATTAAAATTGTGGGGTCTGCATTCACGCCTGGTCCACAAAGTATGGAAATAAATTTAAAAATTAAAAAAAAACGTTTACAAGTGTTTTTGATATAGATGTACATAATACTTTGATAAGTATGTTTTAACTTAAATAGGGATGGTATAATAAAATTGTGGGGTCTGCATTCGCGCCTGGCCTCCATAGAATGGAAATAGGCACAAACTTTAATAAAGACTTTTCATATCTATCTGTGTAAGTATACTTTGATAATTATGTTTCATTTTGAAGAAATATGGTATAATAAAATTATGGGGTGTTCGTTCGCACCTGACCTCCATAGAATGGAAATATGTCACAAAGTTTAACAAGGTTTTTTAATATAGATCCACAGAATATTGTGATAAGTGTTTCAGTGTGAACAGATATGGTATAATAAATTATGGGGTTTATCTATTTTATTTTTACTTTCATCATATTTTGCTTTGGTTTTGATACCCCCAAATTCGAAGCTATCTCTTTACAACCCTTCCGTTCCTTTTCATAACCTATCATACTTTCATAAATCAGAGTCCATTTTCTGTAGGCTGTTTTGGAACCCAGTCAACGACGGGTACTTTTGCTAGTATATAGTAGCAGGCCGTCCAACAATTTATTATTATGATTATAGAGCCAGTTCTCTATTGATTGTTATAGTAAATCCCCCCTCAACATGGCCCTGCTGTAAAATATGCTTAAATATAATATTTTAATTTATGCAGATTTCCTATTTATTATTATAAAGCAATACTCGATTATTATGTTGTACTTAATTTATAGTACAGATTTTAAAGGTTAAAAAAAAATGTCTTGGGTGCCAGAATCAAAGTCAAAACATAGTTCTCCAGCCTTATTTGTTAGCCTCTGAGCCACATCCATACGCATATAAGAAGTTAAAAAATAATGTTTAACCTACAAATATATATTTGTGCTTGTGCACAAGAGCGTTTTCAAATTTAAAATTTTGATCTCTTAACAACTATTTTTACTGACTAAAGACCAAATCGAATCCGTTCCACAAGTCCAAATCCCCAATCAAGTTTCAAGTCTGTTGACCAGAACTTAACAGAAGTTTGGTAGAAACCATTCCTCACACAGAGGCAAGGTCACTTTTATATGGAGATATATATTGGTCAAAAAATTAAATTTGTCAACAGATTGTTTCGCTTGTGTGAGTGTAAGTCTTGTCTAAGGCTGGCACTAGTGGCATTTCTGCTCTTTGTGCATAAAATAAAACAAAATGATAACATTGCTTCCTTCTTTACAAAAATAACACAAAATAATTTAAAAAAAAAAAAAAAAAAAAAAAAAAACATTAAAAATCATTATCATTCCTCCATTAATTCATCTTCAAATCTTGACTGATTTTGGTTAATATACAAATATTTCTTGAATACAAAAATATTTCAGAAATGCTTGCGAATTAATTACTCAATACAATAATTATATATGTGTGAAAATAAGAGTGGAAAATGAAGTCACAAAAACTATATATTGGTGAATATAAAATGGTTCATTTATTTAATAAAAGTATACAAACATTTAGTTGGAGGAGAGAAGGGACTCTTTATACCAAGGTATTTCAAAGCCTAATGCTTCTCATCAGAAGATGCTAGGTAACATAATGGGGATGCGACGTCTAGCATGGGATTCATATATATTTATTATCATTAGTATATTCTTCCCCTAATATCCCACTAATATATATATAAAAATAAACCTGTGTATCACTTTATTGCAGGTCAATATTTTTTTAATTTTGAAACTGCTATGAAATGCAGAGAAGTGAAATTTGGTACACTGGAAGAGCATAACAAGGTGCCTTATTTTCCAGATTTTTGAGGAATTTGAACAAATATTTTGAAAGTTATGCTAATTTGTCTATTTTCTGGTAATATTAAGTGTGTACCAAATTTCATTTCTCTGCGTTTCATAATTTAAAAAAATATTGACCTGCAATAAAGCGATACACAGGGTTTTTATATATATACATATATATGACTATTTCATTTAATCATATAAATTAATATACAAACAAGCATAAACATGACGAATTTTTACAATTCTGTGTAGCTTGATTGCCATATATATTTTCATAACATACTGTATATATCATTCAAACACTACCATGTTTGAATATATGGTTAAGTGGCAGTTTTAGTAATTTAGAACTGCTTTAAAACTTCAGTGCTCACTCATTTTTCAACCAAATTTCAAACAATTATTACAGTTTATAAATCACCTTCTCAGCTATATTGTGAGAAAAACATTTTTTCAATTTTCGTTCAGTAAAACAAAAATTATGATGAATTTTCTGGTGTTCAAAATCGTAAAAATATGTAAGGAGGTGAGCGACGCTTTTTATGACTGGTTTTCAAAGCAACCACGTCGCTTCAGCGACTACTATTGCTACCAATTCACTGCTCTCGTAAAAAGAAAAGTAACAAGTGAAACAGAGAGAATGAAAGAGAGATAATTGGGGGATTTTGTTGAAAGCAGACGAGTGTCGTACATTGTTATTTTACATATGTGTATGTTATGGTTATGGAGGTAAAAAAATAAGACTGAAATTAAACAAAGAACAAGTGAATTTACTAGAAGCCTGTAAAAATCATGGATTACAATAGAAAAATGCGAGTATGAAAAGTAATATAATTAAGCTTAAAACATGGAAAAGTAAAGGACTATTTGTTAAAACTGGAAAAGAAAATGGCAAGATATTTAGTAAAAAATATAATAAATTTATAACTTAAAATATTGCAGCATTAAGATTTTTTTTATTCAATTTATAACATTATATAATCAATTCTTAATGCTGCAATATTTTAAGTTATAAATTTATCATAGTTTTTACTAGAATATATTGTCCTTTTCTTTTCAAGTTTTAACAACTAGTCCTTTACTTTTCATGCTCGCATTTTTCTATTGTAATAGATATGTGTGTATACATATATATATATAATATTTGTATATTTTGGCAGCAAGTCATTATTTAGACACGTTTGATTAAATTCAGCAGTTATTCCTTTTTCCGATCTTTCTGGATATCTTTTCCATTTGCCAAGCAGTCTTTTTAATTTCGACAGGCATATTGTATAGAATGGCACCCAAAAGTTGTTGTTTGGTCATATTTTTTCCTCGAGCGCTTTCTAATGGTGCATCCGATTACCAACAGGTAGCAATTGTTGTTGTTTTCTTTTCCTTTCCTTTGAGGCTTGGTGTATTTATTTATTTTTTTTAATTGGCTATAAAGGTAGGTGCAGGAGGATTGGGGGCAAATTATTTTTATTTTATTTTTAGTTTTGATTTTCCTATTTTATAGTTCATTACTTTCCTGTTAGTTATTAAATACTGTTAGTATATTTGCCCCGGTGTTAAATGAGATTCGGTTTAAAAAGGGCTGTAGTTTTTTTTTTATAAGCATGGCTTCTAGTAATTTTAGCCGTCGTGTGCAGTTGTTAAGATATCGAATTTTAGTATTTTTAGTTAGGATATCTCTAATGTTGGACGACTATAGGTTTTTATTGTGGGATGTTAGGTGTTATTTTATAACTAACAGGAAAGTAATGAACTATAAAATAGGAAAAGCAAAACTAAAAATAAAATAAAAATAATTTGCCCCCAACCCTCCTGCACCTACCTTTATAGCCAATTAAAAAAAAATAAATAAATACACCAAGCATCAAAGGAAAGGAAAAGAAAACAATTGTTCCTGTTGATAATTGGATGCACCATTAGAAAGCGCTTGAGGAAAAAATATGGCCGAACAACAACTTTGGGGTGCCATTCTATACAATATGCCTGCTGAAATTAAAAAGACTGCTTGGCAAATAGAAAAGATATCCAGATAGATCGGAAAAAAGGAATAACTCTATTGTGTTCAATCAGACGTGTCTAAATAATATATATACTTAATTTTCATAACATTTGATCTAATTTTGCTTGACAAATAATTTTTACAAGATTATTATTTTTAAAATTATTACATCTAAAAATAATTTTTAAAAATACTAATTTTTCATAGACCTAAGTAAAAGAACTATAAATTGCTATTTCTTTCCACAGCTGACAAAAGAGCAAGTCTTTCACCGAAATACGAACACAATGCTTTATAACTTTGCAATATAGTTACATGAAAAAACAAACAAAATACAAATGGTACAAGTTGAACAATAGGTTAATAAAGATATTGTAAACTTTACACTAACCTGTAAACAAAATAGAAGTCGATTGTGATTATTTAGGCCAGTTCAAACACCATAAGCATTTGGCTTGTATTTACAAAATAACCATTTAAACATTTGAAAGAAGAATGTGACAAGGAAGAGAATAGGCTGATTTTAAAGGATTACAAGTTAGTTCTCAAGAAAGTTTAACATTTTGAATGCATGAGTCAATTTTAATGGGTATGATTTCATTTGATTTATACAAGGGTTGTAGACATAAAATAAACAGTTACTCTATAGGGATGGTGATATCAATGTTATTGCTTATTTTCACACTTTTTTCATCCCAAACAAGATGTATTGCCACTTGGTTGTAAGGGGGCTACTATTTGGGATCATGTCAAATAGGGGATTGTGGAAAGCTGAGTAGCAAGATGTTTGTTCATATTACATTTCTATTTATGCATGTTATTACAGTCAGGGAAACAGGGAGGGAATTCCAAAGTCTAGTAGCTGAAAAAAAAAAACTATTAGAGTAGAAGGCTTTCCAGCATCTAAGAACCTCAATAGTAGGAGGGGGGGAGTATGCTTGTTATTTTTAGTCATAAACACAAAATCAGCTGGTCAGCTGTCTTTTCATTGTTGCATGGTATACAGTCAAATAAGAAAGAGAAAATACCTGCCTTATACTAAGTAGACAGTCTAGTCGGAATTAAGGATTAGAAGTTGTCATGCAACAGAGTGAAGGCCAGAATTTACACCAGACATAACTTTTATTATCATTATTCAGGGTTCATACAGATTTTCAAAGTCCATTTTCAAGGAAGTTTCAAGACTTTTCAAAGCCTTCTCCAGACAAAATTCAAGTTTTCAAAACAAAATTTGGAGTATCTTATTTAATTGGAATTCATTATTGAGATGAGCATTATTTATTAATTTTATTTATTGCGGACTATTATCCTCATCTTTTTCTTAGTTGTTTCATGACGTTTCGGCCAACTATTTCTCTGGCTTTCATCAGGTGGTAAACTGCGATGGAATAGGAACTCTGAATCTCCTGACTGCATCCACTGCAATTACTGCTTCAGTAGTTGTTGTCGTCTCACTAATAATGAATTCCAATTAAATAGTGTATACTATTCAGTACGGACCCGACCATGGAAGATCAGATAATAAATAAACATGAATTTTATAAGACCAAAAAATTACAAGAAAGTTGCCACTTATCAAGGCCCGGAGGCCACTCGGGGATAAGGGTTATTGCGTGTACAGTAATCGCTAGTAATGGAGATCTGATAAAGTGTCTTAAGGGAGCGGTTCATCAGGAACTTGTTTATGTTGGACTTGAACACATCCAAGTTGTAGTCAGGTTGGTAACAGGCAAACGGAAGAGAGTTTCACAGGCGTGCACTTCTAAGAAAGAAGCTTTGTTCATGGAATCTATGTTTTGATTTAGGCACAGATAAAGCGTGGGGAAAATTACTGACAGTGGTTTCAGCCAGACGGGGTGTTTTTCGTGAAAGATTGGCGAGGGGTGGGGGCGGAGATTGGAGCTCAGACGAACAATTCTCATGGAAATAACGAAAAAGCAACAATAGGCTTGCAACGTCCCTTCTGTGGGAGAGAGGTTGTTGAATTTCTATGGTTCCAAGTGAGAATTGTCTGAAGATAGTGGTTTCAATCCTACCCAAAGTCGGTCAGAGGCTTACTTGGCCAAAACGTGGTGAGACGACTACAACTACAGAAGGCAGTAATTGCAGTGAATGAAGTCAGGAGATTCAGAGTTCCTATCCATCACGATTACCACCTGACGAAGACCAGAGGAATAGTTGGCTGAAACGTCGTGAAACTACTAAGAAAAGATGAGGATAATAGTCCGCAATAAATAAAATTAATAAAATTTGGAGTGTTTTACAATCCACAGTGATTCGAAAAAGCGGTAAAAATTCAAATATGTAATAAATAAAATGTTATCATAGCCAAGAAAAGTTACTTTGCAATTTACCTGCATAGTTTTTTTTGTTTTTACATCGTTTTAAATGCTTTTTATTTCATCTCAAATATTAACTCTTTATGGCTTTTAAATTTTTAACCAAGATCGCTACCGTCGTGCCCATTTTTTTTTTTTTTTTTTTTCGGCCCGTCTAACCTCATTTTAGGTTATCATTGGAGGGGGGGGGGGTCGCCATTGGAGAAGGAAATTTTTTTTTTTTTTTTTTTTTTTTGTTAAGATGGGGAGGGAGCATCATTTTTATTTATGGTGGCCACACTACTATTATAACTGAAAGCAAAAATAATATTTCAACAAAAATTTTTACTGGACATAAATACAATTTTCAAGGTCTTTGAAGACATTTTCAAAACATTTTCCTTATTTTCAAGGTAATAATAGAAATAAGGCCTTTTCAAGGCAAAAATCAGAATTCAAGGATTTTTCAAGTCTGTGATAACCCTATTATTAGAGGGATAAGAGCTCCTGCAATTCAGAGCTGCAGTAAGTTTTGCCATTGAGGTAGTTTGGAAATTTGCTATATAGTCAAATAAGAAATCATACCAAATAAACTGAGTTTATGTATTCAAAGTGAACTATTTGGGAAGAGTGTGAGGCAGTAACCACAAAAAAAGGTTAGATGAGCACTGCTAAATATTTTTTTTTACTACTACTATCATGAATACAAACTACACTGGGATGAAAAGGTCAAATACCTGCATTATGCAAGGTAGACAGTCTAGTCGGAATTAAGGGTTGGAACTCTAGTTATTCATCATGCGATACAGTGAAAGGAATAATTCACACTAAGTTGCTCTTCAGACATACCTTTTTTTTTATTAGTGGGATGAGAGTTCCTGCAGTCCAGAGCTCCGGTAATTTCTGCAATCAAGGCAGTTTACGAATGTGAAGAAAAGTCTAGGGTTTGGAATGGAAGGGATAAAACTAAATGGCTGCAAAACAGATGTGAAAGATCTTCTGGTTTTCTGTTGACAATCGGTATACCTACTGTGAGGGGAGGGGCAACTCTTAAGAATTTCTAAAGGTTGGAGGAGGTAAATAGCTGAGCTGTCTTCAGTTTTAATTTTATTACAGTAAAAGGATGGACGATTATGTTGCAAAAGAAATGCTGACATTTTAATTCTATTATAAATTAAGATTTCTGAAAGTAATTTATTCTGGTGCAATTTAACAAAAAGATATTTTGAATATTGATCTGCAGTTATTGATACGTTTAGACATCATCAATATCATATTTCAGCATCCCTCCTATTCAGCAGACCTCTTCTACAGATAACAAAAAATAGAAATTCTGGATGTTAACTCTAGATTTTAACCATTTTATTGATTTTTGAAAATGACCCAGATGAATCAAAAGCTTGATTTCAACAAAATGTTGCAAAATCTTTATTCATCTTCAAGACAAAGAAAAATGATTAAACTTTAATATGACAAATTAAAATTTGTTTCTAACTAGCCAATTTGTTATTGTCAATAGAATAACATTCTTTGCTACAATTTATTTTATAAATTAGTTAGTCCGTCCCAAACAATCTATATTAAGGGATGTGAATAACTCTTCATTCATTTCTTTTATTTTTTTTTAAATGAACAAACATAAAAATTATCATTTAGGGGTGGCTTACATGTATTCCACACTACCGAGGAAGTTATTTCCGAGCACTCGTCTTAATAGGGCTCATCATAGACACATAATACACGTAATTATACACACTTAGTGGTATGATGAGACACCTGGATTTTGTAGAAATAATGACCCCATCTCTTGATGAACATTGTTTGGAGTCGCAATAATAGTGTCTTATATGAACTTAATACACATTTTCTGTTGACATCAAAAGGATATATATATATATCACAGTATTTATTTTAGTCAATCATATTATATAAGTCTTTAAGAGTGAAGCCCACTGTTTAATTGGCTTATAAAATATGGCAACTTTAATACTAAATGAATGAAACCATGCATAGTTTTTTTTAAAAAAAGACATGATTCAAAGAGTTTGTTTTTCACACACAGATATATTAAGGTAGTTAAGATACTTAGGAAACATAGGGTGTTTTTAGAGGCAATGAACTTTAAATTGACAACTTTTTTTTTTTTTTTTTTTACAGATTTTGCAACTTTGAATTACTTTGAATCCAACTTGGTTTGACAATTCATGTGGTTTCAATAGGATAGAACCACACTATGCGATACGATCAATTTACCGAGAGAAACATTTGATGAACAAATAATTTCACGAAATAGAACTGTCAACTGGCCACCTAGTTTGTGCAATTTAACCCCCATTAGATTTTTTATAAAGTCTGATGTATATGCTGATAAACCAGACACAATAGACCACTTGAAAGACTACATTCAACATGTTATTGCTGAAATACAGCCTAATTTGATGCATATAGCTGTGAAAATTGGACCTCTAGATTACACAAATACACATAAGCCATGGGGACCATATGCCCAAAATTGTATTTAAATTATAAATATTAAATATTAATCTTTTAAATAAGTCGCACACAGTAAGTTCTTCAGAATCCCCTCCAAAATAAAAATTAAGTTACATTTTTAAAAAGGTACACTTATTAGTGCCACCATCACTGAAATTTTGAAATTTAATGCTAAAATCAAGTTTGATGTGGAGATTTAAAAAAAAAAAAAAAAAAAAAAAAAAAACATGCAATAATTTTTTAAACAAATTGACCATCATCGCTTAGAGGATTTACTCTTTTTGTATGCAAACATTCCAGCAGAGATTCTTTGGTACAAATACAATTGAAGGAATTGTGTTGATCTTTGTCAAGAAAAACTCTGAAGCATACAACATTTTGCTACCAATTGTTAGATAAGTCTTTTATTAGGTATCGCCTAACCAAAATTTATCATGTTTAATGAGGTGCATTGATGCATGCTATGGACGACAGGCCAGCAATGTGAACTAAAAGAGAGGCAACCCCTTAAAAATTGTCTGGCTCGATGAAATAGTAATGTCCTCTTGGATACCAAATTCCATATTGTCATTATGAATTGGAACAAGCAAAAATGCATTTTAATGGTATATGCTCTGATGAACTACATACAAGCCTTTGCACCCCACCCCCGACAAACCCAACAAGCAGAAAAATCCCACCCCTACACACTAGAGATTCCTAGATACCAGAAAGCCTTCTACTCTAATAGTTTCTTCCCCAGAATTGCTAGACTTTCGAATTCCCTCCTGAGTTCCAGCTTCCCTGACTGTACTGATATGCAGAAGTTCAAGTGTAATGTAAACAGACATCTTGCTGCTCAACTCCCTACATAGTATGCCTGTCCCAAATAGTAGCCCCCTGCATCAAAGTGGCACCGGGCCTTGTTTGGAGTGAAAAGGCAATTAAAAAAACATCCTTAAGATTTGGCCATCAATTTGCCCATTTAAATATTCCATAAGAAAATCTTCCTGGTTTGACGTTTATAATAAAGATTTCCTTTGATACAAATACAATTGAAGAAAGTATGCCAAGGATAACTCTTGAGCACATAGAATTTCACTACCAATGGTTGGACAAGTGTTGTAAACACTAATTTTCTTAACTATTTTGAAAAATCATTCTTTGAATTATTCAAACTACTGTTCTCATCTCTCGTTTTATTCGCATAACGGTTCTGTCAATGTGATCTCCAACCTTCTTCAGGCATATCTTGTTGGAATCAGGAATCTTTCCATCAGGGACACATGGCATAGTGGATAATATGCTTGATAAAATTCAGTTGTAAATTACACTTCTGGAAGTTAAAGGATCAATCCTCAATGCTGGCAACACTTAGAATACAATTGCAAATTACTTAGGACTTCTACCCAATCACGGTTGACAGAATGAGAACATGCTAACCTCATGGATTTACTAAAGATTTCTATTTGAAATTCCGTGCAGATTTTGGAGTTCGACAAGATACATGTGACCAAGGTCAGAGGTTACATAGACAGAAATGTGAATATGACACTCAAGTGAGAACAGTGGTCCAAAGACAAATTATAAATCTCCATCTCAAAAAACCAGAAACGTAATGACAGACCAGTTATAAGATTCCTGGTTGCTTATTCGGATTGGCACTTATGGCAGCAATGAAAATAAAGGAAATACAAAAATGTATGATGTACGTACCAGTCACGGAACAAAGATAAAATATTCCAAAAATCATGTAATTTGATCAAGTAATTTTTATTTTTATTATTCAAGAAACTCAAATTTTATTCCATGCCCATAAGGAGGGAAAAAAGTACCGGTGATAGTAAAATCAAGAGCAGATAACTGAATTCATTTTTTTTTTTTTTTTGTTTTTTTTTTAATAATATCGGAAAGACGACTGAAAAGTACGCTTTAAATTAAAACAATAATTTATTAGCATAAAGAGTTTTTTGGGTTTTTTTTTCAGAACATAAAATTTAATGAGAACATTATTTTAGAAAGGTCATTTTATATAAATTAAAAACAAAATTTGAATATTAAAATGGCTTCAGTCTTCACTTATCGGTAAAAAAATAGCAAATTTGTTTTGTTTTTTTGTTTTTCCAAAAATAAAAAAACCTAACTGATCAATTTTTGTGATTTTTGGAACATGCTATGTTCAAGTAGGTAGACAATAATACATTCTGTATGTTGATCAAAAGAAATCAGAACTTACAGATGATCTTCTCATTATCCAGATTCATCATTTATATTCCCTTTGACAAGAGGTTTGACATTGTCTAGCTGTCCTTCAATCTCCAGTAATCACGATTGTGGGGATTGACTGTCCATTTGCCACTGTTTAGTCTTGCCTGACAGTTTCTTCTTAAGAGTGCTTTTGCTTTCTTTTTGCTTTCTAGTCTACTATGATACTCAATTTTTAAATCATATCATCTCAAATATACAGAATCACCAAACGCAAACTCTGACCACGTATCAAATTATAATTTTACCAGCTGATAATAAAATCTTAAGTTTAACTGTGACCGTTGAGTTAATGTTGGTTACATTGCACATTAGTGTATTCATTTAATGCCCTTGTTGAAACAACGTTCATCCTGGTTAGATTCTCTGTACCACATCCTGAACGATAGTGGCCAATAGAATTTAATCCTCTTAATCGTTTGTGACAGTGAATATATATTTTAAAAGCACATCAAGAGAGTTAAAGAATTAAGTTATTGTCTGCTTTCAAGGAAAAAAAAAATCGCAACATTTTATAAATAGATTTTGGAAATGTTGGTTACAACAAAATTAAAGTTTCAAATGCTGCATAAGATTATACAGTGTGGGCCAAAAGTCACTGACCCATTTTAATTTTAAATAACTTATTTCTAAGTATTTTTTAATTTCTTAATATTTTTTTTTTTTTTTTCAAATCCTGAAAATTAATTATAGAAAAATTCAGTATCGTCCAACGAAAAAAAGTTGTACAATTTTACTATCAAAATCATGGCTCAATAATTCAATTGGCCATCTCGTTCTCCTGATCTCACGAGCCCCGACTTTTTCTAGTGGGAATATCTAAAGAAAAAGGTTTTTGTCAACAAGCTCCAATCTTTAATAGAGCTAAAGGAAAACATCACTAGAAAAATAAGGCCAGAAACTTTAGAAAAGATTATGGCAGAGGTAATCAAAAGAGCTCAAATTTGTGAAGCAGAAAATGAAAGGCATTTGCAGTTATTTTCCACATTTAACAATACAAGTTTCTCAAGCTTAATAAGGTGAAATAAAGTTTATCGCCTCTGTTTTATGATACTATAATTTCATGCATATAACTGTTAAAATAAAGTTATTTAAAATTAAAATGGGTCAGTGACTTTTGTCCCATCCTGCATTTCCACCATCCACTCAAAATCCTTGTTACCATGGTGATTGACCAGGCAGGTGACCGTTTACAAGTTAATCTATTATTTACGTCATCTATTTAAGTTATCCTCTTACCACATCTCATTTCATTCACCTTCCTCCCACCACCTCATCCAATGCAAAAACAAGCAACATTATCAGTTTTAGTCATCCATTTTTTTTTTTTTTTTTAATTTAGTTATTTTGTTCTAGCTGGGGATGAGGCATCCTACCAAATACCAAGCAATCATCCACTATCTATGTCTCCTGCACTTGGTTCAATGGGTCAGGTAGTTTTTGAAATTTTTTCATGAGTCCGGTTGCTCCTATAATTACTGGAATGCTAAAAATCTTCCTAAAATTCCAATTTCTTTTCATGTCATACATTAGACTTTGGTATAGATATGTTTAAACAAGTGTTAAAAAGAAAAAATATAGCCTAGAATCATGCATTTTTTTTTCAACAGGGATCAAACTATTTTCCCCAATTCTTGAAAGAAGCATTCAAAATTTGTGTGTTCATTGTTATCATGACTTTCAGTTACAGTAGTTACCAGAAAGATAGATGTGATATCTTGTGGTTAAATCTATGATTTAAAGGTCTAAACATTTTTTTTTATGTAAACGTCTATTAACCTGAAAAAAAAAAAAAAATGTATTAACTAATGTATATTTAAGTCATTGTTTAAAGTAAAATAATTTTATTTCTGTTATTCATAAATTTTCATTAAAAAAAAAAAAAAAAAATGTTTTGGCTATTGAATGTTTCATCCGGTATTCGTTTCAGCACCAGATGAATTGAACCCCCCTCTCCCACCGCAAAAAAAAAAAAAAAAAGGATATTTTATTGTATCTTTATATGAAATTCTGATGTGGAAGTATATTTTTGAAATTAAAAAAAACTTAATTGCATTAAATAGCGCTCTACCCGCCTTATCACTAATTCAAATTACCAATATAAACAAAGGTTTCTAAGATAAGAACACTATTTCTTATATTATACATGATTTAGTGATTGTGAAGCAGAAATTATTTTCGTTTCAAGTCGACTTTTTTTTTTGCGAAATGATAAAACTGCTTTCATGGTTGGAGCTTTGTCATATTTTAGTTTTATTATTAAGTAATTCTCTAAAGCATTATGTTTTTGAATAAATAAAAAGCCAGTGGAATAAACAAGATTTCTAAAAAAAAAAAAAAAAAAAAAAAAAAAAAAAAAAAATACATTATCTGACATTTTTTTTTTACTATAGACAACAAACCGAAAAAAAATGGCCAAGAATCAAATATATAACAAATAAATATTACCAAAAGCAAAATAAATTACTTTTTCACCTACCTGGATAAGTTTTTATTTAAAGTGTTTATTAAGTTTAAAATGCAAGTAATGTTGAGTGCTTAAACTAACAACAAAATGGCAACATGAGGCTATCATTTTTAGAGTCTCGATAATCGCTCAAAACGCCGAAATAAAACAAAATATCGATAGAAATCCACCCAATCAGTATTTTGCACTAATAGTTTAACTATTTGTCAGTTGTCTTTCTGTTATGATGTGTGAAGTGGGCAAATAACCAATGCGCCTGATTACAGCCAACAATTTAGAAATTTTGTGGGTTTTACTGGCATAGATGCTTGAGCAAAATAAATAAAAACTTTATGTCAAATAATGAGTTAGGGTCATTTTCTCATTCTGGCAGGTTTCACCTCTCTAACTATTTAAAATATATGTATATAAAGGTTGTATATCTAAAATTAATTCATCTATATATATATAAAAGCGAAAATGTGTGTATGTATGTGTGTATATTTGTATGTCTCGCAAAAACTTTCAACACGGATTTTCACAAAATTGATATCATTTTAAAGTTCCAACCTTCGCCCGACAAATATAAAAAAATTGGCCAAAAACATTAATTTCTTCACCCTAAAATCATCAGTTTTCTACAGGGAGGGGTCAGCAAAAACCATCCTCTCATGACAAGTTCGCTTCTACGCATGCACAAATGACGTTGGAACATGATTTACTTTAAATATTAAAAAAAAAAATGATCCAATTTCGTCGACGTCGTCTTAGCTCAGTTGCTTAGAGGGCGGCCTCATTATCTTATTTTGGGTTCGAATCGTGGTGTGAGATGTCTTCTTTTTTTTTTCAATTGTTTTAAATTTTAATATTGAAACAGGGTTATTTAAGCCAGTGTTTTTTTTTGTTTTTATTTTTCCGATTTTTTAAAGAAGTTTTAACGCTCGTTTTTCTGTTTTACTTTTCCATCACATTCGCATTTTCTTTTTTTGTTTTTCCGATTTTTACATTTAACATCGTCTGTTTACCATACGTTAGTTTTTTGGGTTTTTTTTCGATTTTTAAAGTTTTAACATTTATTTTTTTTTTAAATATTTACTTCACTTATTATGTTTTGATTACCCCAAATGCACACACACCTCTAAACCCCCGGGCAACGCCGGGTAGCCCCCCCCGCTAGTCTATATATATATAAAAGGCAAATGCGCGCGCACAAATTTTTTGTATGTCTTGAAAAGGCTTTTTTCGCCGACGCTCCCGGGGGGGGGGGTCTATCGCTTAGAACTGTTTATATAGCCCCTAGATCATAATATCGAAGATTTGCGAACACGCGTTGCATCTAGATTTATTTACGTCGATTTTTACAAAATTATTGCTATTTCAGCCCGTCTTGTGTATGTTCAGCTTTTTTGTATAAAACCGAAACTAATTCAAAGCTAAGGCACCATTCCCGGCAATCGCACCAGGAAACGTCCAGAAGCAATCAGCTTTGATCAATGTGGGGCCAAACTCCTTATATCAGACAATTGCTATTCAATCTGGACAATGGGGAGCTGGTTTCCCCCTCCCCAACATCTTGGGGAAACAACCAGTCAAAGTGTGGTAAACAAACCCAAAAGCTGCTCTACGACTTCTATTTGACCTTATTAATGAGGTCAAATAGAAGTAGCAGAGTTAACTTTTATTGCGGACACATGTCAATTCTGTTTTAATACTTAGATAAATAAATTCAAACGCGTTTCAGCTACTCCTTGTTGCTAGCCGAGCAGGTAACGTGTCAGGTTTTTTGCACACTTTATCTAAAGGTTGTGAATTCGAATCGTGGTGTGAGATGTCTTTTTCTTTTTTTTTTTCGATTTTTAAATGTTTAATATTGAAACAGGGTTATTTAAGCTATTTTTCACGTTCTATGTTTTTTTTTGTTTTTATTTTTCAGATTCTTTAAAGAAGTTTTAACGTTCATTTTTCGGGGGGGGGGGGTCCATCACATTCGCATTTTCTTTTTTTTGTTTTTCCGATTTTAAGAAATTTTAACATCGTTCGTTTGCCTTACGTTTTTTAGGGGTTTTTTTTTTTCGATTTTTTTAAGCTTTAACATTTTTTTAAATATTTAAACAAGGTGATTACTTCGCTTATTCTTTTTTGATTTAAGCACATACACCTCTAAACACCCGGGCAATGCCGGGTACCCCCCCCCCCGCTAGTCTTCTATAAATATAAAAGCGAAAATGTGTGTGTGTATGTATGTGTGTTTGTATGTCTCGCAAAAACTTTCGACAGAGGCGACAGATTTTCACGAGATTGGTATCGTTTTGAAGCCCGACATCTTAGACGACAAATATCGAAAAATTGGCCAAAAACATTAATTCCTTCACCCTAAAATGATCAGTTTTGTACAGGGAGGGGGTAGCAAAAAATCATTCCTTCAATTTCCCCTTTTCTACTACTACTGCGACGATGATGTCATGTTTGACCAAGAAAACATTGATGTTAGTTTAACTTGCTGGTTTTTTAAACATTACATTTTGTCAGTTCTTAATTATTTGGCATCGGTGTAACGTGTCGAATTTTTTTTTTTTTTCCGCCTTAGCCTCGAGGCTTCGGGTTCAAGCCTACCTCCCGATTAAAACTTTTTTTTTTTCTTTTACACGTCTAAACACCCGGGCAACGTTTTTTTTTCCTTTTAATTTAAACAGGGTTATTACTTCGCTTATTCTTTAGTTTACCCCCCCCTATACACACAACGTTGTTATCTTAAGATTGCAGGTTGGATCCGACAGGGTTATTAATGCCATTTTTTTTCTGCTTTTTGCTGTTTTTTATGATTTTTTGTTTTGGTTTTTCCAATTGTTTTAACATCGTTTTTTTTTTTGTTTTTTTTTTTAATATTTAAACAAGGTTATTACTTACACTCCCCCCCTATACACACACACCTACAAACACCCGGGCAATGCCAGGTACCCCCCTGCTAGTCTATAATATAAATCTCACCTGTCTGTTTAAATGTATGTATGTATGCCTGCCTAAAACTTTCGACAGAGGTGACAGATTTTCACGAGATCAGTTTCATTTTGAAGGTCGACGTCTCTGACGACAAATATAAAAAAATTGGCCAAAAACATTAATTCTTTCACCCTTAACTGAGCAGTTTTCTACAAGGAGGGGGTCGATTTCTTGAGAACCATTTTTGCAAGTCATCATATCGGTTGGATTGACTTTGCCTAATTTTAACGTTCCGAACTTCTGGTCGCGTCATGTAGTAGGGGTAAGACGTTAGGTTTTCTTTCACTTTCTGTTCTGCCTTCACGTCACGGGTTCAAGCCTGCTTGCCTACTACATTTTTTTTTTTTTTTGCTCAACACACACCTTCAAACACCCGGGCAACGCCGAGCACCCAGGCTAGTTTTAAAGAAAAGAAACTGATTTTCATTTATGCATGAAGAGTTGTACAACAAACAATACATTTATGAAGAATTAACTCAGCTTGGTAGATTCCAACCTTCATCCTAATTTTATCCTCACCTACAGTTCTTTGGGGTTTTTTTTTTTTTTTTTTAACTCTTTTTCACTCCAAACAAGGCATATTGCCACTTAGAACATAAAGGGCTATTATTTGGGATCATTTTGAGGAGTTGAGCAGCAAAAGTAAACTTCTGCAGGTTAGTACAATCAGGAAAGCAGAAACGAAGAGAATTCCAAAGTCTAGTAGTTAGAGGGAAGAAACTATTAGAGTAGAAGGCTTTCTTGTAACTAGGGACCTCAACAGTGAAGGGGTGGGATTTTGTTGCTTGTTGGGAGTATGAACATCAAGGGCGCACAAGTGTTATGAGTTTATACCACATTCTATTAAAGTATTTGTAAAAGAAGCACAGAGATGCAACAGGTGATGATGGGACAGAAGTTGGTGCTTGGTTGCTAGTACAGGACATATTAGATTTTAGACTCTTTTTTGGACCTTATTTAGAAGGGAGAGATAGTGGGAGATGCACTATGCACAAATAAAACTTTCCTGATTCTTTTGTTAAATAGAAGGATGTGAACATTAATCTTATTGTTATGGAGAGTCTATTTTTTTTTTTTTTAAATAAAAGTTAAAACCTAAAAACTTTCAATTTAAATTAAAAAAAAAAAAATCTGAAAGAAAACAAATACAACACCCAAATTATTTTGACAGTTGAAAGAGACAGATTTAGCATGAAACCTTATCTAAAAAATCATGCTGTCCCAAATGTGAATAACAGAACACATTTTCAAACTGACTTGGAACATGTTTTCCAATAAAAAAAAAATAATTTTAAAAAAATTTATATTCATTTATTTTTTTTTTTACAAGGCGAATTACTGTTTATCAAGGTCCGAAGGCTACTCAAGGATAAGGGTAAATGTGTGTCAGATGGTCAGTGAGACACCATTGTGATGATCAGTAGTGGTTGAGATTTGAGAAATTTTGATTTAAGAGAACAGCTCAACAAGAACTTGTTTACAGTGAACTTGGAAGCGATCATGTTGTAGTCAGCTGAAAGCAATCCCGCAGTATCATGTTCCATAGACGAGCATGGAATTTTCATTTAATTTTTACCAAAAATTAACAATGAATATGCAGTTTCAATTTGACAAAGTTAATTCACTGAAAACACACACAAAAAAAAAAAAAAAAAAAAAAAAAAAAAACTAAATGTGATTTGATTAACGTTTGTTTCTCTAAAAAAATTTCTTATACATTTTAATAACATAGATACATGCTAAAATATAACTTCTTTTGGAATGGAATTATGTTTGAAAAAGAATCTATTTAATTTCAGAATTTCTGAGATGGGGACCTGTGGCACAACGGATAAAGGTATTAAAGACAATCAGTTCTAAGTAACAGTCTTCTGAAAGTTCAATTCTCACTTTTTAGTGATACTAATAAAATAAAAATTATTTAAGATTTCTACATGGTCATGGCTGATGGAATGAGAACAATCTACCTCTTGATAGAAATAAAAATCAGTTCAAAATTCCATATCAATTCCAGAGTTCAACAAAACACACTTGAAGACTGGAAGTTACATCAACTTAAATATGAGCGACATTTATGCTGATGACTTTACCATCTATGGCAACACATCAAAGGCTGTAAATGACCAAGTTCTCTCTGATTCTCTCTCCTCTGATCTTCAGCATGTGGTGCAATGGGGAAAGAGGTGGCTGGTTAATTTTAATGCATCTAAAACTAAGCTTCTATCTTTCCATCATCAACGCTCTGAAGCTCCATGTTTTGACAAGTTTTTCAGTCTGACTTTACTCCTGATCTGAAACGGAGTACATACATCAAGTCCGTTGCTAAGGACGCTGGATAAATGGTTGGAGCGTTCTACTGCTCCAGTAGATATCCCACTGATGATACAATTCTCTACCTGCATAAGAGCCAGGTACATCTAAGGATGGAGTACTGTTGCCACATCTGGGAAGGAGCTGTTAGAAACATCTTATCCTGCCTTGACAGAGTTCAAAATAGACTTCATAGCCTAAGTAGGGATGCTCTTTTCTCTTCCCTGCAACCTCTTTTCCACAGAAGAGACATTGCAAGCCTGTCTCTGCTTTATCGTTATTTTCATGAAAAATGCTCGTCTGAGCTCCAATCTATGGTACCCCCTTGCTAAACTTTCACAAAAAGACACTCGTTTAGCTAAAAACACTATCAATAATTTCCTCCACTTTATCTGTGCCTAAACCTAAACGTAGATTTCACAAACAAAGCTTCTTTCTTAGAACTGCACACATGTGGAACTCTGTTCTGTTTCCTTGCTCTCAAGCTGACTACAATATGGTCGTCTTCAAGTCCAACATAAACAAGTTCTTGATGAGCCATCCCCTTAAGTAACCTAATTTACCAAATTTCCATTACTAACGATTACTACAATATTGTCCCATTGACTACCGTACACTCATTATCCCTTATCCTCAAGTGGCCTCTGAGGTTTGATAAGTGGTGACTCTTTTGTAAAAAAAAAAAAAAAAAAGATGGGAAGAATAGTTTAAATACCAATTGTTCTATAATCAGCCGTAATTTATAATTAACTGAACAAGTCACTCATCTCTCTCATCTATTTATCTTTCCTCCTTTGTGTTTATTTATTCACTCTAATTTTTCTTAATGTCTCTGAACATTTAGAGAAAGAGTGACTCTTTTTTTTCAGTGTCACCATCTAATTTACATATGTATGTCTGTACACCTCACAAACATGTAAATTAGATGGCAAAATAAGTATCTTTACGTATATAATAATAATAAAAGATAAATCAGAATAATAGGTGACTCAAAGTTCACAGCAAACAGGGTAAGATAAAAAAAAAATTTGCATTTCTACTTAATTATTTTTTTGTGCAAAATAATAAAATGTTATTGTTTTAATGTTTTGAATTTGTTCTTATTATTCTAGAAAATATATTACTTTGAAATATTTGATTCCTTTATTTTTATTTATTTATTTTTTAGAAAAATAATTTTTTTTATTTGACATAATTTGCTGTGGACTTCAAGTCGCCTGTTATTGATTCACCTAATCTGTTTCCTAAAAGGAACTTTGTCTATGAGTTCACTTCGAATAGACTCGAAAACAGCTGGGCCGATTTTTATGAAATCTCATACAAAGGTACTTTATGCGCCTGGCAATATTCTTAGATAGGTTTTGTATCGGAATGTCTTCGATAAGTATTGATAATTGAAATAATCCGATCAAAGAAAGAACAGGTGATTTTGACCAAAGTTAACACCTTACACAGCCTTACATCACAAGTGCATTTGAGGTTTTATTACGACACAGGCCGGAAGGCTCAACATATAAAATCAACAGTAGATTCTTTGATATGACAGGGATGCGTTCAAAATGAATGTTTCTCTGTAGAACACAACTGATCTATGATAATCGACTTTTGCATTTTAAACTTTAATTCAAGTCATTTCATATAAAAAATAATTTTATACAATCAACAGTAGGTTCTCTACAGTGTAATGTAGACTACAATGTATTGTGAACTAAGTTACTGCATGAGGCATATGAGCGTTCTCCTAGTGCACAGCAATGGATCCCCAACTAGAGCAGGCAATCAATCGATTTGATTGAAGAATGAGCAATTTCACCAATTTCGATAAAAATATGGGAGTATGAAACATTTGTTGATCATTATTCAATCCCGGGCAACGTCGGATCACCCTGCTAGTAAAGAATATAATAATACAGCGTAATGGAGTAATCTATCTTTAGTTATACAATGTCTTTTAAAAAATGTCGCAATTTGTGAATTTTCAAATGGAATCAAAGTAGAATAGTGGGTTATCTTTAAGTTCAGCATCCCCATATTGACAAAGACTTAAAAAAATGAAATATACTCCTACAAATGCAACCATTTTTTTTTTTTTTTTTTTTAAAGAAAATTAATATATTTATTTATTTATTTTTATGTGTTTTTTTTTACAAAAAAAATAAAATATGTTTCTTATGGAAAAACATTCTGAAACCAAATTAATTTGCAAACATGTCATCTTCATCGTCTCCATTTACGAAAATGTGGAATTTGAGCGACATCAAATATGATGCCACATTAAACCAATCCCTTTCAGCTTATCAAGATAAATTCAATGTGTTAATATTTTCATGGTTTGGGGAATTTTCATAAAAATCTCAAACTTTCAAATGACACCTGTAAAACAAATTCCGTATTGCTATAAAACAATTTTGTTTTTGCATGAAGCAACAACACTATTGGAGATAAGCATGCAAACATTTATAATGATGAGACAACCTTGGAAAAAAATGAAAGGATTTTGCAACTGAACTTTTTTAATTCTTAAATTCTGTAAGAAAAGAAAGAAAAGTTGATCAAAATAAAATTTGTGTGAACATATTTGGCATGATGAGATAAGCTATGACGCATGACACACCATGCAGTGGTCAACCCTAAAGAACATGGAAGGTCAAAAATAAAAACTCACATAAATCTCAATGAAAAGGTTTCATTTATTATATAAAGAAAAGTTGTGTGTATGTCATGTTAAAAATCAATAACAACGCAATAAATAACTAAAAAGTTGGTATATTTTGAACCGATGTTGCCCTGAATAAATATTATCTAAAATTTAAATGGAATTATTTATCCTTTGGTGGACAACTGGTTCAGGTTTCATCAGAAGAGGGGGGGGGGTCATTGATTTTCAATATTACGATCAATTAATTTGGAAAGAAAATGCGGACTCATTCCTCAGGGAGTTTATTATATAAAAGGAGAATTGTATGTGTGCACATGTCGAGCTAGAGAAAAATCGGAGAAATAGGGGGTTCAGTAGTGGGAAGGCGGATGGTAGGAGGGAAAGCGAGAAAGATATAGAGATAGAAGTTTTAACAGAAATAGGTTACACTTTTGCCCCAGGCAATGCCAGTCAGCCATGCTAGTGAAGCAATAAATGCAGAACAGCCTAAGGTCCTGGATATGACCTTAAACTATATCCGATGGTGAGGCCCCAGCTTGCTGGCCTTAGGGAGTGTGGAGCCACCCTTTAATTGCCATTGCTCCTAGGTCCACTGACCCGGAGTGGTAGTACCTGTTAGGGTCCCAACTATGGGTTAAATAGAATACAACTTAAAAAACAAATATACTATATTAAAAAATTGTTCTTCAAAATCACCAGATTCAGAATTAAATAACCTGAAAAGGGTTGGTATGCCGTAAAACAAAACAACCAATCAACCAGAACAGCCTAAAAATGGTGTCGCATAAAGAGAGAAATAAAGGCAAACAAAATCTTGTGTAGGACATCATGGAGAGAGGTAACTGATAACGGTCAACTTCTTTTCAATAAGAGCAGTGGAATCATTACTGTGTGTCACAATAACTAGAAGCCGTTTTTGTTTTGTTTAATAACGACATTTAATTTCTAAATCATGATGACACCGCTCAATTCAAAATTAAATTTCTGAAATCGTAATGCGCATACTAATTGGTAAGCATTTTTATCTTTTCTTTTTTTATTTTATTCAATTTTCACCCCAAAAAAGGCAAGTGCCACTTTGAAGTAGGGGGCTACAATCGGGGACATAATTTACGGGGGCATTATGAAGGGAGATGAGTAAAAAGATGTTTGTTCACATTACACTTGAACTTCTGCATATCAGTACAGTTGAGAAAGTAGAATCCCGGAAGGAAGTTCCAAAGACTTGCAGTTCTGGGGAAGAAACTATTGGAGTAGAAGGCTTTCTTACACCTAGGGATATCTACTGTAAAGGGGTGGGACTTAGTTGCTTGTCGGGTTTGTCGCGGGTAGTTAAGTTGAGGAGGTACAAGTGCTTGCAGTTTATCAGAGCATTCACCATTAAAGTATTTATAGAACAGGCAAAGGGATGCAACATTTCATCAATGGGACAGAGGCTGAAGTCTAGATGACAGTTCAGGACCTATCAGGTTGGCGACTCTCTTTCGAACCCTGTCCAGGAGTGAGAGACAAGCAGCAGATGCACCAACCTAAATATGACAACAGTACTCCATACATGGGCGAATGGTGGCCTTATAGAGGTACAGGATACTTTCAGGCGAAAGTAATTTTCTGGCACGGTAGAGAGAGCCCACCTTCTTTGCAGCAGCCTTGGCAATGCTCTCAATGTGTATATTCCAGTTCATGTTCCCTGTAAACGTTAGGCCAAGGAGTTTAAAGGAAGTAGTTTCAGGCAATGTGTTCTTGGCCATTGCTATTGGTGGTAGAAAAGGTTTCTTGTAGTTATTGAAGAAAACAAGCTTAGTCTTGGCAGCATTGAATGTGACCATCCATTTTTGTCCCCATTCCACTACAGATTGGAGGTCATCCTCTAGTGTTTCTGCCATTTCCTTAGATATGTGTTCATTTATTTTCCCCTCATGCTTGTTATAGAGGGTGGTGTCATTGGCAAATATACCCATCTCCAAAACAATTTTATCAGGGAGGTCATTTATGAATATCAGGAATAATAATGGTCCAAGGATAGACCCCTGGGGTACTCTCGCATTTATATCATATTGTTTAGATGTACAACCGTCGAGGACAGCTTGGATTTTTCTCTTAAGGATTTAATTACATTATGTATTCTTCCAGTGATACCATATGATCTAATTTTCCTTAGAGGACCATAGTGCCATACTCTGTCAAAAGCCTTAGATATATCAAGAGCTACCGCTCTACCCTCCCCTGTTTTGTCCAGTGAACAGTATATACGTTCAGAGATTACAGTTAAGATATCTGCTGTTGAACGAGCTTGCCTGAATCCATATTGTTTGTCAGTCAGGAGTTTAGCAGCTATTAGGTGTTGGACTAGGGCTTGATTAACTAAGGACTCAAATATTTTGTCAAAGTTGGAGGAGGCTAATGGGGCGATAATTTAGTGGGTCAGTTCTTTCACCAGAAATCTTGAAGACTGGTACCACAGAAGCGGTTTTCCAGCAGTCGGGAAAGTAAGATTCGTTAAGGCATTTATTGTAAAGTTTGGAGAGAACTGGAGCAACCTCAGCAGAGCATTTTTTTATTAGCACAGTCGGGATGAGGTCTGGTCCACATGATTTGGAGGGTGAGAAACTTTACACAATTTAACATCGGTTTAGGTTTTATGGCCCCAGACAATGTTGTGTAACCCTGCTAGTAGATACATAAATAACTAGCAGTATCTACTTGGTCTTGTCTGGTCAGAGACTCTGAAACTGGAGACTTTTTAATAGGATTTTTCTAAATGTATTTTTAGTTTTCCTTTACTTTTTCATTTCAATAAATATTCAATTAAAACAAAATAATTCAATGTACATTGATCAAAGTTTCATATCTGCAACAAGCACACGTGCACACAAAATCTTGCTAATTTCATCAATACATAAACTACACATGTTTGAAATAAATAAGAACTTAATGAGTGTGTGTGTGTTTTTGAAGAGTTTTTTTTTTTTTTTAATAGAAATTTCAATAGAACAAGGTTGTTTCATCATTAACTAGAATATAAGCAATTACAACACTGGGGGAGAGGGAGGAGGTCAAAAAAGGAGTGGGGGGAGTAAAAAGGAATGCAGGGAGTGTAGATCATGCAGACGGAGTTATATGATGTCAAGAACAAGGAACGAAAAATATGCAATTAAGCCATTTGCATCTGCCAACATTACATGCACTAAAAAAAAAAAAAAAAAAAAAAGGAGTACACACAACATCCTACCCCTTGAACCTTGTTTGTTTATAAATTTTAAAAGCTCTTATTTCAGTCCCCCCCCTCTTAATTTTGAATTTCTTTATAATTCATTAGCTTTCTAAATCATCATGACAGTAAAAATGAATCTTTAAATACCAATTAAAAAAAAAAAAGTAATTCTTCATCATACGATGATCAAAAGTCAGTGCTTGTGATGCTGAAGTTCCATAAAATGAGTCGAGGATTCGAAATATTTCTAAAAGGTTCAATTTGAATGATTGAAATTGAACTCTAATGAATCAATAGTGAACGCAGAGACTAATGAAAAGAAAAAGAAAAAAAAAGGGTTTCGAAATGATTGAGAACAAAACTAAGAAATGAGACGGAAAAGAAAATACAATGTTATCGTAATTGGCAATCACAAAGTTTCTGGTAATTCAACTAAATATTTTACTTTTAAAACTTTTGCATTCAGTTTATTCCAACATTTGTTTTCCTTTTTTATCATTATTTTCATTTTTGTCTGTGTTTCAGGTTGAGGTTAAACATTTCATTAATGATTTCCAACATTTGTCTGTTGCTACTTCGCAACAAGATTACCATCAACTAATTCACTTCATATCTAAAGTAGCCTTCGGTCATCGACGTGAGATACATTTTGGAGCGTCTTGGATGACATGGTCGTATGTATCAGTTGAGACATCATTATGCAACACAGTTTCTCATGGAAAATTTCACAACGAAGACTGGCAATTTTTTTCATCTTGTGCATTGCAACCAGAATGATGTCATTTTGATATTTTGTCGTTGACCACAAAACTGCAGGTCAGAAATGCATGTTGTACGATGGAATCTCTGCATTTTACAAAATTGATGGCATTTAAGTTGAAAAAAAAAAAAAAAAAAAAATTTTATAAATAAGATAATTCTGAATTTTTTCGATTAGAACTGATTATTTGTATTATTCGTATATTGGATTCTTCAGACTACTGTTTTCATCATATGTGTTAGTCTCACGACGTTTCGGTTAATGCAACCTCTGACCTTCTTCATGGTGTAACTTGTTGAACTCTGGAATCTTTATGTCTAGATAATAGAACGTTTTACAAAGACTTCAGCCAAACTGTCTTTTCTAGTGAAGAATGTTCCGGACTATTTATATGAGCAAATGCTAAGAAAACAAAATATATTGATTTGTCTTTTAAAACTAAGTATTTAATATTTTAATTGAATTTTTAATAAATAAGTGAAAATGTGGAATAAACTTTTACACTTTGTCCTACATTTTAATTCCTTAAATCAATTTGGAAAGAGACAGTGCACACTGGGAGAAACCTTGCGCTACACCAGATAAGATTATCGCCTGGAAAATACACGCAGTATCATCCATGTATACAGATCAACTGCTCCATCATCATCTTTGGTTTAATATCCGTTTTACATGTTGGCATGTGTTGTTGGACAATGTTATTTATTAAGGGTTCATCCTTCTACCTCTCATCCTTCTAACTCTCCAAAAATAGAGTTGAATTCATAAATAAATAAATCTTATGGTAAAAAACTCAACTAATTGAGATTATAAAAAACACAGTGTATCACATTTCTGCAGATATTGAAGTATATCTCTTCATGGGACAACACTGACAAAATGACACTTCGATGCAATGAAAATTAGTCTGTGTGAGGGGTGTATTCATGTTTGTGATACACTGTACACGCAAACTAAATCTTAAAGAAATAACCGAGTAAAGTTAAAAACCAAACAAAAAACCCGAGATAAGTTTAACTTAAAAAATAAACTAATCCTCTCTAATAACTGCTCATAGAAAATATAGACATAATTTGTTTGTTTTTTTTCACTTTTAATAGACATCAAAATATTGAGCTGTTTATGAATAAACTAGCAGTCAAGATGTTTTTTATTTACATCAGTAAATAAAAGCATCTCATTAATTGCTAGTTTATTCATAACCAGCTGAAGAACAATGAATGCATATTTAGATGTCTATTGAAAGTGAAAAAAAATATGTCTATTTTCTATCCATCCATAGCCCTTGAGCCCCTGGAGGGGCATAGGCCATCTACAACTTTTGTAAATGCTTTTGTAGCAAGGAATTCTTTTTACAGGGTAAGGGTGCTGGCCCCACGCCCAACCTTCCCATAGCCTTCCCAAATGGTCACCCATCTAGTACTGGCCAGGCTCAACATTGCTTAACTTCGGTAATCTGGCATGAACCAGTGTGTTAACGTGATTGTGCCGTATCTATTTTCTATGAGCAGTTATTATTAAGAGTAAGATTCCACATTTTTTGCTCATAGAAATAAATTTGCGTACATGATTATTAAGCCGAATGCACTTACATTAACTTTTATCACTTTAAAAGTTAATGTTTCAAGTAGCAAAGTTTGTGAAATGATAGCAAACAAGCAGAGTTAGCTCGTATATAATTCAGATATGAACTCTTAATGTAAAAGACTTATCACCTGAGGAGGCCTTCAGTTATTTATAACTTGTCTGAAACATCATGATTAGTGTAAGAATATAAAAGTGTGTTCGTGTGTGCATATAGAAATGTAGAGAGAGAAAGAGTCAACTAGTATATATGCGAGTGTGTGTGTGTGTGAACTGTAGCATTTCAATAGATTTTAAAGACTTCTCACCAAATAAAATTCAATACATATCGAAATATTGATATCTGTAGTATGCAGTAGTGTGACAGTCTGCTAATGTACGTGCAACGATTTCAATTCCAGACAAGGAAATCCATAACTCGCGCCATGACTTCATAATTAAATGTGTATTTTTTGATCTGATAAGATATCCAGATTAGCTAATATAAGATATTTGTTCGGAAGCAATTGAAATATCGCGATGATCAACAAGTCAAAGAAAAAATAAATCCAAAGATGAAAGATAATGACGACCAGCAAAATGGATCGAATAAGCAACGTGATAAAAAAAAATTACACAAAAGAAAAGATTTATATTTCGGGATTGATGAGATAATGATTGAATTTGTATTATTCAAAATATTCGCTAATGAATTGCACATACAAACATGTGTAGCATGTTTATTTATATAAACATTGGCCAATATATACATACATGTTTCTACTGTAAATTCTTTAGAAACACAGCATCATCACGCCAGATCCTCACATTACAGATTGTAGTGATCTGGCCTGATAACACTTTCTTAAAAAAAAAAAAAAATAAATAAATAAAAAAGCAACAGAAACATGTACGCACATATGTAGCTAATAATATTTGTACAATATATATATATATATACACATATTTACACACACACACACGAGGTGCTTTCAATAAGTTTGCAGATTTTTTGATTTTTTTATGGGTATTTAAAGATGTCACAAATTCTTGAAAATTCAGTATGCTATTGCAATAAATCTTATGAGATGACTGACCAATTTTTATGATTTCAGGTTTAAAATGAACAGTTACAGCAGGAATTGGAATACATCCGACTAAAGCCTGACTGTCACAGCTGATGAATTTCAAAAATGCAATCTGAACATGAGGACACTTCAGAGGAACGATATGTAATAAAATTCTGTTTTAAACTTGGAAAAAATGACCCAGAAACATATGTAATACTCTTTGGACCATATTGCATGAATTGAGCATCATTTTTTGAATGGCATAAGAGGGGAAGAGAGAAGGAGAGGAAAGAGAGAGAGGGGGGAAGAGAGAGAGAGAGAGAGGGGGAAGAGAGAGAGAGGGGGGAAGAGAGAGAGAGAGGGGAAAGAGAGAGAGGGGGGAAAGAGAGAGAGGGGGGGAAAGAGAGAGAGGGGGGGGAAGAGAGAGAGGGGGGAAAGAGAGGGGGGGAAGAGAGGGGGAAGAGAGAGAGAGGAAAGAGAGAGAGAGAGGGGAAGAAATATATATAGAAAGGCTCTACATTGCGAGTGAAACAGTCACATTTGCGAGTGATTTTTCTAAGTGGTGACTAGAAATAATGAAACGCTTATCTTTTGGTGATTGTATTTCTTTCACTGACAATCTTCCAAAGCTCTCTACTGAGTGAAAACATTTTTTTTTCATTTTTTTTTAATAAAACGAACAAAGTTAAATTATTTAAACAATAAAAGTTTAATAGAACAATATACTCCTTTTTTAATGAAGGCTGGTTAAAAAAATACCTGAAGAAATTAGAATGTTTATACGTTCAAGTATCCACATAAAATTTGTTGTATATTTAGAATTACACTTATTGAAATAAAAAAAATGCAGGAAAATATTTATGATGTATATACTCGTCTAAGAACAAAGATGTCATCTGAGGGTTTAGTAACTTTCTTTTCTATTTGGCTAGTAAACAAAAATAATTACTTGTCAAAGGTTAACTAAAGATAAATTTTTCCGTAGAGCCCTGTATAGAGAGAGATATACAGGGTGACAAAAAAAACGGGCCCCAACTTTAATTAGGCCCCGTTTCTTAGTGTTTTGTACGAATGAAATGAAACTTTTGTCATAACTAGTTTATCATATTCAAAACATCACATCAAAACACAAGGGTCTTTGGCCTTTTTTTCTCCGTTCTACAGCATATGTTCTAGATGGCCTCCATTTAGCTTTTGTTTTTTGGTCACCCTGTATATATATAAGATAGAGAAAGAGGTATGCAAAGAGAGACATATATATATATATATATATATATATATATATATATATATATATATATAGAGAGAGAGAGAGAGAGAGAGAGAGAGAGGGAGAGGGAGATGGAGAGAGAGGGATGGAGAGAGAGAGAGAGAGAGAGAGAGAGAGAGGGAGAGAGAGAGAGAGAGAGAGAGAGAGGGAGAGGGAGATGGAGAGAGAGGGAGATGAGAGAGAGGGATGGAGAGAGAGGGATGGAGAGAGAGGGATGGAGAGATAGGGATGGAGAGAGAGGGATGGAGAGATAGGGATGGAGAGATAGGGATGGAGAGATAGGGATGGAGAGAGAGAGAGATAGGGATGGAGAGAGAGAGATAGGG
Organism: Euprymna scolopes; assembly: GCF_053919585.1. NCBI lineage: Eukaryota > Metazoa > Mollusca > Cephalopoda > Sepiida > Sepiolidae > Euprymna > Euprymna scolopes. The sequence goes on from NC_136498.1 coordinate 67,759,243, forward strand.
ATGGAGAGAGAGAGAGATAGGGATGGAGAGAGAGAGAGATAGGGATGGAGAGAGAGAGAGATAGGGATGGAGAGAGAGAGAGATAGGGATGGAGAGAGAGAGAGAGATAGGGATGGAGAGAGAGAGAGAGATAGGGATGGAGAGAGAGAGAGAGATAGGGATGGAGAGAGAGAGAGAGATAGGGATGGAGAGAGAGAGAGAGATAGGGATGGAGAGAGAGAGAGAGAGATAGGGATGGAGAGAGAGAGAGAGAGATAGGGATGGAGAGAGAGAGAGAGAGATAGGGATGGAGAGAGAGAGAGAGAGATAGGGATGGAGAGAGAGAGAGAGAGATAGGGATGGAGAGAGAGAGAGAGAGATAGGGATGGAGAGAGAGAGAGAGAGATAGGGATGGAGAGAGAGAGAGAGAGATAGGGATGGAGAGAGAGAGAGAGAGATAGGGATGGAGAGAGAGAGAGAGAGATAGGGATGGAGAGAGAGAGAGAGAGATAGGGATGGAGAGAGAGAGAGAGAGATAGGGATGGAGAGAGAGAGAGAGAGAGAGATAGGGATGGAGAGAGAGAGAGAGATAGGGATGGAGAGAGAGAGAGAGAGATAGGGATGGAGAGAGAGAGAGAGAGATAGGGATGGAGAGAGAGAGAGAGAGATAGGGATGGAGAGAGAGAGAGAGAGATAGGGATGGAGAGAGAGAGAGAGAGATAGGGATGGAGAGAGAGAGAGAGAGATAGGGATGGAGAGAGAGAGAGAGAGATAGGGATGGAGAGAGAGAGAGAGAGATAGGGATGGAGAGAGAGAGAGATAGGGATGGAGAGAGAGAGAGATAGGGATGAGAGAGAGAGAGATAGGGATGGAGAGAGAGAGAGATAGGGATGGAGAGAGAGAGAGATAGGGATGGAGAGAGAGAGAGATAGGGATGGAGAGAGAGAGAGATAGGGATGGAGAGAGAGAGAGATATAGGGATGGAGAGAGAGAGAGATAGGGATGGAGAGAGAGAGAGATAGGGATGGAGAGAGAGAGAGATAGGGATGGAGAGAGAGAGAGATAGGGATGGAGAGAGAGAGAGATAGGGATGGAGAGAGAGAGAGATAGGGATGGAGAGAGAGAGAGATAGGGATGGAGAGAGAGAGAGATAGGGATGGAGAGAGAGAGATAGGGATGGAGAGAGAGAGATAGGGATGGAGAGAGAGAGATAGGGATGGAGAGAGAGAGATAGGGTTGGAGAGAGAGAGATAGGGTTGGAGAGAGAGAGATAGGGATGGAGAGAGAGAGATAGGGATGGAGAGAGAGAGATAGGGATGGAGAGAGAGAGAGAGAAGCTTTGGTTTCAGTTTCAATTCAAGCTGATTCACCGAAGTCATATTGATATATTTTTTTATTTTTTTTAAATCAACTTTGTAATATATAGGAACCGATAAAAAATTGACTTTATATATAAAATCTGCAAGAATTAAAATATTTTAAAACATATTTTATGACTTCGCTACGCAGTGCCTCTCTGTTTGCTTTGATAAATACTTTTGCATTTTTAGCAAAAGAGCTGCAATAATATCAAGGCATCTCCATTTACACTGAACATGCACAGAATGCCAACATCAATATATTGCATATGAAGGAGTTCCTGTGGAATTTCCACAGGTCCCACTAGTAATTGATTAATACCATTAATACTCCTAACAAACTCCTAGATGTTAAGTCAATAGAACTTTCAATTTCATTTCCATATTTATTATTTATAATTTATACTAATTATACACCAAAAGAGTTGACATAAGTATTTTTACTATCTCTTATATCTTAAATGTATGAAAATTTCTTCAGGTGCTACTGCTACAATCATAAAAGTTTAATTTATCAGCGCTTCTACACTATTGGGACGATATTTCGGAAATGGTAATACTGAATTTCCCATGAGAACAATGGTACCTACCTATTCCTTGTAATTCTAAGATGATTATATCCAAAAAATATGAAAATCGATAAAGGTAGAAAATTATTTATTACAGAAAATAAATAGAATTTAAAGAAAACTATCATAAGACACAGGAGAGTTCAAAAGGGAGGCAATTTTTCACCTGCTATAACATGATTAAAGTTGTATTTTTAATAATTCAGTATTCAGTAATATTTCAGGTAATTCCGACTGCATAATTTGGAAGCTACCATTATAACTTATTAGAATTGACAAAGAAATCAGTTGAAACCATTGTTTTATCTGAAAACTCCATTTATCGACTAATAATGTAGAAGCACCAATTTATCTTAAAAAAATCTAAGGGATGCAACAGGGTAGTTATAATCTCTCATGCAGTCATTTTTATGGACAGTAAAAAGTGAAGCTTATGTTTACTTTCAGTAACCTCATAACTTTCACTTCAATTATTTTTGTCCTTTCATCCTCGCATTCCATGAGCAATGTTTCTGATAAAATTACTGTTTTCCAAGTTGGAATCTATTCATATAACTGTTAACGTTGGCTAGTTTTTGACCGTGAAGTGTGTTAGCTTTTTGCATCAAGTGGTTTCATGCCTTTTTCAAGCAATTCTAATAAGTTTTGGTCTGAAACTTCCCTATATTAAAAAACACAAACGAAGAATCTGTGATGTACATACTCATGATGAAACAAAAATATATTCCAAAAATCATGTAAATTGATCAGTTATTTTTATTTTTAAGTAAAAGAAAAAAAATCAAATTATGAGTAACAAAAGAGTAGCAGTCTTATTTGCCATTTTTAAAAATCTTAAAGGGAAATAACTCAACAATAATTCAAACTTGCGATAGTTATGGTGTAATGCGAATTTTCATTAAAATGCTTAAAAATAATTTTATTTATACAAATAACACTACTTAATCTATGTAATTTTTGGAATATGTCAATTTTGTTTTTTCACGGATTCATACAGATTTTTTTCTTTTTTATATGTGGGGGAATTCTGGACAAGAACCAATAAATCTGACAAGCGACCGAAAAGGAAAGAGGAAGAAATGTTGGCAGATACAAAAATCTTGGCATGATTAAAATAAACACAGAAAAACAAAACAAAAAAATAAACAAAAAAAAAACACAGTAACAAAAAAGAAAAACTGCTGATTTGTGCAAACATTTGTTTACGTCAAACATTTTAATTAACAGAAAATACAAAGAAAATCGAAACAGAAATTAACACAAAATCAAGAATTTTTATAAAAAAAAAATTATGCTGATCTTTAAATCATGTAGTTCAACAAAATAATTAAAAATGCCCAAAAATAGTGCTTGAATCTCAAAAATGGCTACAATTTTTACAGGGTAAGTTGTGGACAAAGTTAAATCTTACCAAAAAAAAAAAAAAAAAAAAAAAAAAAAAGAAAAGAGAATCTGAAATCTAAATGCCATCGGCAGTCAGTACCTGATCAGTACAAATCAAAATGAATAGTTCAAAGGTGTTCATTGTAATTGCGGATTAGTGGTCAACTTAATGGAGGAGTGTAACCAATAGGAAATAGGGTAGATAGAAAATAAAGATAAAACTTTTTATTAAAAAAAAAATATATATATATATATATTTTTTTTACCATTCCTATTTCAATAATACAGATAATAAACTCTTCGATCTATAATATAAATCTCACCTGTCTGTTTAAATGTATGAATGTATGTCTGCCTAAAACTTTCGACAGAGGCAACGAATTTTCACGAGATCGGTAGAGTTTTGAAGTTCGACCCTTTAGACGAAAATATAGAAAAATTTGCCAAAAACATTAATTCCTTCACCCTCAACTGGGCAGCTTTCTACAGGGAGAGTCGGTTTTTTGCTCACATTTTTTGCAAGTCATTCAACCCACGATGCATAAAAGGTTTTATTTTGACCGCCTATGACATCACAACCATAGTAGGCACATCGGTAAGACAGTTTTTTTTTTTTTTTTACCTCTTTTTCCTCTGGCGTGTTACAGGTTCGAGCCTGCTTACTACTCTTTCTATTTTTTTTTTTGCGCTCGCAATTTTCGTTTTTAATTTTGTTCAACCAACACCCTTACACACACCTCCACTTTTTCTTCTGCCTTTGCGTCACGGGTTCGAGCCTGCCTACTACAACTTTTTTTTTTTTTGCTCAACATACACCCAGACAACACTAGGCACCCAGGCTAGTCTATTATATAAATCTCACCTGTCTGTTTAAATGTATGTATGTATGTATGTATGTCTAAAACTTTCTAGAGATTGCCACGAGATCAATATCATTTTGAAGCTCGACCCTTTAGACGACAAATATTGAAAAATTGGCTAAAAAGATTAATTCCTCCACTCTCAACTGGGCAGTTTTCTACAAGGAGGGTCGTTTTTTTTTGCAAGTCATCATATCGGTTGGAATCACTTTACTAATTTCAACGTTTCGAACTTCCGATCGCGTCATGGAGTAGGGGTAAGACATCAGGTTTTCTTTCACTTTCTTTTCCGCCTTTGCGTCACAGGCTCTGAGCCTGCCACCACTTTTTTTTTTTTTGCTCAACACACACCTCCAAACACCTAGGCAATGCCGGGCAACCCAGGCTAGTTTATTATAAAAAAAACACTTGGTTTTATACATAATACACATTTCAAAGTTGAATGGACGTATAACCACTCTTTATTTGTTATATTTGCTTTTCAATATATTTTGTTTCCATGAAATACTGAATTGTGTTTTTCTTCAAGACATTATCCAGTCCAGAACACAAAACCACTATTGAAGATTTTCAGATTTTTTTGAAAGAGTTTGTGCTCACATTTTTTACTGTGTTGTCTAAAATATACATTTCCTAATTTATAATAATCAGTTCATTAGTTTAAGAGTGAATAATATATATATATATATATATATATATATATATATATATATATATAATGGAAATAGTATTCCAACGAGATAAAGAGATAAAAAAAAGGAACAAAGTTATGTGTTCAATGTTTCATCTTTGTGAGACTTCCTCTGAATAAATGAAATTAAGGAAACATAACACCAATACAAATATTTGAAAAATATTTTTAATGTAATGAAATGTATGACCTTGTTCCAAGTAACAATGAACTCTTATTCTTACTATAAGGACCGAGAGAAAATGCCTCTCAGTGTTCTGCACAAGTTATGTACACAAGGCAGTCAGACTGACGTAGAAGAACTTCTCTTTATTTTTTGCATTTACTTTCCTTTTCAATATATTTGGTTTCCAAAGTTGTGTCTTTCTTCCGGACCCTTACAGAACCACAACAAATATAAATTTTAAAACACTTTAGCTTATAGAAATCTCATAATCGACAAGACTGGGTTCACTTATGTGCGTCAAAGAATTGTCCATCTCGATTAAGTTTGCACTCAAGCTATACAATCCAGATCGGATGGTTTCCTTTTTTAATTTCAAACTACCAAATGTAATTTGCTAGGTTATCACAGCCATATCCTCTTGCAATTGTACGGATGCACTGATTGTCAATAAACAGTGAAATATGTCCAGCACATTCCATTTTTTTTTTTTTTTTTCCACAAATTTCAACAGGTTTCCTTTAAAACAGACTCTCTCTTAAGATGATTCACTTTAACCAGTGTTCCTCTTTTTTGTGGCCACATTCTCGCATGCAGGCAGAAGTGAAAGTAATTTGTTCACGTTTGAATTTAACCCATCCTTAAATGTTTTTAAAGCTTGTTTGAATCCTCCAAGAAATCTCCATTCCGACAGCATATGGCATGTTTACCTTATTTCCAAGATATACACATTCATCCATTCTTGTGCATAAATGAGTATGGTATTATGTAGTGGATACAGAACGACAATTCAGTTTTCCCTTTTTGGTTCATTAACAACACTTCACTTATGGATGCTGGCAACCTTCATGTGGTCTTTCCATGAGTATCAGATTATAAAAAAAAAAAAATAATAATAAAATAAAAGTACAGGAAACCAAAGCAAAAGTAGAATGAAGCACGTCGAAAATATGCAACATGCATCTATATTGTTTGAACTAGTAGATGTTAGTCTCACATTTCGACCGATTTTGAACAATTCATAAAAATCTTTTTAAGTCATCTTTTGCAATATTCATTTCTTTTGACCACAGTTCCAATTTCACTAGACATTTCAGCTGGCTCCTGTGTGTTGCTATGAATGAAAATTGCAGAGTATAATAAAGCTGACTTCAACTCTTTGTATTTCAAAAGTTCAGATTAACTCCTTATCTTAATATTCAGATTGTCTGTTGATTCTTCAGAGATTAAAACATCCAGCTCTGACTTCTCCCATAACCTCCAATTCCACAACCCCGGCTATAAGTGGGGTCCTCTCTACAGAATACACCGTGGGGGTGCTGATCCAAATTGCTGTTACGAGTACAAAATATTACCAAAATGGAGTAAAAATTAGGAGATCTATGATGAAAAACATGTCACACTCACTCTTTCATGGTTGCCTTGGTGTAGCTGTTTGCTATATTTTTATTATAAAGCTCTATTGTTGAAATTGATAATGGGAACTCCACTAAGACATATTTGGAACACAACTACCACAGGTATAGAACTGCCATTTTCATTTTTGAATTTAAAATTAAAAACATAAAAATAAAATGATTTTGCAGTGTTCAAAATAAGAGGAGATAATTTTACACAGAAAAAAATGATAAAAAAAATTCACAGGTTTTATTTTTTATTGATTTTATTTCTAACGCTTCATAAAGCTCTCAAAACTTACAAATTATATTTACAAAAATGAAAGAAAAACAGATGAAAAAGAAAAAAAACAGATGAAAAAGAAAAAAAACAGATGAAAAAGAAAAAAAAACAGATGAAAAAGAAAAAAAAACAGATGAAAAAGAAAAAAAACAGATGAAAAAGAAAAAAAAACAGATGAAAAAGAAAAAAAAACAGATGAAAAAGAAAAAAAAACAGATGAAAAACAAAAAAAAAACAGATGAAAAACAAAAAACAGATGAAAAACAAACAGATGAAAAACAAACAGATGAAAAACAAACAGATGAAAAACAAAAAAACAGATGAAAAACAAAAAAACAGATGAAAAACAAAAAAACAGATGAAAAACAAAAAAACAGATGAAAAACAAAAAAAACAGATAAAAAACAAAAAAAACAGATGAAAAACAAAAAAAACGGATGAAAAACAAAAAAAAACAGATGAAAAACAAAAAAAAACAGATGAAAAACAAAAAAAAAACAGATGAAAAACAAAAAAGATGAAAAACAAAAAGATGAAAAACAAAAAAAAGATGAAAAACAAAAAAAAGATGAAAAAGAAAAAAGATGAAAAAAGATGAAAAAGAAAACAGATGAAAAAGAAAAAAAACAGATGAAAAAGAAAAAAAAACAGATGAAAAAGAAAAAAAAACAGATGAAAAAGAAAAAAAAACAGATGAAAAAGAAAAAAACAGATGAAAAAGAAAAAAACAGATGAAAAAGAAAAAAAACAGATGAAAAAGAAAAAAAAACAGATGAAAAAGAAATATGAAATTCAAATGGACCCACTTTCTCTCCTTAAAATTAAAATATTTCAGTGAACTTAACTGATTTTCAGATCAGCACAAACGAAAAGAAAAAAGGAAACAAAAAAAAGTGAGAAAATTCAACATTTTTACAAATTTCTACTTTTAAAAAAATAAGACTTTTTTTTACATTTTAAATAGAGAAAAGAAAAGGTGTTGTAAAAAAAATTATTTTCTTTAAATATTTTTGTTTTTATATTGTTTATTTTTCTTTTGCAATCTCCCCCAAAAAAGCTTTTCAATAATATCACAGTGTGTAAATAATTAAAATATTCAAATAGAGACAAAAAAGGATTTTTTGAGGGATTTAAACCCTACCCCTGTGCGTCTCTCAAATTGAAGAATTGTCCTTTTTCTTTATATTGTAGACATGTCAGTTCAATCATTAGAAAAATATTACACACCAACATAATATATATCACACAGACACACACATACAAAAAAAGGGGAGGGAAGGGTAATTTTGAGCAGTTTTATTTTTGTTGAATTTCTTCTGAGCCAAACAAAATTGATCATTAAACATAAAAGACAATTCAATAATCTATCAACAAAAAAATCTTTACCTACTACCTAATCAGCATTAGCCAAGATGCAATTAAATCATTTTTGTTTTAAATTTTTATTTGTTTGCACATAAGGTAGAAAACTCCTATAATATTCCTCAATCCAACGTATGAATTATCCCCTTTGCTGATTTTTTTTTTTCGGGTGATTATTTTAAAGTGTGTCATATTAAGAATCATCTGTACCGAATCAAATGTTTTTTTTTTTTTAAATTCATTGAAGTAAACTATGTTATTATATTACCAATAACATGGTACAACAATAAATAAAAATTGGTTAGTCAGAAGCAAAGTTTGATTTGTCAGCTTAAATGCTATTTGGGTCTGACTTATAGTTTAAGATAACTGTGTTAAATTTAAACGATTTATGATTTTTTTTGTTTTAAATTTAATTTCATTTGATTTGACTAAACATTAAATTAAAAATCAATTGCTTGACTCCAAGCAAAAAGCCATTTCAAGATTGGAACATATTGGCATCTCCCACAATGTCTTTCACACACCTGAAAGGCAGATCAAAAAGTAATGACAACTTAATGAACCAAAGTTTCCAAATATTGATGTAGAGAGAGCAGTGCTACATGAGAGAATGAACATCCATGACAGAGTATCTAAATGTTATTTTAAACATGTGGACAGTACCACAAATAACTTGCACATGAAAAGTGTGTGTGTGTGTGTGTGTGTGTGTGTGTGTGTGTGTGTGTGTGTGTGTGTGTAAATTCACGTTTTTATATGCATGTAGATATATGTATATAAATATACGTACACATATATATATCCACATGTGCATATATATGTGTGTATATATATATATATATCCACATGTGTGCATATATGTGTATAGATGTACATGTATATGTGTATAGATATACATAGATATGTGCATGTATGTATATATATATATATATATATATATTAAATCTATCGTCAAAATTGTATTAAAAGAGATTAAAAATGTTTATTCATTTTTATCAAAAAAAAAGTGAAACTAAAAAAAAACAGTGTTCTAATAGTTGTTTTACATGCTAGCATCCATTTGATAGCATTTAGGAATTAACTTTAAAATTATCCTATCTCTGACCAGGTCTTTATCTCTCAAATTCATCCTAATCATTTCTTCCCGTGTTTTCCTTGACCATCTTCTGCCAAATGACCAGCTACTTCAACTGCTCTGCATCTATTAAGTCAAGCACTCTCATCCATACCATCAAAGTTTCTTGTTCTGAACACATCTCACTGTATTGTCCAGATTTAACTTTCCACTGAAGTCATCAGATCTAAAATTGTTTTTAAATCACATTACACATCCATCATATCATTCTCATATCGATGCACTCCATGCAATCATTTTTTTTTTTTATCTAAAATTTGTGTCATTACTTATTAAATAGAATAAAGGAAGAAATAAAACCTTTATACAATTCTGTGAAATATCAACAAATGTAGGATAAATGCACTTAAATTGGCAGCCAGCCCTAACCCTAACCCCCACCACATGCAAAAGTAAAAAAATCTAATTTATATTTCAATCATCTTCAAACTAACAATATCATTGCAACCTCCCTGGTCAGGATTTCTGTGTCGACTTGAAAAGATATTCTAACTTTACAAAGCTTCCAAGCTTTGTAATCTCCCACACTTAAACCATCAACTCCCCATACAAAAAAATTAAATTATATGGTATTTCTGGACGAATACTTAACATAATCAAATCCTTCCTAGACAAGAGAAAATCCAGGTTGTCCTCTATGGTCATATGTCTGAACAACATGATATTAAGGCAGTGTGCCCTAAAGGTCAATTCACCTTTATCATTCCTGATATTCACAAACGACCTCCCTGATGAAATTGCCAGAGATGGGTATATTTGTTCATAACACATTCATGAGGGAAAAACGAATGTCAACATAAAAGCTATTATATGAAACACGATTCCAAATGAAACGATACAAAAGAGAAACCAATTATATATTAGGCTGATGCATAATTTTTAAATAAAACCTGAAATTTAGAATGTTATTTTATTTTAAAAAAAAATAAATAAATAAATAAAAGAAAATGAATACTCCTGATTAATTTTCTTTTTAAAGCAGTATTTAAAGCTCAAAACATTTAATTTAATTTTTTGACATTCAAATTTCTGATTTTTTTATTTTTTAGAAATCATTATCGATCACGAACTGCTTATAAATGTTTTCCATTCTCACCTTCAGGGTGCTATCTCTTTGTAAAGGTGGTCACTTAGTTTCTACTATGGGTATAATAAGATGAATTTTGCCATTAAAATAAAGAGAAGAGAGTAAATTAATGCAAGTAACAAAGAAAATTTATAACTTTTGTTTTAATAAAACAAATATACTAACTAGTGGTTAACTAGTAAATATACTAACTAGTGGTTAACTAGTAAATATATGCTCCTTATTTATCGTCACATGTTTTTGCTATCATGAGAGGACGGCATCATGAAGAACAAACATCTACTACACGGACCTCCAAAAAAGGAAATAATGACTGAGAGAAAGTTATGAACAAACACTAGATACCCCCCCCCCCACAAAAAAAAAAGGGTGTAAAGGTGTTAGGGCCTGGAAGGATGATATGACGAACGAACATATATTATACTGACCCCTCCTAAAACAAAAAAGAGGTAATGACTAAGAGGTGGATATCATGACGGCTCACAGTATCTCTTCACTCCCTCCACAAAAAAAAGCGGTGTTAATGCCTGGGAGAATGATATAACAGAACAGATACTACACTATCTACTCACGCAAACAAAAAGGTAATCCTAGGAGAATAGTATCCCGAGAAACGAACCATCACTCCTAAAAAGAGGAGGTAACACCTAATAGGAATGTGTCATGACGAATTAAAATATACTATCACGCAAAAGAGGAGTTAAAGCTTAGGAAGATTCACCTCCTGGGAGGATGGTATGACAAAAGTACGGATATCACTAGACCTTCCACAAAGGAGGAGGTAATACTTGGAAGAAACTAATGCCTGTGAATATGGTATCTTAATAAAAGTACATCCTCCTCATCCCACAAAAAAAATAAGAAAAAAAAGGGAATCTCCAGGAAGACCGTTTCATAACAGAACATATACTATATTACCCATCCCCATCCCTTATTGGAGCATATAATACCTAAGAGGATTCCCTCAATCTTAAAAAGGAGGTAATTCCTGGGAGGATGATCTCATGACGACAGAACTGATACTACACTACTCATTCCCATAATTTATTTTTATTTTAAGATATATAGTAAGAAAAAACATTTTTTTTCATGATCCTTTGACTATTTGGATAGGATGAAAGTGTAGTACGTGACGTTTTACTAATGCCATATGTTAGATTGGAAGTTTCCATGCAAATTGCTAATAATGGAATTCTAAGAAAGTTTTTGAAACGTTCTTCATATTTAATTGTTTTAATTAATCTTAATAATAATATTATCAGCAAAACTATTGTGTATGAAAAAAATAAATGTGATAAATTACAAATGCATAAAGATGAAATGGAGTTGAATTTTACAACCATATGTGTGGAGGTTAGCCCTCCACCCTTCCCCCTAAAAAGAAAATTTTTTCTAAGACAACTTCAATCAGTTTGGCCAAAGAATTTTCAAAATCAGAGAAAAATGCAAGAGAACATACATGTGAATGCGAGACAGGAAGTCATTTTTTGTAGAAACAAAAATCATCTAACACCTCTACCACCATCATGAACCATTTAAAGTCGTAGAATTTATCGCAAAATTAACATTTTCAGAAAGAACTTATTAGAGGAATAAAGCAGACAAGGCAAGATGGGAAGAAGCAAAAAGAAAAAAATAACAAGCCGAGCATGCAGGGTCCCCCTCCACGAGTGAGAAATTTACTTTCACCTCGACTAATGTTTGTGCAAAATTTCAAAAACATCCAATGTGTGGTTATTAAAAATGCAAACAAACGAACAGGAGTGAATTACGAGATCCAATTCCTTTTTTGTTGGGGGACCAAAAAGGGAAAAGAGAAAGATAAAATAGTGAAAAAAAATAAAAAACACATAGGCTTTTAGCAATTTGGCAGAAATACAGTTTTTAAATGAAGAAAAAAGTAGACCAAGAAAGACTTGGACGCAATTGCACATAGAAACTTAACAGAATTTTATGAAATTACTTTGTACTACCATAGCAAACGTACAACGCACATCTGATACAGAAGAAACATGTTAAACGAAAAAGATTCAAATAAAAACAAAAACTAATACTTTCATGTGTACTTATCAAAGTTATTTATCAACAAGAAAAATTTTCACGCGATATCTTGTCTGATAGTTTGTTTTTTTAATAGAAAGATTTCTTTGTTATCCTTAAAAAAAATGGAGTCACTCATTTGGATACTGACCAAGAAAAATATTGCTTAACTGTAAATAAGCAAAAATTTGTTTTAATTGTCATCTTCAGAACAATAAAATATGGTGAGAATTTTATAAAAATTAAATAAAATTTTAAACAATCTTTGGCATTTTAAGTTAAAGGAGAGAGAAATCTAAATGCAGGGAAGGGGAGGGGGTAATTTTGTATTCGCCTAATAAATGAATCATATATATATATATATATATATATATATATATATATATGTGTGTGTGTGTGTGTCAAACATAACCATGGAATATATTACTTTAAATAGAGGCATAGTTTAACAAAGTAATAAAAAACTTAACATTTTAGATTAAAAAAAAAAACTGATTAAATTTTTTTTTAAATTATTCCTATAATTTGCCATGAAATAAAATTATTTAGTTGGTTAATGATTTGCAAAAAACCCTTAAAACGTTTTACTTTTTAAAAATGTGAAAATAAAATTATTTTTTTTAGACGTATCATTAAGTTCGTTTTAACAAGACACTTCTATTCAAAAGTACAATAATGCTCCTATTTACTTGCCTCCCCACGAGGGTAGAGTTAGACACAAGGTCGGTTTTTAATGTGGGGAAAATCCAGCTTCCCAAAAAGGGTCACTCTGGATAGGAACAAAAAATAAAAATTGTCTCAATCATGAAAGATTTTCCTCCACCAACCAAAGACAGAAAAGGTGAAGTGAAGCATAAAAACACACACATATTATATATAAGAGAAAGAAAATTAAAACTAAATATTAGTTTAAAGTTTACCATTGCGTATATCAGGTAAACACTACATCCCTTTGTTTTCATTAATATATATATATATATATATATATATATATATATAACTTTGTCAATTATAATCATGGAATATTATTACTTTAGATAGAAGTATAGTTCAAAGTAATAAAAAATTTTTAATTTTTAGATAAAAAAAAACAAAAAACTGATTAATTTTTTTTTAATTATATGATTTTGGCCTGAATAAGTACAATAATATATATATATATATATATATATATATATATATATTACTTAGCTTTTTCTAACAAGAAAATTGACATTTAATTGAAGGTGGAGGAAAATTGCAATTCTTCACATCAAAATATTAAGTGAAAAAAAAATAAAACGCCAAGCTAAGCATACATAAACACAACAAATAAACAAATTCGATGCATTTAAATTAGAAAATAAATAGTTCATATTTTTTCAATAAAATATACCGGGTGATATATTTAATTACATATTTCCCACATACGTGGCATTTGAAATAAGTTATCTTTAAGTTATCTTGAAGTTTCAGCTTGCCATTGAAACAACATTATCTTAAGCAAACTAGTTTAGTTCAATTAGTTATTAAAAAAACAATACCATAATAATTAGTTTTTATTACAACTAATTTAGTTAAGATAATGTTTCAATGGAATAGCAAGAAGTTTAATGGAAGTTTTTTTTCACTCTAAATTTTTCAATTTAAATTTCATTAATTTTACTTAAAAATAAAATTTTCAAATTATTCAGACATGATGTTGGTTTAGCATATTTAAATAATTGAATATAAATAAATATTCACACACAAAGAAAAAAGTGGTTCAAATCAAAAGAATAATTCTTTCCATTTAATACTCCTTCTATAAAGATTAATCGGTACTTATATAGTTTAATCAAGATATTAAAAAATGAAAATTTACATTGAAAAGTTATATTGTATATACGTGTTATGGAATGAAGTTCTCCCCCCAGAAAAAAAATTTCACTTAATTTGGTCAAGTAGTTTTTTTTTTACAGAGGAAAATCAAACTTTAATGAGATTGATCATGTCACAGCCATTTTGTTTATTTCACAGACGAGGGGGGGGGGCCAAGAGACATAATTCCAATAACCGCTTAAAGTTTGTCAAAATTTGACGAGATTATTTTGAAACATGGACAGAAAAACTACCTAAAAAAAATTTTTTTTTTTTTTTTTTTCACTTATCTTACAGAGTTTCTCTGTCCTTTTTTTAATCCCTTTTCATTTAAAGGCATCTCTTCTCCTGGTGCGCAAAAGAGGCAAAAATGGCGGGATATGAGCGATCTTATTTAAATTTGATTTTTCTCTGTAAAACAAAACTACTTGATCAAATTAAGTAAAAAAAAAAATTTCCAGAGAACTTCATTCCATAACGTGTACATACAATATAATTTTTTTTTTTTTTTTTTTTCAATATTTTCATTTTTTTTTGTTTAATGTGTTTATTAAACTGTACAAGTACCGATCATTCTTGTTTTTTGCTAAGGGAAGATAACTCCACTAATCTTGAATGAAAAAAAAATGTTTTAATGTTAAGAAACCTAACTATATAAATAAAACAATAAATGTACGTATGCATGTCTGTGTACGTAAATATTTAACTACTAAACTATTAATCACGACACTGAAATTAACAGGAAATAGTCATTGTACATAAAGGATGGTTTATAACGAATAAAATGGATTTATGAATAACACGTTCAGAAGTTGGCAAGTTAAAATGCAAAATGTTCATTTCAACTTGCCAACATTTTTATTAGTTTGCCTATGCATATATAACTAATCATAGTTAAAAATGGTTTTATTTTATAATTTTATTAGTCAGGTTAGCTCAAATGGTAGCGAATGCAGCTGGAGAGCTAAATGTTTTGGTTTCAATTCTAGCTGATGGCACCCAAGTTATTTTTATTTACTTTGGAAATCAGTACTATATTATATATATATGGTGGAGTTTAGAGTTGGGGTTAGAGTTAGGGCACACCCCCGGCTAGTCTACAATAAAAACAGTTGATTTCAAAGCTTAAATAGAATGGATGTTTTTTTTATCTTAAAAATAGAAATAAAAGTCAAATGTTTAAACCTTTTTTTTTTTTCATACATTCTTCAAAGATATTTGTTTAATTTGATCGTTTTTTGAAACTAAGAAAATTTATGGATGTTTTTTTACATCAGAATATATTTCTATCATTTTATGAATATTAATTACCTTTGGTGACCCCAGATGGAATCAAAAGAAAATTTTAATGATGTCTTTAGGTTCTGTGAAAAATTTAACACTAAAACTAATTTTTAGGTCCTAATTGCTAACACATCAATTTCTATAACAAACATTATATATGATTTTCTTAAGAGTACAAAGATGCAACATCAATTACAAAGGGAAGACTTTTTTTAATATTCATTTTGCTTCTAATGTAAATGCTTTGTTCTCTATGAACTCGCTAATGGTGTCCTCTTGAAAAGATGTTCTCTCCTCCCCACTATAATAATAATAATAATGTAATTTATCAATTTAAGTGTAGTTACTGCACCGACTACATGGGTGAAACAATGTTGAGATTATTGGATAGCAGAGTTCAACATCACATAACTAGCAAAATCAGAAATGAGAGCTACCGACCAATGGATGTTCTAAGTAATATAAATAACCGGGCCTTTTTTATAACAGCCCATTTACTTAAACTCGTAATATACAACAACTAAACTCCAATCTATCATTCCTTGTTGCCAAACTTTCATAAACACTCGACTAGCTACAACCACTATATCCATTCAGAGTCATGCACATTGAAAACATCATTTCAAGATCTTGGAGATTCTTCGGGTTTGTTTAAAGAGGCCTTATCTTTGTTAGGTTTAAACATGATTAACCTCCAAGATATTTCACTATTGTACATATAACGCAGGTTTATTTTTAATATTAAGTATAGTTTAACTCATTCTTTTTTTTTTTTTTTCCTTTTTTCGTTTCTCTTTAATAAAAAATAAATCCCTCGATTCAGTTCTCATATGCATTTAGGCAGCAGTTGTCCACTGAAACACTAGAAACAATGTGTAGATTATGTCCCTTTGATATTTAAAATAATTTTTTTTTTTCAACTTGAGTGTCACCACTTATCAAGGCCCAAAGGCCACTCGAGGATAATGGTTAAAGAATGTAAGGTGGTAGTGTAGTAATTGTAAATGGCGTAGATTGGGTAGAATTTGATTATGGGGACGGCTCAACAAGAATTTTTTACATTGGATTTTGAAGGCTACCATGTTGTATTCAACTGGGAAGCAGGCTAGCAGAACAGTGTTCCACAGGAGGGCAGTTCTTGGATAGAAGCTTTGTTCATGAAATCTGTGTTTAGATTTAGGTACAGTTAGAGAGTGGGGAAAATCGTATATAGTGGTTGTAGCTAGTCGAGTGTTTATGAAAGTTTGGCAACAGGGAATGATAGATTGGAGTTTAGTTGAATTGTGATTAAGTTGACAATCATTTTGCTTCTGACCTTTACATTTTCTTGTGTGTGATATTTTGTTTTAGGAATAAGTATCCAGAGATTTACAATTGTAATACAAATAGTTGCAACAACAGAGAAAGTCAAATTTAATTCAGACTTTTACCAAAATATTAAAAAGAAAAAAAATGAAAAAAAATGTTTGTTTGGTTTGAAGTACCAAAACATTATCACAATAAAATCAGATTGTTAAATATATTCTTTAGGGGGGGGGGGAAGCTGCTTATGTTAAACCAGCTTCTTTTTGACTTCCAATTTCTGTTTAGCAAAAGTCCTGCCGAGTCTTACCAGTGTATACACATGAAAATTTAATTCTGATTAATACTAACAAAAATTCCAGTTTAATTTTAAAATTTTACATAATAAAAAGTACTCTACATAAAAATAATTTTCAATTTCGAATGTCTTTTTATTTTTTTTTAACATTTTGTAATAAAAATATCTTAGTTTTTACATTGAAGTTTTTGTTTTAAGTTTACAAGAAAACTTTTTTTTTATTTCAAATTAAATATTTTATCACAAAATATTTAGAAATGTATTTTTTAAATTAAAAAAAAAATTATTACAAAATATCACAGAACATTAAAATGTAAAAAAATTTTTATGTAAACTTTTAAAATATATTTCCAAAATAAAGATAAGTTTTTTTAAAATGACACTGGAATTACATAAGTATTAGTCAGAAGAGACTTTTCCTCTGTATACATTAGCATGACTTCTAAACAAAAAGCAGAAGTCAAAGAAAGAAAAAAATTTTTTAACATAATTCTAAATCCTTAGGTTTGTTCATTGAAGTTTAACATTAATCAGTCTTGAAATTTTCCGGTGAAACTTGAGATGAATGAAACTTTCTTGGATACTTATTCCTAAAAAGGACCTTTTGTGTTTATGATACTTTTAATCAATAATCTCATGTAAAAAAAAAAAAAACAAAAAAAAACATACCACTGAATATATAAAATGAATATATGGTCAAATTCTCAAATATTTAATCAGAAAGACCCCAACAATGTATTTGTAAATTTATTTTCTTTTTGCTCTTACTTTTGAATTCAATTTATTCTTAAAATGATTTATATTAAAACAATTTTTCCACCTGATCTTTCTGCCTCGTCATGTTAAGATTATACCAGCTTTGACCACGAACACTATTCAGTAAGGCAACTTGCTGGATTATTACTCTAACGCTGTAGTCAAAACTACTCATCCTCTATGCGGGATGCATATTTCAATTAAAATTCTTAATATTTTAATTAAAGAATTTTAATTGAAATATACATTATGAATTTTAAAAGATTTGGACAGCATTAACCTTTTACCGTCAAATTGTACTTTCAAGTTGCGTTTCAAAAAAAAAAGAAAAAAAAAAGTTTTCTTACTCTTATGACTTGTCAGTCCAACTGATCTCCCAAGTACAGGTCTATGCACGGTTCAATAAGTGAATGAATGAGGGGTTTGTTTATGCTCGTGCATCAGTTGTACGCTAACTTCCATCACATGTAGGTTTCATGATTTAAAAATTTATTTTTGCATAAAGAGAATTCTGGTGGTGAAGGGTTAATATTAGTGTTAAAAATTATTGCAAAACTATACTTTTTAATAAAATTCAAAAAAAAAAAAAAAAAAAACTTAATAATTCTTAAAAATCTTCAGTAGAACTTAAAACAATTCTATTAGCAAATGTTCTACATTCATGTCGTTTTCCTTGCTTTAAAATCATAGAAATTTCACCTTTGGCTGGGAAACAAGTTTCAGGTAAGGACAAACCTCGGCTCAATAAAAATATGCCTGATATTGAAATCCCAGTTTCTTGAGTGTGCTCCTTGACAATGTCTACCAGAGAAATACTCAACATTAAGCAAAGATAATATTCTATAAGACTAGATGAATATATTGTGATTTTTCTACTTTTTTTCTTATTCGAATGTTAATATTGAAAGGTGTATTGGGGTGTATGTCTTAAAAAAAATTTTTTTAAATGTATTCATATCAACATAAAAAACAAAAATATAAAAACTTCTAGTTTAAGATGAATATCATGGAAAGCAAAAGAAATTTTTTTTTTTTCTAATGAGATTAAGCAAAAAAATAAAATGATAAAAATACTTTGGTTCTTGCCCAGAATTAATCCTATATTAAAAAAGAATGTCTTTTTTTTTTTAATCTGTATTATGTACCCGTAATGAAACGAAGATAACATTCCTACAATCATGTCAATTGATCAAGTAGTTTTATTTTTAAATAACAAAATCAAATTTTATAATAGAAGAGGGGATGTTTTCTTGTGTCATTTTGAAAACAATCTTTTTAAAACAACAAAAAACAAAGGGAGATAACTCGATTCAAACGTGAGATTTATGTTGTAATGCCTACAAATTATGAATAAATGATTTTCTTTATAGAAATAAAACTACTTGATCAGTTTTGAAATCTGATGTTTACATTGTGTCACAGGTACGTACATCATACGGATTTTTATTTTTATTTTTTTTTTTTTTTAAAGAATTCTTGACAAGAACCAATACTTCTAATGAGATTTTGTAAAACAATTTTTTTTTTTTAAGTACTTTGTAATGGACTATTTTCAGAAAAACAAAAATTGAAATTAAAACTAAAAAAGGGTTGGGAATGGATTCCTGAAAGGAGATTTTTAGCTTGCGTTTTTTTGGGTTTTTATGTTTGTTTTTTTTTTTCTTCAAGAAAAAAGGAGGGGAGGGGACCACAACCACACAATGCAAATCGTCTAATGGGATCTCAACCAGACATGTGCAACAAACGAAAGAAGAACAACAAGGAAAACAGAAAAGAACCTCACCCTTTTCTCAGCCGCTATTTCATTCTTGCAGTTTTGCTTAATATCCCTGAGAATTTGCTCATGTACAGCCAGACCAATCACAGACTCTTCGGTCTGAGATTCGCCTTCCCGGCATGCTTCCAAACAAGCCTCAACCTGCTTACATGCAGTCAGCTCAGCTTTAGTCTGTTCTAACTCTGCCTCATATTTCTTCAGCTGAGCGGTAGAGTCGTCAAGCTGCTTGTTAAGCTTCCCAAGCTCAGCATTGTGGATGACAGTCAATTCTAAGCGTAGATCGTTCAGTGCGCATTCTTTGGCTTCATCACACTTTTGCCACAAGCCATCATACTTTCCTTGCAAGTGAATAAAATCCGCTTTCAACGAGTCCATGATGGCATTATGCTCTTCTGTAAGCTGCGCTTTTGTCTCCGAGATGGCAGTGTTCTTCTCGGTAATAAATGTCATTTTTAGATTCTCAATTAGCTCAGTCTTCTCCCGTTCGTATTTTTGGGTATACGATTCTGACATACAGGCGATTTCTTGAGTCAGACTATCTACCTGACTCATCAGACAGGACATACGCCCGCACTTTTCAGAGAGTTTCATCTCTTTCTCATCTAGGAGTTCTTGAAATTCGGCCCTTTGTTTATCCAATTCGACCTCCCGTTCCAGCAAGTATTTCTTATTCAACTCATTGCAGTTCTCATTCTCTACATTTAGCTCGGCTACTTTCTGTATCAGTGTCTCACATTCTTCGCGACTTTGCTTGTACGATTCTTCCAGCCTGGCTTTTTCCTGACTCAAACAGTCAATCCGTTGCTCAGCCTGGCTCACTTTTTCAGTCAATGCGTGCATAGCCAATTCGTGCTCTTTTTGGAAAGACAAAAAGTTTTCTGTGCGTTCTTTTTCTTTGTTAGCATCAAACATACGAATTGCTTCCAAGAGATTCTCCTGCACCATGTCAGCATGAGTCAAAAACTCATTTTGGTTTTGTCGTACCAGTTCATGAAGGGTGTAGAGTTGCTCCCGGAATTCAGGCACGCTACGTTCGGCAACGTCCTTAATGGCTTTAAGTTTATCCGCAGTCAGCAAAGACCTAGCGCGGCAAGCCTGTAATTCGACAGAGAGTTTCTCCGACAGTTCGCATTTCTCTTGAAGCAACTTATGCAGTTCCTCTTTAGGGATGCTCTTTTGTGACGGGGCCTCTATGGATGAGGGCATAGACTCGTCAAAATAAAAATCAGCTGTTGTAAATTCCTGAGACGTTTCAACTTCAGGAGAAGTATCAGAAGCTAGGTGTCCCTTGGCCATTTGCTTCCGACTCGACAAACTTTCACTACTCTGTTCAACGCTTCGGTTAGCGGCATCCATCTCGGATGACAATTTGCATGCATCAATTGGCCTGTGTGTCACTTGCCCAGCAAGTTTTGGAGGAGACTCTGATTTGGTCAGCATAGAGTCCTTCACCGCTCCAAGAGGGAGCTCACCACTGTCTTTGGTTGCAGTCTGAGTGTAACTATCAGTTGTAAAAGAACTTGTTTGCTGATGGCTACCACTCATACAAGCCTGCTGATCCGAATCAGAGTCAACACGGGCCATTGAACATATGTATGGCAAAGCATCTACGTCAGTTGCTGATTCACCGAGAGGAGCAGAAGACTGTTCAGTTTCAACATCAGAGTCCTGTGCGGCAGCTGTTGTCGGTTGCAGCTTCAAAAACAGTCTTTCTTCCAACATTTCCGGGTATTTTGTGCGAAGCTCCTGAAAAACCTTCTCGCTGACATTGGTACACAGGTGCTTGTAGATTTTCTTTTGTGGGGGCATTCTATAATAGAAACAAGATAAAGCCATTAGACAAATATGGCAAGATCAAACAAACAAGCTATTCATTCAAAACTTAAACCTTCATGAATTAATGTTCTTTCAAATGGTGCATTTTCTATGTTTGCATCTGTAGTAAATCACATTTAGGAAATTAAGAATTTCATGAAATCATTTTTATCACAACCTTTTTTGTCAAGAGATCTCATAGAAAATAAACAAATTAGTATATGAGAAATTAATAAAAAATCCTTTACTGATTGAATATATATATATATAAAGTTTTAGTAATTCAACAAATCCAAAATTTATGCCGTGAAATGGTTAAATTTCAAATCAAAAGATTTTTATTGTTCAATCTAATTTGTTGAATTACTTTTTATTGTTCTATGTAATTTATTGAATTACTAAAATTTGATTTATTTGCTCTATCTTGTATATTGAGCAATGTTTATTTAGATGGGATTGTCCTTATAGAATATTAATGCCAATAATATTTTGTAAGACCTATAATCACAGGTTTCCATACCAGTTGATTTGTTGGATAACTTTATTCTGAAGTATATATATATATATATTATATATATTTTTTTAAAACAAGAAAAATTTTTCTATTAATCTATTATTTTGAAAATCAACCAGAAATTATATATATATATATATATATATATATATATATATATATATATAAAAACTCAGTAGAATACAAAATTTATGACAATATTATGCAAATGATGCCCCAATAATAACTTTTTCTAATTATAGAATTGAGGGGAGATATTTTTTGGTAGTTTTAGAAATAGAAAGTTATGTAAGTATATTTTCATTTCCCATCAGCGAGTTCGCAGGGTCACAAAAGGTTAGGTGTGACAGGTATCAACCTAGAGAGAATGCACTGGAAATTAGGGGTGACACGGGAATTATGGTCGTAGGCTTCCGGTTGACGACCACATGGGCTGAGAGTTGGTTTTGGGCAGCAGAGAATGCAGACGGGAGATTCGGGTCTCTGACAACCAGGGTCGGAGATATAGGCTTGCCTTGAATAAAAGATTGAAGCTTCAGTCCATCTTGTTGTCATTAATGAATCTGTCTGCAGTGACCACTCCCAATGAGATAGCAGACCAGCGACCAGATCATCTGCTGGCCAAGGCAACAAGGTATGTACACATTATACATGGCACATACACGTCTCTAAGACTTTCAAGGTAAGAAACGGTGTAAGGATAAGAACACACACACAACAGTGAACTGCACGAAACGAAGTAAAAACAAACAAATAGTAATAAATAAATAATAAGCAGGACAGCAAATATTTACGGTAACACTACTTCTTTAACATATATGAGGCCTTCAGAATAACATAGCACTTTGATTCTGAAGGCCTCATATTAGACTAGCAGGGCTACCCCCACATTGCCTGGGATCATAAAAATCAAAAGAGGTTAAAAAGTGTGTGCAGACGTCTGTATATTTAAACTTCCATCACACTTCGGTCAGTCTCTTAATCTTTTTCTCTTCTTCATTTCTCCCTCACCCCTCTTTCACCCCTACCCATTCCTCTCTATTACAAATAATAACGATGTAAACCATTCACCTCTCCACTATATAATTGATAACATTGGAAATCATTGAAAACTAAACCTCATGAAGGAAACTGGCCCAGCTGACCCTCACAGAATGGATATATTTTTTTCTAAATTTTAGATATACATGCAGAGCAACACCAGTAAAGGTAATACCAACTTTGTGGTGATTTGTTTTATATTTTTTTACTTTTAGCTAAACACACACACACACATTCTCTTTACATAATAGACTAACCTGAGTGCCCTGGCATTGCCCGGGTGTTTGGAGGTGTGTGCTGAGCAAAAAAGGTGAGATTTTACATAATTTTACATCCCAGAATGTTAAAATTAATCCTGCAATCGGAACAGTTTTTTTTACTTTTCTTTTCCCTTATGGAGATTGAATCAAGATATAATGAATCCTCTTCTGGAATGGATATTCTAGCTTTGTATATCATTCGTCTTGATTAATCTGATTTTAATTGTACATTTTCTAAATATTCTTGACAATCTATATATCTATAAAAATGAGAATATGTGTATGGGGACAGTTCTCCACTTAAATACTCAATAAATTTTTGATCTACAGACTTGAAATTTGGTAAATAGGGTATTCAGACGTGGAAAATTTTAATCAGTTTACATCTGGGAAAAAAAGGGCTGCCAAAGGGGTCAAAATTGAAAAATTGATACTCGAGTTCAGATTTTTATCTGTCAACTGTTTCATGACTGCACATGCGTGGTCGTGAAACATAAGTTTTCTTATGTTAAGAATAAGTAGGTTTGAAAATACTTTTTAAAGATAGTGTCAAGCTGGGTTATTGATTATCGTACTTGACTGTCTTTAGGTTTTGATTTTGATCTCAGCTAGAGTATTTTTTTTAACTTACAAAAAGTGAACTGTTTAGAAGAAAAAAACAATACTCGCATACACGTTTCAGTTTCTGTATGAATATTTATGCATATTTTACAACCAGGTAACGACGGGCAACCATAACTGAAACCTGGCAAATACAACCAATCCCAGTCAAAGCAGACCAGGAAGAAATAGCAACTAACGGATGACTTCATACTCCCTGACCCAAAAACTCAAATTAGGACTTCAACACAATGTATTTTTATTTTGAAGGTGAAATGTTTGGTTCTTGTCCAGAATTCTCTTTATATTAAAAAAAAACGGAAATAAAATATATGAACCATGTATATACCTGTGACAGAATGAAAATGTCAGACTCCAAAAATCATAAATTGATCAAGTAGTGTTATTATAAACTAATTTCAAATTTTGAGTAAGCAAGGAGGAGCTATCTCATGTTGAGATCTTGAAAAAAAAAACAGCAATTCAAACTTGCAAAGCCTATAATTTCACATTAATCACTTGAAATCATTTAAAAAGAATTTTCTTATATTCATAGTTATTTACTTGCCACCTCGCAAGGTCTGTTTTAAATGTGTGAAAAATCCATTTTTCCCCAAAATGGCACACCGGATTTGAAAAAAATTGTCTTAGTCTGTAAAGATTCTGTGTGTGTGTGTGTATATATATATATATATATAATACACAAACACTTTTAAAGAAAAATGTAAACTGTCTGAACATTATTGTATTTTTTTTTCAGACTTAAGAGATAATATTTAGAAAAAAGTTTTATTGGTTTTTTTTTGTTTTGGTTTTTTTAAATATCTTTAGGTATGAACATAAGATATTTTCCACTGACGGGCCCGGGAAATCAGAGTTGAAGTTGCTTGAATAACAATTCATCACCAGCATTTAGTCATACATTAATTTACTAAAACCCTTCTTCCAGTTATTTTTCAATTTCAAGTGATCAAATCATACATCATTCAAAATATACTTTAAAAAATACTATTAAAAACGTATATATTTTATAAAATAAAGTATTTTTTCTGCTTAAAAGAAAAATTGCCTCAATTAACTAAATCTTCAATTAAAATTATTAAAAACAAACAAAAAAAAAAACAGCTGTAATTCAAGGTAGATAATGTGAATTGTGTTAAAGGGAGGTAATTACGTTTTCCACTGGAATATGTAGATGAAAAAAAAAAAACATTTTTTACTCAGATAAAAAAATCAATCGGTTTCAAAAACAAGCTTTACATCCAAATGGCAATTTTCTGCATGCACCATATCTCAGCCTTCTTTTACCTTCAGGAGATTTTCAGCAATTTGACACATTTACTGTGTGCAATTGTAGACTATAGGAGATATTTTTTCCCCTAAATTTTGCATGTGCATAAAGTCAAATGAAATGAAATATTTCGCTAACACGAGGTCATTAATTTTTGTTTCCACAAAATAAATCCTGTTTCCTCCCCCTCACAGAATGAAGATGGTATATTTAAAAAAAATCACATCACCTGATCAAGTAGTTTTATTTTTAACATCCTGACAAAAAAAAGGGGAGGGACAGATAAGTCCACAATGATTCACCCTCGTAAATGCTAAGTTTCATATTAATTGCTAAAATCATAAATTTTGATTTCCTTAGTTTTAACAAAAAAAATAAAAATAAACTACTTAATGTATGTAATTTTTGGAATATGACATTTTCATTCAGTGACGTCAAAGATTTTTCTATAATTTAATTTTTAAAATGAATTTAGTTCTAATGAACATCAAATATATTTTGATTCAATTTCTTTCAAAAAATAATTTCTCTACTTCTGAAATTTTTTAAAAGAATGCATTCATTGTTCAATAATGATCTAGATAGTAACCGCAATAAACCTGTGGTTGAAATGCAGAGAAAGGAAGTTTTTATGTCATTAATACCTACGAAACAACGCAAGTTTTCTCCTTAATGTAATTGTATAAATCAACTAACATGAAAGAAAAACTTACACTAAAGAACTGGCCAATTCAGGAACAGCTTTTTTCAACTTTTCAATATCTTGCATTGTTACTTCTGGAATATTGTGGTCAAAGGACCTTGGGTAATTAGTCTGAAATATAAAATTGGATATATTTTTAAACAACTATTTTAATCTAAAACTTGCATTTTATTTAATGGATAAAACAAAAACAATGTTTTCAGGGTTGAATCAAACCTTTTAGAAAATTGTTAAATAATTAATTTCATGGGAATCTCAAATTTACTACCAATCTGAAAATCCAAACATTGCAATTTATTGTTTTACATTATTGTATCTTCTGCTACAAAATACAAACTCTTGTTCTTTGTTTCAAAACAAAGATGTGGATGCTTGTTTATATTGGTAATTTTTTTTAACCAACACATTTCAGGTGAAAACATTACATACTTACATGTCATGATGAAATTAGTATAAATTCTAAACGTTACGAAAAAAGTAAATAAATAAATAATCCAGTAGATGATGTGTTGGAATTTTTTTTTTTTTTTTTTTTTTTTTTAAATCATCCATAAATGATCCCAAGATATCTGGATTAAAGATGATGATATGGATGATTTAGTTAAAATTATCAATTACAGTTACCTCCCCCTGGATCTTGCAAACTCTCCACCATTAAAACAGAATAAAACTATAAATTGCTAAAGTCAAATTTTCATTTTTACTTGTAAATATTTTTCGATAGGATCATTTTTAGTAATTTTTGGAATATATACTAATTTCACCAGAATTTGTTTTAAAAGATGTAAATGAAAAAAAAAAATTTTTTACTCAGATAAAAATCAATCAGTTTCAAAAACAAGTTTTACATCCAAATGACAATTTCCTGCATGCACCATATCTCAGATTTTCAGCAATTTGATACATTTACTGTGTGTAATTGTAGACTACAAGAGACATTTTTTTCCTAAATTTTGTGTGTGCATAGGAGTAAGATGTTTTCATCTGAAATACATTGGTTTAAAAGATAATATTAACAAGCAATAAATGATGTCTGTAAAATGCAATTTTTTCGTCTTGGAATGTTATTGAAAATTATTTTATTTAAAGAATTGAAATTTCAATAAAAAGGTTCAAAATTCTTACAATAAAGTAAAAATTATATTTTAAATAATATAAATATAGAAATGCTTGTTTAAAATTGAAAAAAAAATGAAAAGGATTTCTTAAATCTGAAAGTAATCAAATTTCGATTGCAACTTCATTTGGCAAAATGTGAAAGAATTTGTTGAACTAATCTAGAGAGCTTGAATGTAAGTTTCTTAATTATTTAATTTCCTTTTTTCTTAATTGTAAAGATAAGAGACAAAGCAAGATAATATTTATGTCAATTTTTATGCAATAATCATGTTGGCACACTCATTCTCGCTAGATCACCAAAATTAAATGTTATATTCAGCCTGGTCAGTACTAGACAGTACTTCGGAATACCAGGTGCTGTATATGGAAAGACAGCAAACTTTTCAAAAAAAATTTTTTTTTAAATTGCAACAACTAATGTCAAAATAATACCCTCTGACTTACAAATAATTTCTTTTTTTTTTAGAAATTATTTGTAAATCAGAGGGTATTATTTTGACATTAGTTGTTGCAATTTTTTTTCCTTTAGCATTAAAACATTTGGCACAGACCGGAGGAGGGGTCATGAACTAATGCTAACTATGTTAATCTAGACAGTTCCTACATTCACTCTTCTCTCATCAAAATACCATATTTATACTTTACATCAGTGAATGACTAAGAAATCATGGCCAATCTATTTAAAACCCATATTTTTGACAACATGCAATGGGGAGGGGGGTAAGGAAATAAAGTTTTATATACAAGCTAACATGAAATATACAATGAATAAAAAACAAAAAGACATCCTATTACTAAACTGTGACAGCTAAACCAATTTGCCAGTCAAAAAGGTGATGCAGGCCCAAACGCTTCATTAATCTTACACCTCTTAAAAAAATTTTAAAAGCTGATCTGTATCTGACATGTCAAGGACTGAGAATGGGGAATTAAAATTGAGGTTTAAGATACATATTATTTGAACAGCTCGTAAATTTAATATTCCCTAGAAACTTCCTGCTTTGATGTAAGCTAGCTATCATCATATCAAATAACGTCATCAAAAGTTTTGAACAAAGTTAATAGAAAACATGAAAATCATTGAGTTCAGCTGTTTTGGATTTGTTTACAATCAAAAATCACTTACTGCAAATTTTGATGGTTCGTCATGGAGACCATGAAACAAAGACTGAATGAAATGTTTACCTGAAAACAAAAACAAAATGATGAATTAACATTAAAATTATATATATACTAGCAAAAGTAACTGTCATTGACTGGGTTCAAAAACAGCCTACAGAAAATGGACTCTGATTTATTAAAGTATGATAGGTTATGAAAAGGAAGAGCTTCGAATTTGGGGGTATCAAAACCAAAGCAAAATATGATGAAAGTAAAAATAAAATAGATAAACCCCATAATTTATTATACCATACCTGTTCACACTGAAACACTTATCACAATATTCTGTGGATCTATATTAAAAAACCTTGTTAAACTTTGTGACATATTTCCATTCTATGGCGGTCAGGTGCAAACGAACACCCCATAATTTTATTATACCATATTTCTTCAAACTGAAACATAATTATCAAAGTATACTTACGCAGATAGATATGAGAAGTCTTTATTAAAGTTTGTGCCTATTTCCATTCTATGGAGGCCAGGCGCAAATACAGACCCCACAATTTTATTATACCATCCCTATTTAAGTTAAAACATACTTATCAAATTATTATTATGTACATCTATATCAAAAACACTTGTAAACGTTTTTTCTTTAATTTTTAAAAATAATTTTTTTTTTTTTATTTCCATACTTTGTGAACCAGGTGCGAACGCAGACTCCACAATTTTAATGAACCACCATTCTGCCAGATCAAACATACCCATTCCTGTGTCTCGATACATCTTCTATCATTATATGTGATCAGTTTTTTAAAATAGTCAACCATATAGGAGTCTATTCGTGACCAGACACACACAGCTTATATATATACACACACACTTCAGAATAAAATTATCTAACAATCAACTGGTATGGAAACCTGCAATTTTGGATGTGAATTTTTATATTCTTTTCATTAACTTCCCTTACTCTATGACAGTTAAATACTTAAACAACTTTTAATTGTGATTTTCCATATCTCACTGACTTTAGCCAATAAGATGTAAACCATTATAACTATTTGCTAATATTTTCTCTTCTGAAGAGATGGTAGACATCAAAATCGTATAGGATAAGGAGTTATATTTCAAATGTTATTTTTTTCTTACATAGAATAATAAAAATCTTGATTCGAAATTTAAACATTTCACATCAAATTTTTAAATTCATTGAATGACTAAAATTTGATTATATATATATATAACGTTTCACTTATTTCATTGAATAAAATAGAATTTCATGTTTACTCATTTTGATTTGGATCCTTTTCATCTTTCTAATTAATTTTCTTGCTTCTGGCTGATGTAGTAGTCATATTTACTTGAGGCCCATTTCTGTTCCATGACAAAGATTTTTCTGTAGTTTTTTTATTTTATAATTAGGTTGAATTCTAAATAAGAACCAAAAAATATTAACTGATAAGTACTAAGGAAACTTATGAGAATTTGTCGTACTGTAAGGCAGAATACCCAACTTCGGTGAAGTATATGTTAGGGTTAAAGAGTTGCATGACAAGTTGAAACAGCTCCTTTGTGCTTTATCTCAAATGAACATCCTAGTTATTAATCTCAAGCATTTATGAAAAGCAACGCAATGGCACAATCATTCTGTAAAGAACTGCAAGAGTCAACCCAATAAAGTAGGTCAGCTTCAAATATATTGTTACACATACATTCATATCTGTCTGGAAAACGAGTTAGAGAAAAGATATCAATGCCAGTCTCCTCTTCAAACGGCATCTGACCAAGATATTACTGGCATTCACCAAATGAATCAATGGAATCAAGAATACAATTTGTTCAGTCATGTGTGAGCAGAGTAATGTTAAAATACTACCCTTCCAACCCCTTTTGACTCACTCCTAGTGTGTGTGTGTGTATATATGTGTGTGTGTGTGTGTATATATGTGTGTGTGTGTGTGTGTGTATATATGTGTGTGTGTGTGTGTGTGTGTGTGTGTATATATATATGTGTGTGTGTGTGTGTGTGTGTATATATGTGTGTGTGTGTATATATGTGTGTGTGTGTGTATATATGTGTGTGTGTGTGTGTGTGCGCCATAATATGCCATGTAAAAAAAAAAGTGAAAAAGAAAATTGGAATTCCTGAAGACATTGAAGTTGATTTTAAATATTTAGTTTTTAAAAATCTGCATTGATTTGACTTCACAAATTACAAATTTGCTTGCAAACTGAGAAAAAAATTTGGTACTTGTAGAGTTTAGTCAAGACATTAAAAAATGAAAATATCGAAAACAGGTTATATTTCACATATCCGTTATGAAACGAAGTTCTCCAAAAAAAATTTCACTTAATTTCATCAAGTAGTTTTTTTTTTACAGCGAAAAAACACTGTTATGATACCGAGCAAAAGGTTCGATGTTTAGGAAGAAAAGCTAGAATTAAAGATGGGAAGGGAGTGTCGGCACTTTACATGGAGTTATCTCCCCGTGGCATGTTGTTCAACTTCAGCAAATTTTACAATGGCTGACTTCAACGCGCTCTCATAAGAACGTGCTTTTCCGCTGTAAAAAAAAACCAAAAATCTACTCGATCAAATTAAATGAAATTTTTTTCGGAGATCTCCAGTTCAAAATGGATACGTACAATATAACCTTTTTTTTTTTTTTTCGATATTTTCATTTTTTAATGTCTTGACTAAACTGTACAAGTGCCAAAAATTTATATTAGAAATTGTTTCTCAGTGCACAAACATAGTGTAATTTGAAATTCCTCAGACAGGCTAATCCTATCTTGAGGTACAGCTAACCAAAAGATTAGTAAGATTTTGTGACTAGCAGAGTATCAAGAGTTTCCCTCTAATGACACACCCTGGCATGCAGTCATCAACATTAGAGTTTGATTTGCAAAATATGACGGGAACGAGTCGATCTAGGTTGTATCTTAGAAATGGAAGAGTGACCAAACTTCATCTATGTTAAAAAATTGGATATCAGAGTATTCCACTCCAAGGAAACTAAAAAGAAAAAAAAAAAAAAAAATATATATATATATATATATATATATATATACACACACACCTGTGAGCTATATGTACTCTAAGAAACAGCTTTGGGCCTTCTAATACTCTTATTCCAATGATGACCGTGTTGAAAGAGAAAAGGCAGAATGGCCTTGCAATTATGGATTATCGAGAACTTGAGGAGTATGTGGAGTGGAGATGGATACACATGCAGCTAATGTAGATGTTTACCAACAAAAGTTTAGCAGAGTGCACCAAATAACTTTGATCAATGCCTGCTCGGTGTTACTCATGACATGCCCAAGGAGTAGTCAGAGAACACTCTAAGTACGAATATCGGATGAACTATGGCATCTTTGTGTTTCAAAGATTAGAAAGGAGCCTGCTCATAAAGATGAAGTAAACTCAACAGTTTTAAAACATGTCAATACCGATGTGACTAGAAGATTGATTGCAATTACTTACCAAACTTGGCATAAAATGCTTGTCGATCTTGAATTTCTTCAGAATAAATACAATTAGACTCAACTGCTACAATCCTGGCCCACTAAAATTGGAAAAGAATTCGAAAAAATTATTTTTTTTTAATTAAAAAAAAAAAGGGGGGGGGATAAGAGAAAACTTCAAGCATGACATTCTGAATTGAAAATTTCTCTTGTATGCTTTGTGCGATAAAATTGTCAATTTTTAAACCAACAATTTTTTTAGAATAAAAAGAAATATTTTGGTTTAATTTCGCCAGCAACAATCCTTAACGCCTTTTTGTCCACACATGGACATGCATACAAAATCGGAAACAAGTACAACTTATGATTTTCAGAAGCATTTTTTTTTCACGCTCAAAATTGCTGAAGCATGAAACAAACAGCAACACCATTTCTCCAAGTCTTCGACTAATCTGAAGAGAGTACAATTTTTTTGTTAACAATAGGCATTAGATATCAATAATATTATTAATCAATATTATTAATACTTAATATTATTAATTAATCAATATTATTAATACTTAATATTATTAATTAATAATATTATTAATACTTAATATTATTAATTAATAATATTATTAATACTTAATATTATTAATTAATAATATTATTAATACTTAATATTATTAATTAATAATATTATTAATACTTAATATTATTAATTAATAATATTATTAATACTTAATATTATTAATTAATAATATTATTAATACTTAATATTATTAATTAATAATATTATTAATACTTAATATTATTAATTAATAATATTATTAATTTATAATATTATTAATTTATAATATTATTAATACTTAATATTATTAATTTATAATATTATTAATACTTAATATTATTAATTAATAATATTATTAATACTTAATATTATTTATTAATAATATTATTAATACTTAATATTATTAATTAATAATATTATTAATACTTAATATTATTAATTAATAATATTATTAATACTTAATATTATTAATTAATAATATTATTAATACTTAATATTATTAATTAATAATATTATTAATACTTAATATTATTAATTAATAATATTATTAATACTTAATATTATTAATTAATAATATTATTAATACTTAATATTATTAATTAATAATATTATTAATACTTAATATTATTAATTAATAATATTATTAATACTTAATATTATTAATTAATAATATTAATACTTAATATTAATTAATAATATTAATACTTAATATTATTAATTAATAATATTATTAATACTTAATATTATTAATTAATAATATTAATACTTAATATTATTAATTAATAATATTAATACTTAATATTAATTAATAATATTATTAATACTTAATATTATTAATTAATAATATTATTAATACTTAATATTATTAATACTTAATATTATTAATTAATATTATTAATACTTAATATTATTAATTAATAATATTAGTAATACTTAATATTATTAATTAATAATATTAGTAATACTTAATATTATTAATTAATAATATTAGTAATACTTAATATTATTAATTAATAATATTAGTAATACTTAATATTATTAATTAATAATATTAGTAATACTTATTATTAATTAATAATATTAGTAATACTTATTATTAATTAATAATATTAGTAATACTTATTATTAATTAATAATATTAGTAATACTTATTATTAATTAATAATATTAGTAATACTTATTATTAATTAATAATATTAGTAATACTTATTATTAATTAATAATATTAGTAATACTTATTATTAATTAATAATATTAGTAATACTTATTATTAATTAATAATATTAGTAATACTTATTATTAATTAATAATATTAGTAATACTTATTATTAATTAATAATATTATTAATACTTATTATTAATTAATAATATTATTAATACTTATTATTAATTAATAATATTATTAATACTTATTATTAATTAATAATATTATTAATACTTATTATTAATTAATAATATTATTAATACTTATTATTAATTAATAATATTATTAATACTTATTAATTAATAATATTATTAATACTTATTAATTAATAATATTATTAATACTTATTAATTAATAATATTATTAATACTTATTAATTAATAATATTATTAATACTTATTAATTAATAATATTATTAATACTTATTAATTAATAATATTATTAATACTTATTAATTAATAATATTATTAATACTTATTAATTAATAATATTATTAATACTTATTAATTAATAATATTATTAATACTTATTAATTAATAATATTATTAATACTTATTAATTAATATTATTAATACTTATTAATTAATATTATTAATACTTATTAATTAATATTATTAATACTTATTAATTAATATTATTAATACTTATTAATTAATATTATTAATACTTATTAATTAATATTATTAATACTTATTAATTAATATTATTAATACTTATTAATTAATATTATTAATACTTATTAATTAATATTATTAATACTTATTAATTAATAATATTAATACTTATTAATTAATAATATTATTAATACTTATTAATTAATATTATTAATACTTATTAATTAATAATATTATTAATACTTATTAATTAATAATATTATTAATACTTATTAATTAATATTATTAATACTTATTAATTAATATTATTAATACTTATTAATTAATAATATTATTAATACTTATTAATTAATAATATTATTAATACTTATTAATTAATATTATTAATACTTATTAATTAATAATATTATTATTATTAATTAATAATATTAATACTTAATATTATCTAAATTTCATATTTGAATTCTTAAGACTGCTGTTCTCATCTTGAGTTATTTTCCTGTTTCAGTCAATGTAACCTCAGACTTTCTTCAAACGGTCAAAATACAAATGTAAATAACTGTAAACATGTTAGCTGTCAATTAAATAAAAGGATTCCATTCAAAATTTGTGCAGATTCCCGAGTTCGACAAAATAGACCAGAAGAAGGTCGGAGTTACGTTAACTGAAATGTGAAACTAACACTCAAGATGAGAACAGTAGTTCAAATAATGCAGATATAAAAAAAAAAAGGAAAGAGAAAAAAAGAAAAAAGAATTAAAAAGTAGATTCCCCAACCACAACAGCAACACCATTTCTCCAAGTCTTCAACTAATCTGTGAAGAGATACTAAACCTGCTTACCATAAGGAAGGGTATTGAATAATGTTTGCGTCGTATAATCTCTACGAGTGCTTCAATATACATTGCGGCTGCATCGTGCACTTGTTGTAAAATCTTCAGATGTTTGCGTTGTCTTTTGATCTTTTCAGACTCGATCTTAATATTTCGTTCCTTCTCCATGATTAGTTGCTCCACTCCCATCACCCACCTGAAAAAATAAAATCATGAACAGGATTTAGTTTTGCAAAGAGATTAAAAATATTTTGATGTACAGAGCATTTGGGTGAGAAAGCTGATATCTTCATACAGCCTGACCTGATAGCATCTGACATGATTGAGGTGTTCACTTTTATAAATGCCAAGATAAAAGAAATGCAAATAAAAATTTTGTCAAAAATATATGACGCTGGATGAAACAACATAAGGATAATAAACCTGGTATTGCGTATCCTTATCACAAGTGCATAAACATTATACGCCTGCACATCTTTGACTGCAATCCAAATTCCATCAATTTGGGTGTTGATTGAGAACCCTGTAGATGACAGTTTGGTTCTAAAATGTTTTAATTTATGACAGAACAAAAATAGAAAACCAATGCAAAGAAAAGACAGAGATCCACAATGAAATGAATTGGAGGGAGACCATCTTCATATTTAGCCAGGTTGACTTTTAGCCACAAGTGTGTACTCCGTCCTAACCCTCTCTCAAGGCTGGCTGAAACAAAAAAATAAAAGGAAAAAAAAAAAGAGGAAAAAAAACAGGGGAAAAAAAAAACTGGAAAAGAAAGAAAAATACTCACTTCAATCGGACGTGCAAATTGCTACTCAGTTCTTCTTTTGCTTTACAGCAGCGGTTTTTGAAAATTTTGATTTGTGAATGTCCCTCTGATAGTTCCATGAGATCTTTCTTGTGGTTTTTCCAATACTCAGACAAAGATTCACAATCCATGCGGGTAGTTGTCTCCAACTGACCCGTAAATTTCTAAGAGGAAAAAAAAATTTTTTTTACCTCAAATATGAAAACAAATAGAAAGCCAAGCAATAATTAGATAAAAAAAAAAAAAGAAAAAAACTCTTATCCAGAATTCGTGTAATAACCATGGAAAACTATACAAGATTACCATGACAGATTTTTCATAGATTAAAACAGTTAGATTCCTAACTAGGACATCATAAATGAATGCAATTGAGTGTGAAGCGTGAATAATCTTTGACATTGTCCAATTGGTAACAGAAAGCAATAGAACAACTTGCTAAGCAGAAATATCAAATTTTTCTTTTGTGTCTAAAGATTTCCAGTGAAGAAATTGATCAAAAGAAATCAATGGAATTTGCCAAAATTAGAATCAAGATCAAAAAGACATATATATATATTATTATATGCATCTACATAAAATTATATGTATTTTTAATATTTACTTTACAGTGCTCAATATGTAAGTGGAGCTAGGTATTAAGTTTTGAAAATATATATGGCAATTAAGCTACATAGAATTTTTGTGTTTCTTCCTCATTAGCAAACTACAGAGCTCAAAGAAAGGTGGACAATTGCCCAGTCGAGTTGAAAATAGTACGGCAAACCTGCACATGTAGAAACTTATACAATTTATGTATACTATGTTTGAATGAGAAATTAGGTATCCTAAATTTTTTAAGAACCCTTGAATTTATTAAACTGCAAGAGCAAAATAGCAAATGTACGTATATAAAAAATAAATTTTACCCTAAGATAACAATACACACAAAAATAAAAACTAATAATTAATTAAAAAAAAAAAAAAAAATTGTATAAAATAAAATGAAATGAATGAGAAAAACAACCAGATCAAAATTAGGTCATTTCCCAACACAAAGAAAAGAAAAACCCATCCCTGCTAAAATCAAACAAAGACAAAGATGTGGTTTAGAGGTCAAGTGAATCTCTGTCTGAAAAACATGCACTCATTGGCTACAGTAAATAGGTGTGTGAATAACAAAGAATCTGATTGACTGACTAGCAAATCCACTACCACGTGTATATAAAAATAAAGTAAAATGGATTCCATGCAAACGTCTGACTAATCCTCATGAGGTGAAATGTGGAAAATTCAGTGTAGCTTAATTGCCATATATATATATATATATATATATATATATATGTATATATATAAAGAGTATCCAACTTGCTCAAGTGTCATGATTACTAATACTGATTTTTTTTAAGCTAGCAAAAGCCACCAATCTTTCACTTCAAATATGTTGGTTTGCTTTATAGCATATCAACCATTTTCAGGTTGTTTAATGTAGAATCCTGTCATTTCAGTAAAAGTTTTTCATGCTTCAATTTCTTTATATCTGGTACATATTAGGGGGCCCTACATCAACAGCGATTGAGTGATCTAGCATGGATTTTAACAAAGGTTATACTAAATCCCTAAATCCCAGAAAGCTTTCTACTCTAATAGTTTCTTCCCTCGAACAGCTAAACTTTGGAATTTGCTCCCTGCTTCCTTGACTGTACTGATATGCAGAAGTTTAAATGTAACATAAACCAACATGTTAAGCTTATCTAGGTATGGTACCAAATAGTAGTCCCTTATGTCCAAGTGCCAATATGCCTTGTTAGGGGTGAACACGAGTAAAAAAAATTTTTTTTAAATTCATGATAATCTGCAAAATACAATCATTCCTAGGGTTGAATCAAAGCTGACTGATATATACAGTGAAAGCTGAACGAAAGATCAGATTAGACAAAACAGATGTATTAATCAAAATGAGGAATGATGTGTTCGAGCTGAGAGAAACAAAGGTTTTCAAATCAGTATCCAAGCTGTACGAGAGAAATCGGCAATCATGTGAATCTGCTACAATTTGCAGAACGCAGTTGGTCAATAATGTAGAAAGAAAACTTTGATAATCCCTATGCATAAAATATTACACTGACCCAACATTTGTCTGTTAACTAAATAATTAAATCAGCTGAGATGATGTTAGTCTCTCCCTTTCGCCAGAGTTGAGATTGCTTTGTTTAGAATTTTACAAAAAAAAAAAAAAAAAAAAAAAAAAAAAGGAAATCATTTGCAAAGATTAAAATTTACTTACTTGGAAAAATTTGGTTTGCTTATCCATGATTGCACGAGTTTTGGTGATGAGTTGGTCGAGCTGATAGAGACGGTGTTCCAGACCCTTAACTTCTTTCATATCTGGACGGTCAACAAATTTTAACAACTCACTGATTTCATTCTTAAGTTTTTCTATACTTTCTTCACTCATCTGAAATTTTTATGGAAAAGAGAAAAATCAATTTTTGAAAAAACTTTGTAATTCTACTTAATACAAAGAATTTGGTTAAATTAAAATAAAATTTGGAAATAAAAAAGCTTTTCATAAAGAATGTGGTTCTTGTCCAAAATTCTCCCTTATATTAAAAAAAAAAAAAAAAGAAAATGCCTACAAATTCCTATAAATCACTTAGACATGATTTTTCTTTATAAAATAAAACAAGTTGATCAATTTATATGATTTTTGGCATATGTTATTTTCATTTTGTCATAGGACTGTATATCATAGATTTTTCTTTATTTTTGCTCTTCAGTATAGGATAATTTTAGTTAGGTTACGTTTTACGGCATATCAACCTATATATTAGCTATATGCAATTAAAAAATCATCTACATATAATGAGCAATCCACACCTTGGTTTATGCATTTAACGATATTGTTAATCTTAAGATTAAACAATATTATAGATAAAATACTTCCCTGTGGTACTCCAGTTTCCTGTTCCTTAATATCAGAGAGGCATGTTCCTACACGGACATTAAATAAGCTATTGTTGATAAAGTTGTTGATGAAGATGGGTAGTCTTCCTTTCAGTCCGGCTTCTTTGAGATCTTTCATGATACCATACCGCCATGTGGTATCGTAAGCTTTTTCCAGATTAAAGAATATAGCAGTCATATGCTTTTTTTTCTATAAATGCATTTCTGATAAAGGTTTCCAGTCGTATTAAGTGGTGTTTAGTGCTCCGTTGTTTTCAGAAACCGCATTGAAGGTTGGTTAATATTTTATTTGTTTCAAGAAACCACATTAGTCTGGTGTTTATCATTCTCTCCATCGTCTTGCACACACACACACACACAGCTTGTTAGAGCTATGGGGCGATAATTAGAGGGGTCAGATGCATCCTTCCCTGGTTTTGGTATGGGAATGACTGTGGCTTGTTTCCATATAGCTGTAAGGTTGCCATTGATCCAGATGTCATTAAGATGGAAAGTACTTTAATGGTTGATCTGGTAGTTGGTTCAGGAATTCATGTTATCTCATCTGGTCCTTCAGCCGTGTTATTGGCTTTTTTTAATGAATCCTTTAGTTCTTGAATGGTAAAAAGTTTATTATAAGCTTCATTATTACTTTTAAAGTGTAGGTTGTTTTT
Source organism: Euprymna scolopes (assembly GCF_053919585.1). Classification (NCBI taxonomy): domain Eukaryota; kingdom Metazoa; phylum Mollusca; class Cephalopoda; order Sepiida; family Sepiolidae; genus Euprymna; species Euprymna scolopes. Next base: position 67,798,332 of record NC_136498.1, read on the forward strand.
TTCTGATTCATGTTTAATAGTCTGGAATTTTTTATTGTAATTTTTGGATGATGAATTATTTGCAATAGTGTCTGCAAGCATGTTGGCTATGTCCTTTTTTTCAGTTATTTTTTATTGTTTATACAGAGGGGAATATGAGAGGGGAACTGATGTTTTTTCCTGATATTTTCCGTATCATTTTCCATATGGTTTTGTCTTTGGTGTTATTGTTGATTTTGTACACAAAGTTTTTCCATGATTCACATTTGACTTCTTTTATTGTTCGTCGTGCTTTAGCTCTGCATATTTGGAAATGGTTGGTTGGTGAATTTTCTTAATGCAGCACGTCGTAGCCTGATAGCCTTTTTGCACTCATCATTAAACGAGGGCCGATTACACTTGGTTGATAGCTTTGTTTTCAGTATGCATTCCTCAGCTATTGAGGTGATGGTATCTGTAAAGTGAGTGATTGGGTCTTTCACATGTTTTCCATGTAAAAGTTTGTGTTCGCATAATGATTTGAATTTATTCCAGTTACCTTTTTTAAGGTTCCAGCGAGGAATTTTTGAGTTTGTTTCAGGACCAAAGTGTTCTAATATTATTGGGAAGTGATCATTCCCACAAGTGTCCTTGTGCACTGTCCAGTTGTAATCCATAAAGATACTAGGATCACTTCTAGAGAAATCAATTGCTGAGTATGAGTTTGTAGCAGAGTGAATAAAGGTTGTTTTTTTGTTATATATGCATAGGTTGTTGTTAATATTTTCTATAATGATTCCTTTTCTGTCTGTGTCTGAACATACCCAACTAACATTATGACTGTTAAAGTCACCTAATAATATGAAGGGGCAAGGAAGTTGGTTGATAAGTTTTTCTATCTCTGTTTCATCTATAGGGTCATTTGGGGGTAGATATATGGAGCAGATTGTGACTGTTCTATGTAGGGTGGTTGTGGTGGCAATTGCCTGTAAATTAGTTTGTAGATTTATTTGGCTTTGTGCTGTGTTTTTGTTGATGAGAATGGATGTTCCTCCAGAAGCTCTATTTGATTTTTTTGTTGTGTGGTTATATTCAGTGAAGTTATGGAGATTGATAGTTTCAGATGGTTTTAAAAAAGTCTCTCATAGGCATATTATAGTAGGGCAGAGATTGGATATTAGAAGTAATTCATTCTTGTTGGCTTTTTATACCTCTGTAATTTCATTGGATTATTTTGTTAGCCATAGTTTAGTTTTATGTTTTTGATTTCCTTTTATTTTATTAAGAATAACAGTGGTTGTTTTCTACTATTTGATAATGGGAGTTCGGAAGCTCTGTCATCTGTTTCCATTATTTCCAAGGATTTAAATTTGTTCTGACCTGTAGTTCTGGTTTTTGACGTGGAGTGAGATCTGTCTTTTTGGGGTTTTTCATTTATTTTCTGTTTGGTTGGTGTGAGATTTGATTTTTCTTTGCGAAGGGTGCTAGGCGATTGTTCTTTTGGTTTTGGGATGTTTTCAGTTTGTGTGGGTTTTTTGTTAGAGGATCATGTTTGATTTTTGGGATCTGGTGGGATTTTATTTTCAACTGTTTGGTAGTTATTTTCAAGTACAGCTTGAGTTGACGGTAGTTGCTGTAAGGTGGCCCTCAATGCCTCAACTAGTTCTTGAAGTAATTTTATGAGGGTAGAGATTTCCTTTAGCTCAATGTTTTCTATTGTTTTTAATTGATTTTTGATTGCACCTGCATATGATCTAGTTGGTTCTGTTGTGGTGGCTGTTTCAATAATTTTTCTAGCTTCGGTAAAACTTGTTTTTGGTATATTTTAGTTTGTTTATTTTTTTTTTCTTTGATTCAGTTTTGGCAGAGCGATGAGCATGCTGGATGATTCTCACCACAGTTTGGGCATTTTATATTTCCTTGGCATTCTGTTTCCTGGTGTTCATTATTGCTATATTTTGGGCATACTGTTTTCCTGGTGTAGTATTCTTTGAAGTGGCCAAATTTTTGGCAGTTTAGGCAGCGAAGTAGTCTGGGGATATATGTTTCTATTTTAATGTTAATATATCCAATCTTGAGTTCAGTTGGTGGGGTGGGAGTATTGAAAGTTAATACGTATGTGTTGGTGTTTATTGTTTGTTCTTTTTATTGTAATTCTTTTAGTATCTAGAACTTTGTTTTTTTTTTAGGTTTGTTTTTATTTCTCCTAGAGAGCAGGTGTTTAGTTCTGGACATCTGATGACTCCCTTTGAGGTGTTGAGGGTTTCGTGAGGGTAGGCTTTAATGTTTATATCATGGAACTTTGTCCATGTTAAAATTTCTTCGGCACTACTTTTAGTAGATACTTGTATGAGTAAAGTTCCATTTTTTAATTTGTTTTGTGTTCAGATTTTTATTGATAATTTTTTCGATTTTGAATCGGGACATTTTAGTTATTTGTGTGTTATCTTACAATTCCAAGATTATATACTCCAGAAAGTTTGTGTTTTCATCATCACTTTCTGGATGGGGTCTTTTAATTTTTTTGGAAGCCATAGAATATCTTTTGATTTTTTTTTCATCATCCTTGCTCCCCACCCTCCTCGGAGCCCTAAATTGGAAGATGGTTGAGGGGAAACCCATTCGCCCAAGCATCTCAGCGATACAATGGTGATATACTCAAACAGTGAGTGTAGCTGCTTATAATGATTTTTTTTCATTTCCTCGGACCCAGCAAGGTATAGAAAGGGTTAGTTGTCAATAGCATCAGTTTTCACCATCTGATTGGCCCTTGCCATCGCCTTCTAATGATAGTATATTTGTGTTTTTTTTTATAAGTGTAACGTGTTTGTATTTCTCTTTTTGTGGGGGTTTACTATTATTAGGGACTGTCATGACTAGCCGGTTGATCGGGTCGAGCCTACCCGACCGCCCGTCTAGCCGAAGTAAAGGCCAAAGTGGAGTGTTGCTAACTCATGGCTACTTGGTTCCTAGGTCATGAGGTGCTCAGCCACCAGGATCCCGTTCTAAGGCATTATGGGTCGCCACCTACGGCCAACAGGTGGCCCCACTGAGGGACTTTTACTCTCTGCAGGGGGGGGGCAGTCAGTGTATTCTGATACTCCACCGACCGACAGGGTCTGGGAGTACGGGGGGATGGGGGGGATAAAATAAAAAGGGGAGGAAGGGAGAAAGGGGCTGTTTTTGTTTTTGCAGAACAAAATTAAGTTCTACAAAAAAGATCGGAAAACAAAAAACGTCAATGTAGGTGCATTTCGTCTCAGGAAGCCAAAGGACAGCCTGATCTAGGATAGTTTTGGACAAGAACCAAAAATGCAAGTGTAAGTGTGTTGCTTGAGTTGAAATGGCATCTGTTATGCAGGTTATAAAAAAAATTTAAAAAAAGAATTGTGCAGACAAGCATAATTAAATTTTCAAACAGATGTGTGCCCCCTTTTTTTTTTCTTAATTTTTATATTAAATTTTTTTTTTTTTAGGTTTTCAATTTCAATATTAAAATTGGCTTCTTTTTTTTTTTGGCTATTTTGCATTATGGCATATTAACCATTTTAGAGCTATTTAATGTCGAATCCAGTAATTTCAGAAAAAAAAATGTTATGTATCAAGTTCTTTATATCTCAAAATATTTATTTATGGTATTTGGTTTGATTGTTTTGTAGAGATAAATTGTTTTTGTTATTGACTTTGCAGAACATTTGTGTTTTGCAAATGGAAAAAAAAAACAAACATCAATGTTTGGTGCAATTTAGGTCAGGTAGACAGTATCTTCAGACAACCTGATCTTGTAGCACTAGGGAAATTGGCATTGAGATTTTCCAACCATTAAAGATAAGTGGAGAGGTAGGTACTACACTATAAATCACAAATTCCTATTTACTTGCCTCTTCACCAGAGTAGAGTTAGATATAACGTCAGCTTTTAATGCTGTGAAAATTCAGCTCCCAAAAGGGTTATTCTGAATTAGGAAAAAAAAATTCAAATTGCCTCAATCTAGAAAACAGAAAAAGATAAAGCGCATGACAATTAAAAATGATATATGTGAGAGCATAACATTATTCCATGAAGTTAGTAAGCATCTATTTCTCAAACAAGATTTTGGTAGATGTTTTAGTAATTCAAACAGAATGCATCACCTTGGCATTGACATGTATTTCCACTAGTAATTAATAAGTTTTATAGAGTACAAATTGCTAATAATAAAATATCTTGTTATTGGTGATAACTTATTGTTTTCTTATGTTTATTTGAATACTTTTCTATGAGAGAGTCGGCTCATCTGTGTCATGCTTTAGTTAAAAATAGTACTATTGCCGGTCTGTCATACAAATGTAAAATAGCACATCCGTAGGTCTGTCGCACTTAAGCTTAAAATGGCACACCTGTGGGTCTGCCGTGCTTGAAATGGCACTTGGTCTGTCGTGCTTAAGCTTAAAATGGAACACTCGTGGGTCTGTCGTGCTTAAGCTTAAAATGGCACACCTGTGGGTTTGTCGTGCTTGAAATGGCACACTCGTAGGTCTGTCGTACTTAAGCTTGAAATGGCACACTCATGAGTTTGTCGTGCTTAAGCTTGAAATAGTATTTCCATAGTGAAGTGTGTAAAATGCATGCATGCATCTTCAAAATAAATTTGCTTCTGTTAAACAAAATAAAAAGAAAAAAAATTTGAAAATGATTAAGAAAACCTGTTTAGAAATCAGTTGACACTGATCCACCATATCTTCCAAGCTACTGCGTGGGTCCTGGAAAATAAAATTAAGAAAAAATTAATTACTTAATGTGAATTTCAATGGAAAATAAGATTGCATTAATAGCAGCAATAAACAGGCACAAAAAAAAAAAAAAAATCTTTATTATTCTTATTATATAAAGAGTATGTGTTTACATGTCCAGCTAAAAGTAAAAAAAAAAAACATTACAAAAACAACCACAAAATTGGTATACTCTCGATCAGCATTGTTCCAGATGAATAATATCTAAAATGTAAAAAAATTACATATTCTTTGGAGGTCAACTGAGTCAGGTTTAGTCCGGGGTAGGGGTCAGTTTTTCGGTGTTATTATTATGTATGGATTTAAAAAGAAAATGCCAACTTATTCCTTGAGGAATCTATTATATAAAGAGTTGTGTGTGTATGTGTGTGCACCCTCAGAGAGGAATGGGCTTGGTGGAGAAGACAGTGAGGGTTGCAAAGTGAGGGAAAAACAACAAAAGGGAAAGAGCAAAATAGAGAGACATATAGAGAGAAGTAGAGGACTAAAAGTTTTAATAGAAATATGTTACATTTTTTGTCCTGGGTATCGCCAGGTAACCCTGATAAGTCATTAATAATGCAGAAAAAGCATTCAAATTCTATCAAATCAGTTTAGTCACTTGCACTAGCTATGGTTTGAATAGACTGGGTTTTTAATTTTCTCTAAGGAAACTAGTGTATGTATATGAGTTGACTACCATGAAAAACCACTATATAGTCAGACATATCAAGTTTTTGTTGAGAAATGAAAAAAGAACCACAAAAAAGGGGCGTTTTTAGCACTAAAAGTCCCCAGGGATGCAAACCAGAATTTTGCCAGGATTACCTATAATGAATTTATATTAAGAACATTAAGCTCCATATTTTGGCCAAGTTTCAGAAAAATCTAATGGATGGATTAAAAGTTATGGGGCAAAACATGTCAGGTTTTGCTATTTTGGGGCATTTTTTACTTCTTTTGAGCCTCTGGGGACGCAACAGGAATTTTTGCAAAAGAATATTTTTTTTTTACTGTGCACATCTATTTAATCAAACAATTTGTGGCAAAATTTCAGGAAAAACTAATGGATGGTTATCTGCCAATAATCCGGACGCACTGAAGCCACTGCAAACATAGGTCCTTCTCCGATAAATCAGGGGACCAAAAAAATTCTGCGTTGTGTTGGATCTTAAACTTACAAATCCCAATTCAAACATACAACACTTACATCAAGGAAAAAAATCTAATTGTTTTTTTTTTTTTTTATCAACTTATTTTTCCCCTCTATTAAGCCATGGTCATAAAACAGATAATAGACAGAAGCTACTAAGCTAATTAGGAAATGCATAAAACTTAGGAACATCATGATAGTTAACTAATACAAAACTCCAAGAACATGACAGTGATAAATGTTCATTCACACAATTTTGAGGCAGTATGTTCAGGACTGCAGAACATAATGCGAAAGATCACTGGTACATCTTTGAGCAAACTACAGTGTGATTATGCAGAGGGTCTAATGTGAATGTATATCATCACAGGTTTAATCTGTTCAATCACAGCACAAGGCAGTATTCAAGCATTGCAGCAAGAACCATGAAATCTGTAGGCAACAAAAGCAACCGTTACATTCCAGCGAGTAGACAGCAGATCTAATCCAAGCAGATCATATACTCCAGAGAGAATAGGGTCGTCGCAGGGAATATGTAGCATATACTTGATGGCATAACACTGTAGACACTCAAGAGAATCAGAGAACACTCTGCTAACTTTGTCGAACACTAGGAACCTGTTTTACAAGTGGGGACGAATCATTGCCTTTTAAAGTCTAGTCAACAATTGCCATTCATTAGGAATTTGGTAGCTCAGGATACACAACACAAAACTCCTTAACTCTATTGGATGTATAAGTGATCATTAAACCAGAGATTGCTAGATATTAGATAGTTATGACATTTCGAGAATGGAACAAATGTGTCTTGAAACGAAATCCCACAAACAGGAACAGAAGAGAGATACCTAGAGGACAATTCCCATGATCTTCGCAATTAAAGCATTGAGAAAAAAAAAGAAAATCTATGCCGAAAATACATCAAAGGAAAACAATCGTATTTCACATGATCCTACTAATTAGAACATTTAAAAAAAATAAAATCACTAATGAACATACATTGAGGAAAATATCTTTAAATGCACTTATATTGTCCAAGGAACTGCCGAAAAAGAATACATTAGCTGTGTCTGCTGTAGTTTTTTACCTTTAGCTACAAAAAGACAACTCTCCTTTATATAATAGAAGATAGACTTAACCGGTAGTGGTGGTGGTGCAGTGTTCAAGTCCTGTTGAAGTTATCACATCAGTTTAATTCATCCCTTGAGAAAGGTATGAATCCATTCGTCCTTCCTTTAGCAACGAATTAAACAGTAGGGAAGACTGGACTCAAGTTTTCGTAAAGCAATTAATCTAAGAAAAGAATAATTCCAAAATCCTATCAGCTGTGATAGCTCTACCAGCCTCCTTGAAAGAGTGTTATGAGATCTTTGAGAGCAGTGGTTACCAAGTTTCAACTAATAGGACAGTAAAGAAGAATCGTTATATTTCGGTTTAACGGTCGTTATATATGCTGGTATGTGTTTGACAACTTTTAGCAATAAACTAATCTATCTCTGGTCAAGTCCTCTATCTCTTAAATTCATCTGTATCATTTCCAAATTTTACTTCCTCTTCCTCACTATCACCAGCATCAGCAGCAGTTCAATGTCTGAGTTACATGCCTGCATGTCTTAGACGGATTTAAGAAATTGATTTCCAAACTAATCCGTCTCTGGCCAGATTTGCATTCATTCTTTTTTGCTCTCAGGTTGATCCTTATGACTTCCTTATACGTTTTCTTTGCCGTTCCCTAATAGTTCAATTCCACTGCAAATTAAATATAATGCTTTCAAGTTGTTAAGAACTCTTTACAATCAAGTACAGAGTGTAACGGTAATTGTATATATGTTCATAACAAAAAAAACAAAACAGATGAACTTAATTGGACGAGGATGGCGATATAAAATGATGATGCTGATGATCACATAGAAGGAAGCGAAAGCATCACCCGATTCGGAAAGGAAAATCAGGCGATCCAAATGGACCAATAAGATGGGAGGAAAAATAAAAAAATAAAAATATTGGCGCTGAAATTGAGGGCCAAAAAAATCGGAAAACTTTGGAGGGCAGTTGCGGAGACGTTTTCAAAGATGACGGACGTCAATATATATATATTGGAAAATATATAACTATAGGATACAGCGCGATTCCATTGATGGAATATCAACGATAAAAGATAAAAAAAGAGAAAACGTTTATCTCAAATTAACGTTAAAAGAAAAAAAAAAAAGAAAAGTAGGGCCCTTTGCGAAGGTGAGTCGGAATTTCTGTTATTGATATAAACTGTTATCCCCGCCGGCTGTCGCCAAAAAAAATAAAAAACAAATAAAAAAAAATAAAATAAAACATGTTATTCCGGCACTACACATCATAAAAAAAAAAAAAAAAAAAAAAAAAAGGGAAAAGAAAAGGGGGCAGAAATTGCAAATAAATATATACCTACAATAAATAAGGGGAGAGAAAAAAACATATATATATATATATATATATATATATATATATATAGTATTTACTTCCCTTGGACATATCTTGTATTTTGTGAGACTAACCCATTCGGGCATCTAAGGGTCGATACATAGGTGAAAAAAAAAAAAAAGGGTGGAACAGAACAAAACAGATTTGAAATAAGAAAAAGAGGGAAGGGGTGGAGGAGATGAACTAACCTCTGAATTGAACTATGGCCAACTGGCTGGAACATTTTTCTTTCTCCTGTTTTTATGTCTTCGTTTTTATACATTGTGAAAATAAAAAAAAAAAATAAAAAAGTGAAAGCTGTATATATGTACATACAATGTGTTTGTCCTTTCTTTCCTTCTTCCACGAGACCTGATCATATTCGCCCACCTACAAATTCACTCTGAGCCTATAAGTACCGTTCCAAATCAAAGATTGAATATACATACCCCATTCAAGTAATCTTGCCTGACAGAGGAGGGAATAACGGAATGATACTTGGCGCGACCTTCCATTAACTCTCTCCTAATTACCTAGAAAACACCGAATAGAAATCTAGGGGGGAGGTTATCACAAGAGTAAGATCAAATATTTCATTAAAAAAAAAAAAAAAAAAAAAAAAGTCATTTCCTTTACCTGCTGATAGATCCAGTCCAATAGTGAGGCTTCCTTCAATCTTTCTTCACCCTCTAAAAGGGTCGGATCTATTGGATTGCTCTCAACTACAGGGCTTGTCACTAACGTCTGAAGACTCTTTAACAGTGGAATACGGCCTAAAAGATTTAGGATTTCAGGGACTCTGCAGGAAAAATAATATTAAAAGATTTTTGTAATTATTTTTAGAAAACAAAATAGAATAACATTTTTCTAAATATTTATTTATAAGAGAGATGGGCAAGTTGTTCAGTTAATTATAAATTATGACTAATTAGCATAATTAAAACAGAATTTTTATCAAACACAACTCAATCCCAAAACTAAAACATTTTCTAATGCATTTGGTGTTATTAAAGTATATAGAAGAAAAGCTGTACTGAAACAAACACTAAATGAATTCACATTTAGTATGAAAATAGATATTTTAAAAAGAGTAAGAAATGAACTCTGAGATGGAGAAAAAAAAAAATTGAGGAGTATCACAATCTAAAGAAAAGTTTATTTTTTCACCAAAATGAAACCAAAAGTTTTGCTAAATTTGGCACTAGTCTACATTCAGAAATACAAACTAGATTGTCTCTGGGACTTTATCTTTATCACAAGAAATGATCCGTGTTTAGAAAAAAAAAAAAAAAAAAAAGCTGCCATCAGAGGATAACTCAACTCTAGAAGCAACTGCTATAATACAGTTTCAGAGTTAATTTGATTAACTTGAAATAGAAAATATTTAAGAAGCATAAACATTGTACAATGAACTAGACTGCACCCACGTATGTAAATACACAAATTTGTTGTCATAAATCGAAAAACAAATGAAGACAGTAAAATTACATAACAGAACAAATACAAAATGATACAAATGTTCATAATCTCATCGATTTGGTGGCGTCTCTGTCATTGATAGGACGGATACAGTCCACCCATGCTGGGTTTGTGCTCAACATAGGAAATAAGTGTTCGTTACCATGGTTTTCTCACTTTCGTGTATTGACTCTACAATATAAGGTAGGTTTAGGGGCTATCCCCCACCACATGGGTTTTGACCCACCATGGAGGGAAAGGTACTTTCACATCTGCTACTTCAATCCCTCTGCTAAGAGGGGGAAGTAACCTATTGGTGTCCTCTGTGACGGTGTTGTTTTCATTTATTCCCCTACACAACCATAAAATATAGAAGCAGGGAAATAATGTTGGCTAAGAAGTTAATGATAAAGGCTGACAACCTGGGTGTGCAAAGTTTGAATCCAGTTCGTTCCATAGAAACACGTTCACTTAGGGATGTTGGCAACCTCCATGTGATCCCTCCCATAACTACCTGTTATCCTTCTAAAAAGTATTCTAACTAGAAAGATATCAGGGAAACAAATGCCAACAATAATCACCCGATTTATTCAAAGTAAATGATGCTCAACGATAGAAAAATACTTCTTTAACGATTCCAGAGGGAATCAAAGACAACAAACTACACCAAGATTTTTTTTTTTTTTTCATCATAAATATGACAGGAAAATAAACCAGCTACCTGAAAGTCAAATTAAACTTTCTATCACAAAAATGGAAAAATATCTCCATGTAAATTTTGTTTGCATCTGTAGGATGTGAGGTTGATGTGGAGAATTTGATTGAATGTGGATATTAGATTTTTTTTATGTAAAACAAATTAAAATGAAGAGAAGAGCACATACCCACACATCGAGTGGAATTCTATTAAAAATAGTTTTTCAGTGGTCGATAAGATGTGAGCTCTTGGATTAGATGTTTTATTCGAACAAGCTGTTATTGCCAGGTCAAAAAACATGAATTTGTATAAAAACAATGAACAAAGCTCACACACAAGCCAAAATGCACTCTGGCCTACCAAAAAATGCCTGAACAGTCTCATCGACATTTCACAAAAGGGGAACATCAGGTAAGCAGCAATAAAGTAACCCCTTCTCAAAGAGAAATGGTAAAGTCTGGGAGGATGGCTGAACAGAAGATACTCAAACTTTTCTCCAATAAAAGAAATATAACTGTTTTTTCAATCCACTATGTCCCTTTTTGGAGAGCTGGATTAATCTCCACATTAAAAGCTGACCTTGTTTCCAATTCTGCCCCCCATAGAGAGGCAAATAAATACAGAAACCTTATTCAAGTTATAGACTAAACAAGTTCCACGGATCTTATGTAGGAGATGAAAAGAAACTGGAATCTTAAGATCTCCATCATTCCAGTAATTATAGGAACAATCAGACTCATGAAAAAGAATTTCAAAAATTACCTAGCAAATATACTCGGTGAACTAAAAGTAAGACAAATACAAACAATGATTTTAAAGGATGGTTAAAATCTTTTTTAAATAATCTTAGTTGGAATGTATAAGATAGCAACTGAATGTTGGCCCCTGGTAGGATGTCCCATCTCCAGTTAAAATAAAGAAAAAAAAAAAAAAAAAAAAAAAAAAAAAAAAAAGCAAATTTAAAAAGAACAAATAGACATCAACAAAAATATTACTGACATCTGACAAGAATTTTGCTTGATACTCACTTGGACAGCATTTCTTTGGATTCCACTTGAGTCTTCAAAAATATGTTACAAGTATTTTGGAATTTATCTACTCTTCTTTTGAAAGACCTACAAAGTTTCAAGAGAAAATAAATGTCAACAGATTTAAAAACTTAAGTTTTTGTCTAGAATTCCCCATATATTAATAAACAAAATTTAAAAAAAAAAACAAAAAAAACCTATATTATGTGTTTACTCATTACAAAAAACTAAATTAAACTGTATTAACTTTTTTTTTTTTTTAATTGCAAGTCCTTAATTGGAAAACTATTTAGCTGGTAAGTCAATCTCTTACAATCATTGTATTAGTTTGCTTTCAAGAATTCACACTAGTCCTAATATTATTTTAGGGATCATCAGTCATTTACCATGAAAAACTTTTGGGGGATTTAAAAATAAAACAGTACATCATGGTTCCTCACCAATGCTGATTAAACTCTACCTCCCTTCAAAAACGTTCCGAATATCAGATCTAGTTTTTGTTCCAGAATAATTTTGCTAACTTATTCATGTTATTAGAAAAAATTTTTTCCTTACCGGTGGCATTTCTCTTTGTCCCCAAAATAATAGTTATTTACAAAACTGCCATATTTTATAGGGTTTGGATAAATCCATTATATTATCACCCCCACCCTTATATATATACACACACCGTATATTTCGGCATATAAGGTAACCATCAGATAAGGCGAAGTACAAAATTGGAGCAAATTTTAATAAATTTATCAAATATCAGTTGTATAAGACTGGTAAATCACGAAACCATGTTTATTTAGCCTGGGCTAGAGATTGCAACACCCGGTATCTTATAAAATATTGGTTTTTAAAGAGGATTTAACTTTAAGGGTCATCTTATATGCCGAAATATACAAGTGTATATATATATATATATATATATATATATATATATATATATATATATATACACAAGCACACACTTCCCTGTATGTGAAGTACTCTCATGAAAGAAATGCTGGTTTCCATTTAAGCTTGAAGCAAGATTCTTTTGTAAAAGGAACCAAATTCTTTTAGGTGACCAATATCATCTAAAAGCCACATTTCTTTTATCATAGTCGCAAACGTGTTCGCTTAGAGAGTAGAAAATTCAAGTATTACAATCAGTAGTGACAAGGGTTCGGGATCCTTTTTCTAGCAAAAAGTTAAACTCCCTAAGTATTGGGGAGGGGGCTAAGAAAAAACAGAAAATAAAGGGTTATTTTAAAAAATAAAAAAATAAATGTCTTCATACATCAAGTGATCATCCAAATTGGCAATAGCAGCTGCCCATCCCTGTTGCTGAAGATGCTGGTCATGAATTAGCCGCTGACTGGCATCCATGCGACTTGCATCACATTCATGTGTCTCCTGAAAGAAAACAAAAAACAATCATTTGGACAATTTTTCAAACAAAAAGACAAAAAAAAAGAAAAAAGTTTAACACAAAAAAATGATTTATAATCTAACAAAGTTCCTTCATTTAAGACATTCACAACTAAATCCTTTTATCTTCCATGAAGGCTAATGTCAGGTAAAATTTTCAACAGCAGTTTCTTTCCAAGAACTTCTCATTTGCAGGACATCACTATGGGAGTGCTTCTCTGTAGATTACAACAGGGTTGTTTTCAAATCCAATGTGACCAAATATTCGTCATAAACCATCTTCATAAATAATTTTGTTTATTGTACACATCATTTTCAATCTTCTCAATATTCTCCATCATTCACTTAACAATCCATTAATTTCATTACTTCTTGTCCTTGAGTGGTTTTGGCCTTGATTAGTGGTGACTTAATATAAGAAAATCCAGTTTTATTTAAAAATTCTAGAAGATACCAAATGGAACCAATATTTTCATATTATAAGTCAATCCATTCTAACTGAAAGTGTTGCTCATTACTCCAGAATAATATTTTAAGCTTACTAAAACAATACATTATAAACAAAAAGCTAAAAATATTTACTTTTGTTGACAAGATATGACAATAAGTCCCTTGGGGGATGAAGCATATTTACTTCTCCAAACCAGTTCCGGTTCTAAAAGTAAACTATGTCAGTTAATTTGAAGGCCATGCCAAATTTTGTTCCTTTACTTAATCTGAAAACCTCAATTTGTTTGGGGTTTCTTTGCACACACACACACAAAATTAATTTTAATTAAAATTTTATTAAACACAAAAATTGCTTTTTTTAATGAAAAATTTTCTAAATTTCAACATTTTGCTTCATTCTCATACAATTTTTTAACAAACTGATTTGTCTTAAATTTTATCTTAAGACTAAAATAAAATGTTTTACTTTTTGAAATCATGAAAATCAAATTTAATTCAATGTTGTAGGTAGGTATCTGCATTTTAAATGCAAATAAAGCATGTTTGATAAATTATATACATGTCAAAAAAGAAAAAAAAAAAAAGTACCCACTATATAAGAAAAAAAGATCTTGGTTCATGGGCTGTAAAACTTTTGACAAACCGGTTTTTCTACATGCTGATGAAGCCTCCGTTGTGCAAAATTATGAATTATATACTTGTATGCCAATACCGGGAGCTAAAACAATTGCACGCAGAGTGCTACCAATTAAAGACCAACATTTTGAAAATAAGTAAATATTTTTGTATTTCTTTTAATGTGGTATGTTTAAGAAAAGTTTAAGTTTTATGAAAAATATTTATAGCTATAGTATTACGCTATTGAGCTATCTAAAAGAAGTTTGTTATTTATGTTTCATTACTTTCACAAATAGTTAAATTACATATAAACATGTTTATATATATATATATATCTCCAGAGTTTATATAAAAGTATATTCAAGGATCATTCCAAAAGTAAAGACTACCAATTTTTTAACTTAAAAAGTTGAAGAGCTACAAAGATGGGAGTGATACCATTAAAATAATCTTGTGCTCCAGAAGTCATTTCTCTACATAGTCACAACCATTTTCAGTGCATTTTTGCCAGAAATTCAATGACACATCTTTTTCTGACACACATCCATGATAAGGGTTGCTTTCTTAGAGTCTCACACTGTCAATATCTGCAACAGAGCGATGAAACTTTCAGGTCATGAATGCATAAATTTGGTTATCATAATACAATTTGCAATCCTCTCCAATTCATTCAGACAGAATGAAAATCAAGAAACATTACTTTTGGAATGCCCCTCGTATTTCTTGTAGTATATGTTCCTTATAATATAGTCCAAACTGTTAAAAATTATAAGCCCGATGAAGATCTATTTCGGTTTTCAGAGCATATATATTGCGGTGAGTTACATTCTGATGAGCAAAAACCAGAAAATGATTGCTTAACAGCATCCTTCATTCAATTAGATATATCTTTTTGGTGTCTTTTCTTTGGATATCAGCTTTTAGTGTTTTCAAGTTTTCTGTTTTCCTTACTTTGAATCTTTGTTTCTTTTTCATCTATTTGGTAGAATTTGTAATATTTGCCTCTGATGAGCTGTTTGTTGGTAGCATAAATCATATTCCTTATTGCTACAAAGAAACATGTCAGGTACTTATGAAAAATAATATAAGCATATGCCTATAAGTATAATTTGAAAATTAAACAATTTTTTTTTAAATAAAATAAAAAAAAAAATCATGATTGTGATTTTAATGGACCAAAAATTTTAGTGTGTGTGTGTGTGTATGTATATATATATATATATATATATATATATATATATATAAAAGTGAACGTGTCTGTGTGTGTGTGTGTGTACATTTCCCCACGCAATAACTCAATTTTAAGTCTACAGACTCGAAATTTGATATATACTGAGATTTGGGAAAATTTTTGTGATCGGTTTTCGTCCAGAAATTTTGGCTGTTAAGGAGTTAAAGTTTAACAATTTGACCTTTGAGAACTCTACCAAACTCCGATATAGGTACCTTGGATATGGATCTAACTTAATAACTTGATTTGAGCCCAAAAAAATAAATATTAAGATTCATAATAGGGGTCAAAGTTAAAAAAAATTGACCGCTTTTTTTTTTTTTTTTTGCTCAACGTACATCTTAAGGCAACGCCAGGCTGAAATGTTAGTATGATATATAAGTATATTTTTATATCTATAGAAGTGAAATTGTCTGTCTGTGCGTGTGCATTTACCTACCAAACTACTGTCAATTTTCAGTCTACAGACTAGAGATTTGACATAAGGGGTATTGAGATTTGGAAAAATCTTTTTAATCGGTTTTCGGTCAGAAATTTCACTGTGAAGGGGTCAAAGTTCAACGATTTGACGTTTGAAAACTCTACAAAACTGTCAATTTAGAGTCTAAACACTTGAAATTTTAGATGTAGGTTACTTGGACAGGGATCAAACTTTTTAATTTGATTTGAGCCTAAAACAAATATTATGAGGTCATAACAGGGGTAAAAGTTTTAAAAAATTGACCTCTGCGGTCTATCAAATTACTCAGCCAATTTTTGGTTTAAACATTTGAAATTTTATATAAAGTGTATTCAGCCATAGGGCAAACTTTTTAATCAGTTTTGGGCTGAAAAGTTGGCTGCCAAGGAGTCAAAGTTCAAAAACTTTGGCATTTGTGGTATCTCGCAAACTATTCAGCCAATTTTATGTCTAAACATTTGAAATTTTATATAAAGGGTATTCAGACATGCAACAAGCTTTTTAATCAGTTTTGGGGCAAAAATTTAGCTGCCAAAAGGTCAAAGTTGAAAGAGTTGACCTTTGCAGACTATACCAAACTCCTCCGCCATTTTTGGGTCTAAACACTTGAAATTTTAAATGTAGGTTACCTGGACATGCATCACATTTTAATAAATATTGTATATATATATGCACATAAAGTTATGAACAGTACATAGGGCCCAAGCAAAGCCGGGCTGAACTGCTAGTATGTGATAAAAAAAAATTAAAAAAAAAAAAAAAAAAAAAAAAAAAAAAAAAAAAAAAATGAATGTCCCCTTCCCAGCAACTGTTTCTAAATTACTTAGTTCATCCTCTTTCATCTGTCTAAAAACTAAGAAGCAGACAATAATTATGAAAATACAGCATTTCATAACAAAAACAAAGAATAAAGATGTTTTTTTTAATCTTTACCAGATGCCATTTATGAAACAAAATCTAATGGTCAGAAAAAATTCTATGTCCCGGAAAGTGCTATTTTTTGCCATTTTGACTACTTTTAACCCCCTGGGGAAGAAACCAGAATTTTCCCAGGATCAAATAGGTTTCCAGATGTATGTCCATGTGATCTTGTTTTGGGGTAATTTGCATCAAAATCTAATGGTCGGAAAAGATTCCATGTCCTGAAAAGTACTATTTTTGGCCATATTGACACAACCAAAATTTTTATCAAAAATCCGAGAATTTTACATTTCCTCCCTTGGGTAGTTGTAACTCCATGCAAAATTTCAGAAAAATGTAATTAGTTATTGAGAATTTGGGATACAAACAGACGAGGGTGAATTCTAAGATCCAAATCCAACTAAATCGGTGGACCAATTACAACATATGTAACAATGAAAAATAAACTTATTTTCATGAAACCTTGTTATTTTCGTTTCTTCATAACGAACATAAGGGATGTAAGGAAAATGTAATGATCTTACCTTGGCCAGTTTGTAAGCATCCGACACGGTTTCATGGGTAGCAGGTAAGAGAACCACTTCACTGATGGAATCGGACAAATCTTTATCTGTCAAAAATTTCAAAAATAAAGTATTAAAAAAAAAAAAGGGGGGGGACAATTTCTTACAAATAATATATTAGTATTTAAAAAGAAAAACAAAAAGAAATAGCTAGAAAATCACTTGATTAGCAAAGACAAATGAGCGATTAATCTGATTTTGCTAAAGTAAAACATTTCAACTGTATTCATTTTAAAATGAATTGTTCCAAAATCATATTCTATTGTCCCATCAACTAAAACATTTGATATAAATATATTTCCTTTGTCCTGTTGATTTCCAGAATATTTAACTGACAATTATTTTCATGGTAAAAAGATAGAATATTTGTTTTAAAAGCAATTAAATTGCTACATTTTTAAATAAAGAAAGAATAAACATTTATTTAAAGAATGACAATTATTCTTACTAAAGAAGAAAGATTTATTTTTATGTTAATAGTATTGACCCTGACAGACATTTATCATTCCAAAATAAAAATTAACAGTTAATTATATAGATTGATATAGAAAGCACTTTGAAATTTCTCCGGCATCTTGCTAGTAGTAATATATACATATAGTTTTTTTTTTTTTTTTTCCAATTATATTTCACTTTTTGTGTATACCAATCCTTTAGGCTTAGAAGCTCAATGTTAAATACAACTACAGAGCATATATAAAAGAATAACAGTATAGTTACATTCCAAGATACAAATGTTTATTTTTCTTACCAAACAGCTCTTTCGGCACATTAAAATTTCCGTTTATATTTTACAGATCTGTTGCATCATGCAGAAACAATATTATCATGTCAATGTGTGTTTGTAGAGTTGTATTTCAAAGATGTTTCATTTATATAGACAAATATTGATCTTGAAGAGAAACAGAAGCAAATTAGAAAAACTGCCTTTTTTTTCTGATCTCAATCTTCCATATTTTATGTTTAAGACCATTTGAAGAACATGTTTTTTCTTTCTTTTTTTTTGGGGGGGGGGAAGTAATATATTCTGAAGTACTTTCACCATACGGTTACTGATAAAATGTGAAAATCAGGTGAAATTCTTCTGGTCTAGAACTATACATTTGTAAATAAAGGGAAAGAGACATTGGAAAAACTCAAACTTACCACTGGTTAACTCCCCCTTAAAATAGCTCTTCAGAAATAGAGTTGATAATCAGCCTTGTACATAACCTTTAATGTCTACAAATTCCTTTTAATCACTTAAAAATAATTTTATTTATAAAGATAAAATGATTTTATAATTTATGTACCCAAAAAAAAATCACATAAATTAATTAAGATTAATCTTTATTTTATTTTGAGAGGGAGAGGTATGGACTTGCACCCACTTTGCTCAAAAGCCATGGTTGAAAAGTCAGATTTTTTGTTTGTTTTATTATTGATCATCCCAAGTTAAATCTCAGGATGACACCAGATAGGTACAACTAATTTTGATATATAAACAAAAGATCGTTCCTTGTATAATTATTTTATGGTTATTGTCTAGAATTCCCCCTTCTGTTAAAAAACAAAATTAAAAGAAAAATCTGGATGACATACATACTTGCAACAAAAAAAAAAAAAAAAAAAAAAGTATTCAAAAATCATAATTGATGAAGTAGTTTTATTTAAAAAAAATCAAATTGTCTTATCCGCCATTTTGAAAGCAGTCTTTCAAAAAAAAAAAGGGGGGGGGGGCTCAAAACCTACAATCTTTATGTTGTAATACCTACAAATTCCCATTACTTGCTAAAAAATGATTTTTTTATTCAAAAATTGAACTACTTGGCTAATTTATATAATTTTGGGAATATGATATTTTCATTTTGCCATGAGTATGTACATCATACAGATGTTTCTTAACACAGGAGGAATTCTGGACAAGAACCTATTTTATTGCTTTTTTTTTTTTTTTTTTTTTCCTTTGAAGATTGTAACGCTGGGTATGGGGCAGCCAAACTAGCTGCCAACATTGCCCCGCTTTTTTATTGAAACCAACTGAGAGCTCTTTTTAGTATCCTCGCTGTTCCCTTAAGTGCAATTGTCTGGATCTCTTTTGCACTTGGTTCACCAGGAATATTAGTTAGGTAGGACTTCAGGTTCTTCTTCATAAATCCTGTGGCACCTATGATAACTGGTATGATTGATACCCCCTTAAAATTCCAGTTTCTTTTCATATCATAGAATTGTGTTGCTAATGAGTTTGGAAATTATGAGGGGAAAGGGGAATGAAGTTGTTGAACACAAAGAAAATTAGAGGAAACAGACGGTAACAATGATTAGAACAAATTGATAAAAATTGTTGGAACATCTCCAGTTGCATAACCAAAAAACGGAGAAGAAAAACGTTACCTCTCTAAAAATTTAATGGACACTTCAAACATTCAAAATTTAAAAAAATCAGAATTCTAGGAGTCAGTCTTTAGTTTCAGATTCTGCAACTCTGAAATAAACAGGCTTCATAAAGACTGAATAGAAGTTGGTCAAAAGCATCAGATGTTATTCTCACAAGATTTCATCCGTTGTAACTTTCAACCTTCTTCAAGTAGGTTGCGTCAAATTCAGTAGTGGGGGATAGTAGTTAAGATTTCTAATCAGTCATCGCTGATGGAATGAGATCAAGCCATCCCTGTGGATTAAATAAAAGGTTATATTTGAAATTTCCTACAGATTCCCAAGTTCGACCAAATGCTTCCTTTTGCTTTGGCAAAATCTAAATCTTCAAGGAAACAAGAGATATTCTTCGATTATGTCAAACTTTCATTTCTTACCTGATCCATAGTTAATGCAAGGCGGTGGCGGAATGGAAGCTTCGATGGAGGATTTGCTGAACATAAAAATTGGATTGGTGTCCTGAAAATTCATCAAAGAAAGATATATCAAGGTGGTATCTATACAATGCAAGAGTTGTTCCAAAAGAAAAGCCTCTTATATTTTTTAACTTAAAAAGTTAAAGAGCTATGAAGACAGAAGTGGTACCATTAAATCAAGTAAGCTTTTATGCTCCAGAAGATAGTATAGCTTTGACACTACCTATTCACCTCCACGATGAGTAGAGGTTGAATTTTAGAGGGTTGAGTTTTAGAGAGTTGGCCTGAAAACCTGAATGTGTCAAGTTTGAATCCAGTTCGTGCCACAAAAACATTTTCATTAAGCCCACACCTGACCATGTCTAACCTCCTGAGGAGGCTAAAAATAAATATCCTCTCCCTTTAAAAAAAGAACGTAATCCCTGAAAGGATAGTATCATGGTAACAGAACAGATACTCCCACTTCATAAAAAAAATAAAAAAATAGATGTAATATCTTAAATACTAATCCCAATTGTGCATCAAACGATACTAAGTTTGCTGAACCTTATAACAAAAGTTCATGCAAAATTTCAAATCGATCAACCAGTATTTTCTGAGAAAAAGTCGAACAGATAGACACAGACTAAGAGAAATATGTAGATATCTCTTGAGTTTAAACACTGAAGTTTTGAATAATATATATATATATATATATATATACGAGTAAAACGATTAATAATTTTGAATTAAAAATCAGTTTCAAAAGGAAAACAAACAAAACCCACTAGATTGTATGATCATTTCAGAAACGATGTTCATTTTATTTAAATTGACAATATATTGACAAAAGTTTTGTCCTTCAAAAACATAGTCGCCTTGTTTTTAAAAGACAAAACTTTTGTCAAATTATTGTCAATTTAAATAAAATGAACATCGTTTCTGAAATGATCATACAATCTAGTGGATTTTGTTTTCCTTTTGAAACTAATTTTTAATTCAAAATTATGAATCGTTTTACTCAATATAGCTCTAGTATATTGATACCTATTGAGCTTATATATCTACAGTACAATGAGCACTGTTTTCTTTTAAAAATATTAATACATTTACTAGTACATTAAAATAAACTGCTCTTTAGACTCTAGGTCTAATTCCTTCTAAAAATTAAAAATAAATATATATATATATATATATATATATTTATTACATGATAGATGACAGAAAATCAAGGCCAGGACGCCAACCACAATGCTGAGGATATCCATGCAATTGAGTCAGACTTAAATTTCTACCAGCAAATATTATCAATGGTTGGAAGAATGCGTTCTTGTTATACATCAGATTTATAGTATAAAAAGGGATCGACTAAAAAATCAGTTAAGGAAAACAGATGATAGATGAAAATGAGAGACCTGTGCAAGGAAATATATTTTCAATTCGCTTATTTTATGTATCTATTTTCATTAAATATATTTTTTTCCTTCATTTTCACACAACGAAGATGTGAAACACTCGGATGTTTCAAGATACGCAAGACACTAAACTTTTAAATGGCATGGAAAACAAATTGTATAGAATTCAGTTTTGATTATCCTAAAGAGTTCATGTGATTTAAATGCAAATCAGATAATGGGGCCTCACATCAATGAGAAGGGGCCAGAGACACAGAAAAGACATTGAGAGGAAGGCCCTGAAACGGTGCATATTCTCTCCTGATGACTCAATATTATCTTTCGACCGGAATGAAAAACACCAAATAAAAACAGCCAATGAACACGATTATATACAAGTCTACAAGGTAAGCTGTTTCTTCCAAACAATATTTTCTGTTGGTCACTCGCTTCATGGCGAGTTTCTTCACATGATAGTATACAGTAATATTTTGCATGTATTAATGGATAATCAAAATATTACTACATAGTATTATATGTAACAGGCATAGTTGAATACCCTGCTTTTATTTCTACAAGAATACAGAATTATAGTTTGTGTATAATGTACAAAGAGAGAGAAAATGTATACATACTGTTCCTGCACAATATTTGGCCACCCGGCAGTTGTTGTCGAGGCTGATACCTCCACTTATCAGCATCACCTGCTTTTCCGGAGGCACATGACATAGTCGAGAAACCTGAGACTTTAGTGCAGCAACACTGAAACACAAAAATATCAATAAAATGTTTCAACTTAAAAAAAAAAAAAAAAAAAAAAAAAAAAAAAGGAAAAGTCAAAATTCCTGCAACATTTGTCAGATGTTTGAGAACAAACAAGCAAGTATTCAAAGCAAAAAACAGAAATAATGCAATAACATTTTTTTTTATTAGGTCATACGGATGTATGTGTGCATATTTATAAGTTGCTTTTGTTGTTATTGCAGTATTTCTGTTAGATTCTTGTTACTTTAAAATTTAATTTTTCAAAAATATTCGTTTCATTTTTTTTTTTTTTTTTTTTAGATGATAATTGATAATACAAATTTATATAAACTGAACCCTTTAATCCAATGTGGGGGTGGGTGGTAGTCATACAAAATACTAAAACAAAATTACATTGACCACATGAACCAGTGCAATAATTGGATTAAAGATGTTAAGTAAAAATCATTTCCAAGTGATACTCTTCTGGAGGTTGAGGTTTCAATCCTCACTACAGGCAATACTTACTAAAAAAAAAAAATAAATAAAATAAAAAATATTGATTGAAACGTAAAAATAATACTTCAGATGAGAACAGTAGTCTGAAGAATCAAAATAATACAAAGGGTTTCTTTTATTTGTAATTCAAATGCAGGCGATACCAAATTAAAAAGTCCATCTGATTTATTGTTACATTATGCACGAATCCTATGGCGAGAGGGTTAGGCATGAATCAACAATTTCCCTTCAGCTTTTTGCAAAAATAACAACTAGTGTTCAACTATTTGTATGTAATGAATAGAATGCATGTGCTTTGGCATTAAAGAATTCAAAATGATTGACATGTTTGTTTTATGGCATATCGACACAACTCAAACAATAGTCCATCCATGAGTAATACTCCAAAGAGCTTCTCCACATGCTTAATAACAAAACTCTGCCTGTGTGGTTTAGCAGGTTATATACTGAAGTATTTGTTAAAGGTATAGTCAAGAATGGTCTTACACAAAGCTGTGATGTTCTTTCTATCAAAACACCCATTCGTTGATGTTCACTATAAGATCTATAACTACTTGTAAGAATAGAGGGATTTTTGTTCCAGGTTTACTCCTCTAGATCCGCCGTGTATTAGATTTTGCAAATTTAAAATTTCATCTAAGTTTTTCAAATTCAAAAACAAATAAATTATAAAGTATGACAGTTGAAATTTAAGGCAATCCAAATTGTAAAGCAGTTCAATTCAACATAGGCCAAATTATACTTCATTCAAATTGAACAAGTTTAAGCAGAATATCTTGTATTACGCAATTCCTTGTAGCTAACACTTTGCACTGAGGTGACATCAAATCCCAGTAAATACAATAATTAACGTTGTTTAACACCATTTTATTTATAAACAGACTCCAGAGTTCCATTATAATAGTACAGTTTAGACTGGAGGCTATATATTTTTTTTTTTTATTTAAATGTGACCATACTTTGCTGTACATTTAGCAATTTTTTTAGATGCTGTTGATCACAATAAAACTAACACTTTTGGAACCTATCATGGTTTTTCAGAGAGAAGAGGGTGAGAATTTCAACAGAAACTAAGAAACTCCCACCTATGATAGGCATGTAATAATTAAAAGGAAAATTAGGTTTTGCATCATATTGGCTCAGACAGCAACACCAACCAGACTTCAGACTCGCCAGATTGTCTCCATGAAAGCTATCAACAACTACATGTGGCGACACTGCAAAAAAAAAAAAAAAAAAAATCATGCCTGAAAATCTACGGCTTTTCTTTTCAATGACACAAAAACAGGCATCGTATTGATGTATCATTAAAAATGAGCCGAGAGATACATATGAGAGAGATAAGTATTGTCTTTTAAAAGATAAAAATATTGTACAACTTTATCAGACAACTGTGCTTCTTACTTTTAAACTAACAACTTTTGGGGAGCAGAGGCACAGACACTATGCTTGTCATATTTAGTGCAGTGCTACTTGACTGCAGAGTACTGCACAGCGGCATGGGCTCATTCCACTCCTGCTATAAAGGTCAATGTCGAATTGAGCAAGGCATGCAAAACAGTTACTGGCAACCTGAAATTAACCAACCTGCCATTTGTTTACAAGATGTCAAGAATCACTCCATCGCAGATTCGCCAAAGGGTAATAGAGGAGACAAAGTGTGACAAACAAAGCAACAACAATCACCATCCCTTATTTGGATATCAAGAGGTGCTGTAGTGACAAGAGCTTCGCCACTGTCACTGGCCTCAGACGAACAACACTAGTGTCCTTTCGCCTGCATTGGTGGAAGGAGTCAAAGACAACAATGAGGTTCTTCTAGCACTGAAAAAAAAAAAAAAAAAAAAAAAAGACCTCCTAGCTGGCTGTGAACTTCCCCAGAAAGAGTGGGTAATACTCCACCGGGCCTGAGTGAAGGTCGCCAAGACACGGAACAATCTGCACAAGTGAGGCTATGTACAGGATACTCGGTACCCTTGAGGCGCTGACTATTGCACATATCCTCACAAACTTCCCTCTAAGCAAAGCATGCTCTGACAAGGACCTGGGGAATACAGCAGACACAGCCCAACCATGAACTTCTAGATAGAGTGAAATGCTATGATGAGGATTTTCACTTTTCCTGGCATTTTGTTTTTTTTTGTGTGAAAGTTATATTTCTGATAAGTTTTGTCCTTCAGTGTTCACTAATGAAATGCAAAAATCGAAAACTGGCGGAATTTTTTTCTGTTGATTTTGCATTTGTGAATAATTGCAGGTGTTCAAAATATGTAGATTTCAAACGTTTTTTTTTTTTTGTGCATTGTTGTAGAATTGTATTAATTATCCATGCAAGAATTTAAATATAGGATAGTGTTGCTTTCTGCAGATGCTACTCTAAAATAGGTAACTATTGTCATGCACTTTCACATGAACATTCATTTCAGACTTTTTTTTTTTTTTTTTTTTGTTTAGAAAGACTGCTTATTAAAAAGTTTTTTTTTAAAAAGTCATACATTTTTCAAAAAGATTATTTTTTTAAAGTCCTAGATTTTCAGATAAAAAGAAAATGTTATAATTTATTTCGAAATTCTAATTATTTTATAAAAAGCTAAAATTTTTAATTTTAATCCCATAAATATTCAGATAATGTTTTTTGTTATCTATAAATATAAAAGCGAAAATGTGCGTATGTATGTATGTATGTTCGCGTTTTGTGTATGTCTGTAAAAGGCTTTTTTCCGAGAAGCGGTCGGTCGGCTCACAACTTAAACTTTTTATATCACATACAAATCATAATATCTACGAGTTAACGGAGGTCGCCTGTCTATTTAATTTGCTCAACTTTGAAAAGATAAATATTCAACATTTTTCGCTTGCCGCATGTGGATTAGGCTTTTTCGTATAATAACAGTGACTAATTCTGGCGGTATTTTTCCGGTCACAATCGCCAGAAATGTCCGAAAGCAATCAGCTTTGATCAATGTAAAAATTTTCCTTATATATCAGACAATTGCTATTGAATTTGGACAATCCCCTTTTTATGGGGAGCTGGTTACCCCCCCCCCCCCAACATCTTGGGAAAATGATAAAAAAAACGTTCCCGCAGTAAATAAAATACTACCCTGCAGTCAAAGTTGGCCTCATTAAGTCATTAAAATGTGCACCTGCCAATTCTAAATTCTTAAATTCAAACGTTTGTTAGTATTTCGCGGTGGCCCAATGGTTAACGTCGCATGTTTTTTTTTTTTTTTTCACACTTTAATTTCCAACTTTGCCTCAAGGGTTCAGGTTCGATCCTCATACTTACCTACCAAAACATTTTTTTCATATTAACCCCCCCCCCAACACAAACACCCGGGTGACCACACACCTCCAAACACCCGGGCAATGCCGGGTACCCCCCCCCCCGGGCTAGTATTTAATAATATAATCTGTTTTGCTTTTACCATTAAATTACGTGAAACTAACTTGTCTCCCCTTGGAATTCTTCAAGAATGAAATTCCAAATAAAAAAATGTCCTCCAAACCTAGAATGCAAAAGTGCTTTTTCAATTTTAATAATTGGTACTAATATTGCATATTTGTTTTATATCTACCTACATAATTATAAAACTCAAATGATCTTGTAACGGGTGTTGTAACCTAACATCCGGTTTACGACTTCCGGTTGTGCATGCGTACATAAACAAATAATCAACGCGAGAATAAAACATTGTTTTACTGTGTATGTTTTCAGCATCCCAATTGTTTTTGTTTTGCGTTTAAATTATCCAAATTAACAATTGTTAGCACTTTCTGCATTTTATTTTACATCGTTCATAAACAAATAATCAACACGACAATAAAACACATTGTTTTACTGTGTACGTTTTCAGCATTCCAATTTTTTTTGCGTTTAAATTATCCAAAGTAACAATTGTTAACACTTTCTGCATTTTTTTTTTTTTTTTTTTTTTACATCGTTCATTTCCGTATAAGTTATTTTAACGCAATTTTCTTACAAAGAAATCTACTTTAACCCATTGACAACCATAACAGCATTTTACAACGGCGATTTACCCACCGCCGTTTTTTTTTTTTAATTTATTCTCCATTTTTTAATAGAGCTTTCTTAAAAAACATTTGTACATTTTCTTCTACACTACCCACATAAATAAATAACCCCGAAAATGTTTTTCTTTAATTTGTGTTACAAATAAATAATCAATGTGACAATAAAACTGTTTTACTGTGTACGTTTTCAGTGTCCTAATTGTTTTTTTTCACGTTTAAATTAAAAGATATATCAAAATTTGAATTTAACTTTAAGTATTATGGTATCTGTTCAGTTCACATTTACCAATAAGTATGGCAAACCACTTATAATTCAATGGCTGTAAATTTGGGTTTTTTTTTTTTCAAAAATAAACAATTATAAACAGAACGACTCATAGAAATCTATCTATATTCTTTTTTCATTTTAATATACTTTCATAGAAATGTTTCTGTTATGTTACAAAAAACTATTTTCTTTCTGTCACAAGTGTCATGCTCATACATTAATTCCATAGCTAATATAACATACTGACCCAATGGGTCACAGGCAGTCTAGTTTTATATAAAGTTTGGATGAATATCTCATTAGTAATTTGATTAAGGATGTGAGAGAATCATCCAATGATGCTTATTTTTATTATCAATCTTCATATTCGGTTTAACGTCCATTTTAAATGCTGACATGTGTTGGACAGCTTTAAAAGATTGACTTCAAAACTAACTTATCTCTGATCAGATCTTTATCCCTATTTCTCTGAAATTAATTTGTATCACTTTCCCCATGATTTCCTTGGCCTTCAATTGTTAACTGGACCTGCTATCTTAACCATTCAACATCTACAAGAATTTTCAGCAATTCTTTCAACTCGATCATCAAAATCTTCTGTTCTGCACACTTCTCCCTACACTGTCAAGATATAAGCTTCCTCTAAGGTTATCTGACGCAAGTTCATCATATTACATATTCATCCTATCATTTCTGTTATGGTCAGCTAGCATACTTCCTAACTTCTGACGAGGATGCTATCGGAAGCGGGAAGAAGATAAAACAGTTCCTTTTTTTCTCTCACGCTTATATCTCCCCTGAGCATGTACTTTTTTTTTTTTTCATTTTTTATCACATTTTCTCGGTCATTTTTTTTTTTTTTATTAATCATTGAAAAGTCTTGATTTTTTTTTAACTTTAATAAACATTTAGATAAATTCAAATAAAAAATTTTAAAATTGAAAAAAAAAAAAAAAAAAAATTTTTTTATAAATTTCATAAACATTTCTTAAAAAATTTCAAATAAAACCTTTTTTTATTTTGATATTAAAATTGCAAATAAAAACTAATTGTGTTGTTTTTATTTGTTAATTTTTATTGTATACTTTTCAATGTCTTTTATATTTTATTGCAACAAATTGCTTCTGGTGTGGCTGAGTAGCCACACCAGAAGTAAGGAAGTACCTTAGCTGACAATAATCCATTTCTCTCCATGTAAAAACTGTCCTCAACCCGAACTAGCCAGGTTTCACTTTCATACATCAACACTGCACAAGGCTTTATGAACAAATTTATCTTTAGTTCACTTTTGACAACTAGTTTCGTTTACTAGGCATTTTTTTTTATCCCAATGTATATGATTTTTGGAATATGACATTTCAGTTCCATGACAAGTACATATATTAAAAAAAATTTCTGTATTTTTTTTCAAAAATGTAATTCTAAATAAGTACCAAATTTTATGTTCAAACTTTAAGGTATAAACTTTTTTTTTTTTTTTTTTACAGTGATCAACACTTATCAAGGCCCGGAGGCCACTCAGAGATAAGGGTTATTGCAAGTACATTACATTAGTGTGGAGATTTGATGAAGTGTTTACTTAAAGGAGCGATTCATTAGGAATTTGTTAACATTGGACTTGAAGACATCCAAGTTGTAGTCCGGTGGGAAGCAGGCAGACGGAACAGAGTTCTACAGGCGTGCAGTTCTAAGAAAGAAGCTTTGTTCATGGAATCCGCGTTTTGATTTAGGCACAGATATAGAGTGGGGGGAAATTTTTCACAGTGGATTCAGCTAGACGGGTGCCTTTTGTGAATCTTTTTTGGCCCCTCAAAAGGAGGGTGAACCTGTAAATTCACCCTTGTCTATTTGTCCATTCATCTGTCTGCACTTTTCTCAATAACTACACCTTGGAATTTTTGGAAATTTTGCACAAACAATTAACATGATATGAGTAAAAAAGTAACAACGATTTTCCGGGAAAACTCCAGTTACCCCCCCCCCTCCCAGGGGTGCCTTTTGGGTTAAAATAGCTAAAATTTACACTTTCGTGCTTATTAAAAAAAAAAAAAAAATTTTTTAAAAATGCCTTGGATTTTTATAAAACTTTTTGAAAAGTAATTAACATATTTCTTTATAATTTTGTTTGTCTATACTTTGCGATAACTCTTGGGTGTGCCCCAGAGGCTCTTTTAGGACTAATAAGAACACTATTTTTGGGACTATTTTACCATATTTGTTCAAAATTTTCTTTGTATATAGCAGTTTAGTATGGTGCTGAACTAAAATTTATATATATTAAGGCCTTGGACTGGGTCATTTCTCTTTTTGCATGGTGCAGAACTCAAATTCACATATGTTAAGGCCTAAAACTGTAGTTTGTTCATTTTCACCAGGATTTGACGTCCCCTGGGTACTTTGGGGGCCAAATGGGGAAAAGGGGCAAATGTTGAACTTAGTTATTTCTTTTATGCCTCATTCACTGTGCACTCACAGGGACTATGCATGATTTTTTCTTTTTAAACAGCCTTCATTAAAAAATTATATATTGTTCTATTGTTTAAAGAGTTTGACTTTGCTAATTTTATTAATAAAAAAAAAATATTGGAAAGACATTTTTCACTAAGCAATCCGCTTTGGAAAATTGTCTGAAAAAAGTTTATTGAATAAATGAAAGAATCTATATTTACAAATATATAGTTTTTGTGACTTCATTTTTCATTTCTATTGTTTTTATATATATATATATATATATATATATATATATATATATATATATATACACACACAGACACACACAAACAACCAAATCAAATCAATTCATATTGCTTAGAACATGAAATGGAACACGTACATCAAGTCTGTTGCCAAAGTCGCTGGAAAGACGGTGGGATCCTTCTACCACTCCAGAAGATATCTCACTACTGATGCAATTCTCTATATAAAAGCCAAGTACGTTCAAGGATGGAATACTGCTGCCACATATGGGCAGGAGCTGCTAAAAACAGCCTATTCTGCCTTGACAGAGTACAAAATAGACTTTGTGGCTTAGTAGGGGAATGCCCTTTTCTCTTCTCTGCAACCTCTCTCCCACAGAAGAGACGCTGCGAGCCTATCTTTGTCTTATTATTTTCATGGCAGGTGCTCGTCTGAGTTCCAATCTCTGGTCCCCCCTCGCCAATCTTTTACAAAAAACACCCGTCTAGCTGAAAACACTGAAAAATTTCCCCCACTCTATATCTGTGCCTAAATCAAAACGCAGATTCCATGAACAAAGCTTCTTTCTTAGAACTGCACGCCTGTGGAACTGTTCCGTCTGCTTGCTTCCCACCTGACTAGAACCTGGATGTTTAAGTCCAACATAAACAAATTCCTGATGAACCGCCCCCCCTTAACTAGACACTTAATTAAACCTCCACACTAACATACTGTACATGCAATAACCCTTATCCCTGAGTGGCTTCCAGGCCTTGATAAGTGGTGACCACCGTGTAAAAAAAAACAAAAAAAACATAAGTTACTTTGTTCTGAAATTGTCATTAACTTAAATGATATAATCTTGAATTTAATACTTTATTTTAATTACACACATTATTGACTTATATGAAGATTGGTGCACTTTTTCTAAGTGATGTTGCTTATAGTAACAACACGAAGGTGGATACTCCACCAGACTAGATAAATTCATGTCTGTGAATCCAGTAAGACCCAGAGACCAAAAGAAAGATACACTATGTGAGAGGAAAATTAATACTCCTAACTTCTTTATTAACTCAACATTTGAGATGTAAAGGAGGCTTTAATGGAATATTCAAATATCTATGTATCACATGTGGAGATCAAACGTTAGGCCCAAAAAGGAACCCTTGATTTTTGAGAACTTTTAAGTAAAATAAAACAAGTGAGAAATACGCATATTAATTGTTATGCGTGAGCATGATTAAGTGTTGATACCATTATGCGAGAAGATCTTTTCATTGATTTGATTTTTTATTAGATTAGTGAAAAGAGAAATTCAACAAATTCATGATGCCCACACGTTAACGGAAATAGTATAGACAAACCGCCCCTCCATACCCTCATTACATCACATATTTCATCATCCCCTTACGCTCCCATATATTTGTTCTTTTAAGATAAAGAGAGAAGGAAGGCAAATAAACTGAAATAAAAATTGGCGCGAAAAATGACAAACATAGGTGTAGAAAATATTAACAAATCGGCTGTTGAGATGGGCCGACAAGGGATGTCAGGATCCATGGAAAAGAATTCATTAAAATCGCCACGTACGCCAATTAACTCAATTTAAAGTTAACAGCATGGGATGAAGGGCCAACATACCTGCATATATTTGTTGATGCAGCAAAAAAAAGGGCAGACACCTCAAAAAGTGACGCTTACCGAGAATCAAGGAATAGACATATTACCGCAAATATCAAGGAGCTGTTAAAGTTTCAAAAAGCATGAAATTGGACGATGACTTCTCTTGAATATTTTATTCCTATGGATCTTTCATCTCATGTGGATTATACCTTTTCTAAGAGGTAAGTACTATGTAATTATTAACCTTCCCCTCCTTTTTTTATCCCAATTCTGTCCACTCCCATGAACAGCCGAACTCAAATCTTCAAACATTTGTATATAATATAAAGGAAAGAAAAAGAGAGAAATCAAGAGATTTTGGTTAACTTGTGAACTTTCTTCTTTTGCTCCATTTTGTTTTGACCCCCTTGAGACACTGCATTATGTTTTGTTTGAAAGAGAAAGAAAAAGAGAAACATTGGTTCACTTATGAACTTCCTTCTTTTGCCTGCTTTGTTTTGCGACATTGCATTTTATGTTTTATTTTGTGTTTATTAAATTTTATTGCACAACAAAATAATTGAGATATATATCTTGGTATGTCCAGTCATTTTCTTTTTTGTCTTGTCAAATTGTGTTCTGGGTTATTTCACGACAGTGCTGATCAAAGAATCTAGGATTACCTTACTTTTTGGGTTGCAACATCACGACCGACATACATTTTTTTTCTTTTATTAACACGATACATAATTGTGAATAAATTTCAATTTGGAAGACATCAGGTCATATCGTAATTATATATATATATATATATATATATATATATATATAATTAAACAATAATTATTCTTTATATCTACAGACACTAGTGTTTCACACTTACACAATCATCAGTCTGGAGAATGACAATTTCTATCGCTCATGAAATTTGAACCCAGCCACGAAGTCATTTTCTGCTAAGTCTTTACCCCAGGGCCACAAAACAATTGCCACAGGAATAAAGGGATTTAAGAACTATCAAACACCAAATTTGAACAAATACATTAGTCAATCTAGAGTGTTCAAATGAGTGGAAGTCGTGAACATTGCATAAATGCTAGTTGATTGCCTTAGTTATAATTCTGCAGACAGTGTCCATCTAAGTATTCTTAAAGGGGCTTGATAATTATAATTAAACAATAATTATTCTTTATACAGACACTACTGTTTCATGCTTACACAATCAGTGTAGGGAGTGACAATTCCTACAGATATATATATATAGGTAATAATATAAAAGTAAATCTATACAGTTCAGATAAATTCATCTAGAAATCTATTTTCAAAAGCAAAAATGAAATTCAATATTTGATATTTAAATATCCCATGAGGCTATTTATAAAGTATTAAATTCAAGGTTATAACATAGGAGTTAATGATAATTTTGGAGCAAAATAACTGTTCTCCCAATTCGTCCCTCTGAAAGAAGCTATTCCCCCCTCATATATGAAGTACTGCCACATAAAAAAAAAAAAAATGCTGCTATGAACACAAGTTCTTTACTTCTTTTTCTTTCTGTGATTCCCACACCTAACATGCCAAACAGATGTTCTGCCGCTTTTGTGAATAGTTTCTTTTACAAGATACTATGTACTAAAACACTTTAAAACCTTCACTGTTTCTTATCAGAGCAATAATTATGCAGTGGACAACGTTTGCTATTATATTTCCATATGTTTGATAGACCTGCAGACTAAAATAATATGCAAAGCTGAGTTATCTCCCTTGTTTCCCTACTAAAGAGTATAGTTATCTACCCTTTAATACAGATGACATTGGGAGATGGAAGGCCGACTATGACAATTTAGATGTAAACAAACTTGCCTCTGATAACACAGGACAGCCATTGGCTTTTAAATCCTCCTACAACTTGTACAGTATTTTAATAAATATATTTTCATATTTCGTCTATTACTAAAACAATAGCATGATTATTATCAAATATTGCTCAGTATTCAATTATATCTAAGTAGCATTTGTGGACAGAGAGTCTTTTGTGAAAATTTAGTCCAAGATAAGTAAGGAACTAATAATAGGAGCCTGCAATGAATTCTCTTTCTCAACAAAGGATTCCTTTGCAAGTTCTCCTGTTAGGTCATATTTCTGGACCTTTTGTTTTCCTAACAAATTTATATGGTACTTTCAGTTCTACCAGGAAGACTATCACGCTTGTTTTTGAACATAGAACAAGGTTTGATCATTGTCCATTTCTGCTTTTGATTTTGTGCCAGCCAAAAATATCTGGTCACTACACAGGTACCAGATACTCATGTGACACAATAAGATATCTTTCTGGTAGAGGTAAAGCTTCTTACATTTAAAAGCCTTATGCCTGACCTGCCTTGTCCTTTTAAGGAGACAAGTAGGATTGAAAAAAGTGTAATAAAAAAAAATTAAAAACCGGTGACTTTAGAACATGTCAATTAGAATAGATTTATCTGAATTTGACAGATTGTTTATAAAATCAAAGACTTGAAGTTACTGCTTAAAGGTCCACCAGTGCATCTATCACGCGTGATATGTTGATCTAAAAATACTAGCAATAACTACTTTCCTTATGTCTCTTTCTTGTTGATATGTTGCATTTCTCTCTCCCTCTCTTACTAATGCTCATTTTTCATCACAAGAGAAGATTTGTAAGTCAGTTGGAACCATTCTGAGCCGTCAAAATCTGGAGAAGTTGCAATTTAGAGATCATTCTTGACTGTACTTAAAAAAACACTAACCATCATAAGACATCCCTTTGATGTTTCACTGTCGACCTGACAAACTTAATGACCTTTAATCCAAAGCGACTTTTAGGCTACAGTGATTTTAGTAAGAAAAAATATAAATTTTTTAAAAAATTGCTATGTATTTCAGGGTTAGGATAAGTTAAATACAATTTAATGCCATAAATTAAATAAAAGAACAAAGAATCTAGGTATAGCATCTTATGGATAGAGCGTAAAATTTTACGCACCAAAAGAAAGCCTGAGAGCAGAACTATTGAAATTTTATAAGGAAAATACCCACTAAGCAATATAAACTATAATGAATCATTTAAAAAGATTTAGTCAAAGACGGAAGACCATATATGTAAATTTAAAATCAACAAGTGTTAAGATACTTACGTCTCGGTTGTGAAGCAGGTATCGATGCTGCATGTCTTGCCAGTCTCCACAAGGAATACGTACAACATAACGGCAGTGATTGATGAAGTGATGGAACGAGTATGCGATGTGATAGATACAAGGGATTATGGCGATGAATATAGAGGCACAGGACAAGAATGGTGACGACAGCTGGGAGGGATATCTGGAATCTGTCACCAGTCAGCAATAGAGATGGACTGGAGCAGAAGCAAAACGTGCTATTCTGCCTGGTGTCCAAGGACCCAAATGACACTAGGGATGCTGCTGTGACTGCATAAAACGTAAATGCGTACAGGCTGCAAGTGTACTGCATGAACCCTCTTACAGACCTGAAAAAGAAGATAGAGATATGTTATACAAATGTGTTGTGTTCAGGTGTAATATATATATATATATATATATATATATATATTTTGCTTAGTTTGTCTGTCCATTCCTTTTTGTTTTTTTGAAAATTACCAAGCCAATCTGGTTAAAATTGTGTATGGAGCTTTGCTATAAAGTACAGAAAATTAAGTATTAAGATATCCATTCAATACAGCTAGGGATTAATAGGGATTAGCATTTAATGTGAAAATGAGCATAAATGTAATATTCAACCATCAATTTGGCACAAAAATCTCATTCTAAGTCAACAGACTTACTTCTGCCCATTTATTCATTCAGGCTAAAAAGTTTAGTGTGTGTATATATATATATATATATATATATATATATATATATATACACATACATACATACAATATTGTTTTTTGTTTTTTTACTTAGTTTAATACATTATATTTTGAAAAGGGCCAAATAAAATTTTTAAATACCAAACTACATAAAAACATAAATCATAATGATCAATGTTGTAATGGGTGTGAGAAAGGAACTTGCAATTTTAACACGCAACGGTTTTTACCGAAAAATGAAGTCAGCAAAACATGTATAAAAAGGAACATTCAAAAGAACCAGGGCAAAAAAAAAAAAACAGTATCTTTAATTTACTCCTTCAGTTCAGCACCTCTTGGAAGATTCTTGCAATTTGATTTTATTATTTATATTGAACTATGTAGCACAATATCACTTTTTGAGTATTTATTAATTTATCTAATTTGAGTCGATTTTATACATCAATTACAATGGACACAATTTTCATAGAAATGTTAACAAACTCATTTGCTGTGTCTTATTGATTTTTGTGTCAAAAATGTTTTTTGCACTATCTAGAAAAATATCAGATTTTATTTATTTGTTAATTAAATATATTTCTCATTTATGTGGAATTTCCACAAGTCCTGTTAGTATATATTACGGAGTTTTTTGTTTTTGCAATCATCCAAAGTATGACTATGATTTCCATTTGAGCACAATAAATTAAAAAAGAGTAAAAGAATGATAAATAAAAAACATACTACAAAGAGATCTTTAGCAATTACTGTTCAAGTTGAAGACAAGATTGTAGAAATGTATAAGTTGAAAAGAATTTCAGTTTTTAATGGAATTAAGCTGTTTCCATAAAAGTTGTGGCAGTATTTTAGAAAGAGAAGATAATCTGCATGTTTAAAACATTTGTTGGGAAGAACATTTGAAATTGAAAAAGTAGACATGCGAAGAAAGACTATATTGAAAGAATTATTATTACTCTGAATATAATTGAATATTATTCAATTTATTTTATCTATTTTATCCTATCAAATGTTTTAAAGACCAATGGCAAGATCTAATATATAAAGTTATCTTGTTGAATTCTGAAGTAATTATCACTGACATCAATTAATCTAATAAATCCATATTTGATTCTGACTAGCCACTTTCCTCATTTCCACTGGACGCTTTTTTTTTCTTTTTTTTTTTTTTTTTTTTAAATCAATTTCTCATACAAAAACTCTCCTAGAAATGCATGTAAGTTTTTCTTTGATCTGTAACAGACATTAACTCACATCTGTTATTTCGGCCTCACACTGTATATGCGTTCGAGTAGCTAGATAAGAGGCTTGTCCATTGCTCTGTTTGTCATGCATAGGTTTGAAATCGTATTTTGATATATATTCTACCACCTCCACTGGATCAGCTGTAAAACAAATATCGAATGAAGAACCAGAAACATACCAGAAAGAACACTTGAAAACAAGTCATACACTATCCACTATGACGATACAATTCCTACGAGAAAACGAAGCGATTAAACCTGACAGAGTGATATGGAACAAAAAGGAGAAAGAAACAACTTTAGCAGATGTTAGTGTTCCCAATGATGCTGGCTTAAACAGAACCGAGAGGGAAAAGATAATTATGTACAACATGCAAAGAAACTGGAATCTTAAGATCGCCATCATCCTAGTAATCATAGAAGCGGATAAATGTCTGCCATCCAGTAGGATGTCCCATACCCAACTAGAACAAAATAAGTATCTCTACCATCCATCCAGTGCGGCCGTAGCCGAGACTGAACTCACTACACGCATTTGTAGTGCAATTCAAATGCTTGATGCTTTGCAAGGGCTATCAAGGGTATTTTTTTATCGTGATGCCATCACTAGACGGGGTGCTTACCACAGCTTAAGAATCCCATCTACTTTCATCAGCATCTCTACAAGTGGCTGTATATGTGCATTTCTTGCATTTATGTGACTTACATTTTGATTTTTACTGTTTACTAAAAATGCATGAAAATAAGAAAATGCGGATCAAGTAAAGAATAGATACCCTGTAGCAGACGACGCCGCCTGGCGGTAACAAGCGCACATTTCAACTAACACCGGTGATTCGACCTTGACATTGGCACACGCACATAGCGTCGGTTGTTTGTAAACACGTCAAATAGCAAACATGGTCGAATATTCGCCAGCAATTTTTTTTTTTTAATATACTTACAAAACTTTTGAAGATTTAAAAGAAAAAATATATATTTACAAAACATTTTTAAGTAAGTAATAAAATGAACGTATTTAAATAAAAGCCTTTTCTTTTATATCGTAAGCTTCTTAAAACGTTACTAGCTTAAGTTCAGAATAAAATCACGATTTTTCTATTAACGGCTAATTTCAAAAAAAAAATGTTTTGAACGCTACTAACTGAAGTTCTTTCAACACAGTTTGCAATTTGGAGACGGAATTGTTTTTGTTGAGATAAGTGATTTCAATCATGCTTTTTATTTTAGATTTAAAATATTAACAACTCCATTTTATTTCAGTATTTAATTTGTGTATTTCTGTTTTATTAAATGCTAGCTTTTTTTCTAGTCCAATACCGGCTTCCATCTTATCTCGAAATTACTTATAACGGCACCAACTTACTTTCGGAAGAACCCCCCCCCCCCATCAGCCTTTTCTTTTATATCGTAAGCTTCTTAAAACGTTACTAGCTTAAGTTCAGAATAAAATCACGATTTTCTATTAACGGCTAATTTCAAAAAAAAAATGTTTTGAACGCTACTAACTGAAGTTCTTTCAACACAGTTTGCAATTTGGAGACGGAATTGTTTTTGTTGAGATAAGTGATTTCAATCATGCTTTTTATTTTAGATTTAAAATATTAACAACTCCATTTTATTTCAGTATTTAATTTGTGTATTTCTGTTTTATTAAATGCTAGCTTTTTTTCTAGTCCAATACCGGCTTCCATCTTATCTCGAAATTACTTATAACGGCACCAACTTACTTTCGGAAGAACCCCCCCCCCCATCAGCCTTTTCTTTTATATCGTAAGCTTCTTAAAACGTTACTAGCTTAAGTTCAGAATAAAATCACGATTTTCTATTAACGGCTAATTTCAAAAAAAAATGTTTTGAACGCTACTAACTGAAGTTCTTTCAACACAGTTTGCAATTTGGAGACGGAATTGTTTTTGTTGAGATAAGTGATTTCAATCATGCTTTTTATTTTAGATTTAAAATATTAACAACTCCATTTTATTTCAGTATTTAATTTGTGTATTTCTGTTTTATTAAATGCTAGCTTTTTTTCTAGTCCAATACCGGCTTCCATCTTATCTCGAAATTACTTATAACGGCACCAACTTACTTTCGGAACCCCCCCCCCCCATCAGCCTTTTCTTTTATATCGTAAGCTTCTTAAAACGTTACTAGCTTAAGTTCAGAATAAAATCACGATTTTCTATTAACGGCTAATTTCAAAAAAAAAATGTTTTGAACGCTACTAACTGAAGTTCTTTCAACACAGTTTGCAATTTGGAGACGGAATTGTTTTTGTTGAGATAAGTGATTTCAATCATGCTTTTTATTTTAGATTTAAAATATTAACAACTCCATTTTATTTCAGTATTTAATTTGTGTATTTCTGTTTTATTAAATGCTAGCCTTTTTTTTTTTTTTTTTTTTTTCCTCGTACATATGTTTATTTATCCACCGAGTTGATAGCAAAAATTACGAATTATACTCATTTTTAGTTCGTGTGAGGGGAATCTATCACCATACTTTCCCTTAAACACGTCCGTTGGACTTTTAAGTACAATACTTAATAGTTTTTTTTTTTTTTTTTTTTTTTTTAATGGAGAGTAGAAAACGCATTGTGGATGCGTTATCGGCAGCTCCTGTTACTCTCGCTTCTTATTTGTCCCTCAGTCCTCATTTTTTTAAATGAGTGATTTTTCGGACAAAGGGAGAAGAAAAAGCTGTTTTCTAGGTTGGCAGTATTTTTGCGAACAGTTGGCTGAGATGGCGGAAATTTTCTGTTTCTATGTCTATCCTTGTAGCCATATCACTAGTAAGGGTGCTGGAGGTAAACGTTTTGTCTGGGCTGACGTTATCCGCCTGATAGTCAGGGACCCGAACCTTGGATTAACCACTAAGGAGGCTGTCCTATCAGCAGGTGCAAAGTACTGGGGCTGCTGTATTGCCATTTGGTGAATGGATTCTGGACCATGCAGTAGCTTCTGGTGGGGCCTCTCGATGCCATACTAGTGGGTAATTGTTACGGCTTTACCTTATCATTAACTACAAATAAAAAAAAAAAATTCTTCGTTTCTTTTTCTCTCTTAATTTCCCCTCTCTGTCCTGCTCTAAGTAAATCTGTCGACCTAGTCCACAAATTCCAAAATTTCATCATGACAAGTTTCAAGAAAAAATACACGATTAAACCCGGTTCCCCAACTTCCAACGTAGACCCCTACTACCATGTCTCCTTCTCCAACATCAGGGGTCTTCGTTCTAACCTTCCAGAGGTTGAAACCCAATTACAGGAGACTAAACCAGACCTTTTATTTTTAAGTGAAACTGGCATTGGACAGGCTATTTCCCTAGATGAGTTTGCAATTTCAGGATACTCTAACTTAACTTCTAAATCTGACCCCCAAGATCGCCATGGGCATGGAATATGTGCCTATATTAAAGATAGCTTTCCATGTGGGAGGGACATCTCCAGGGAAGATCCTAACTTACCCTATATGTGCTTCCGGGTTGCTTTAGCTCACACTACTGCATTTATATTTACTCTCTATCGCCCCCACAACAGTGGAGTTACTATCTTTCAAAGCATATCTGAGAAAATTGACCAAGTCCTTTCTACTTATCCTTCAGCTAACATTCACGTATGTGGAGACTTCAATGTTCACAACGTTGAATGGTTGACCCACTCAAACAAGACCGATGATGAGGGGAGGTTCTGTCATGATTTCTCCATTGCCTATGACCTCACTCAGATTGTTCAGGAACCTACCCGTGTGCCCGATAATGATGGCCAGTATGCGAGCCTACTAGACCTTTTTCTCACAACTTGCCCTGAACTATGTTCAGTTTCTGTTCTGTCGCCTCTTGGATCTTCCGACCACTCTGTTGTATCAATTAAGATAAAAATGAAATGTAATAAGTCCCCAGATGTACCTCTTCATCGTACAGTATATCGATACACTAAGGCTGACTGGGATAGCTTCCGTACATTTATATCTGATCTACCTCTGCATTCCATGTTTAAAAAGGATGTGTCCTCTATAGTATTAGACCTAACTGAATGGTTAATTGTAGGTATTGACCATTTCATACCCTCTAAAAAGTTTCAGAAAAAACCTAACAGCCAGCCATGGTTCTCTCCAGAATGTGCTGCTGCCATTGCGCACAGAAATCACTTTTTCCACTGCTTCAAACGTAATAGATGTATGGAAACTAAAGCCGTTTTCAGGACTGCCAGCAACCATTGTAAGAAAGTAATAAGGAACGCAAGAGAGTTGTATGCTCAATCTGTTAAGTCCAAAGTAGCTGAGCAGCGGCTTGGTTCCCACCAGTTTTGGCAAATAGCAAACAGAATCCTGAACAGAAGCGTGTGCTCCATCCCAACTATTATCAATGGACCTGAGGTAATCTCGTCAGCATCAGACAAAGCCAAACTCTTTGTCAAGAACTTTGCAGCAAATTCTACCCTTTGCGACCAAGACCGCCAACCCCCAATATTTCCTCCTGTATCAGAAAACACGCTATGTGATATACGTATATCTGTACGTGATGTTGCGAAGCTAATCAAAAACCTTGATTCGAGTAAAGCAACTGGCCCTGATGGTATTCCAATTATAGTACTCAAAAAACTTCAACCTGAATTAGCGCCCATACTTACAAAACTGTTTAAACGTTGTCTTAAGGAGAATAGTTTCCCATCTCCCTGGAAAACCTCATCAGTATGCCCTGTATTTAAGAATTCAGGTGATCGCTCATCCCCCTCTCAGTACAGGCCAATAAGTCTCCTGTGCGTCATGAGTAAGTTGCTAGAATCTGTGTTAAATACAGAAGTAATCAAACATCTCAACAAAAATAACCTTCTTAGTGACACTCAATATGGTTTCCGTTCTGCTAGATCTACAGCAGATGTCCTTACAGTTATATCGCATAGGATTAGCAAATCTCTCGACGGTGGCAATCTTTCTAGAGCAATTGCTCTTGACATATCTAAAGCCTTTGATAGGGTATGGCATAAAGGTTTACTTCATAAGATCGCTAGCTATGGTATAGCTGGAAAAGTCTTCTCAATTATTAAATCATTTCTTTTTGATAGGTTCATAAGAGTAGTAGTTGAGGGGCAAAAATCAGAAGCTCACAGTATTAATGCCGGTGTCCCTCAGGGATCCATCCTGGGCCCAACTCTTTTCCTAATCTACATTAATGATCTTCCAAATCATATCCTTACATCATTTGTAGACATTTATGCTGACGACACTACCATTTATGGTACCACATCTAAGACAGTAAACGACCAAGTTCTCTCCAATTCTCTCTCCTCTGATCTTGAGCACGTAGTACAATGGGGAAAGGAGTGGCTGGTTACTTTTAATGCATCTAAAACCAAGCTTCTCTCTTTACATCATCAACATTCTAATCCACATTTGTCATCAATTGAAATGAATGGCTCTCGTCTTCAGGAGGCCTCAAGTTTTGACAAGCTTCTGGGCTTGACCATTACTCCTGATCTTAAATGGAACACGTATATCAAATCTGTTGCCAAGGCCGCTGGAAAAATGGTGGGATCTTTCTATCGATCCAGTAGATATCTCACTGCTGATGCTACTCTCTACCTATATAAGAGCCAGGTACGTCCAAGGATGGAATACTGTTGCCACATCTGGGCAGGAGCTGCTAGAAAGGACTTGTCCTGCCTTGATAGAGTTCAAAATAGACTTCGTAGCCTCGTAGGAGATGTCCTTTTCTCCTCCTTGCAACCGCTATCTCACAGAAGAGATGTTGCGAGTTTGTCTCTGATGTATCGTTATTTTCATGGAAAGTGTTCAAATGAGCTTCAATCTTTGGTCCCCCCTCGCCAAACTTTCACAAGAAACACTCGTCTAGCTGTAAACACTATCAATAATTTCCCCCACTCTTTATCTGTGGCTAAACCTAAACGTAGATTCCATGAACAAAGCTTCTTTCTTAGAACTGCACGCCTGTGGAATTGTCTTCCGTTTTCCTGCTTTCCGGCTGACTACAATATGGTTGTGTTCAAGTCTAAAGTAAATAAGTTCTTGATGAGCCGTTCCATATAAGTTATTAAATTTACCAAATTTTCATTACTAATGATTACTATATTGACCAATTTCTACTGTACACTCTTTAACCCTTATCCTTGAGTGGCCTCTGGGCCTTGATAATGTGGTGATGCCTTTGTAAAAAAAAAAAAAAATAAAAAAAAATAAAAAAAAAATAAAAGATATTTAAATAAATGGGTGTCTTCTGTTTCGGATTTTTTTGACCAAGATTGATTTTAATGTATCATGTTTTTTTTTTTTTGGGGGGGGGGTTCTGTGTGCGTTTTTAAGACAATTCAATATTTGATTATTATTTAAAACATTAACTTCAGCGACAATTAATATATTTTAAAAATAATATTTTTAAATATTAAATTTTTACGAATATTCGCGAGCAATATTTTTTTTTAAATAAAAGATATTTAAATAAATGGGCGTCTTTCTGGGTGCGTTTTTAATATATTTACAGGACTTTTTAATAACTATTTTATTCTTTTTATCAAGCAAAAATAGAACTTTTATAATGACATATTATGGACTGTTTTTCAAACATCGAAATTTTCAAATTAAAGTTAGTTTTATTTAAAAAAAAAGAAAAAAAAGACGAGGTGGTTTTTTTCAATTAAATTATTATAAACTTTATTTGAACTTTTAACAAACTTTTACAGGCATAAAAAATAGACTTTATAGATATTTTATAATTTTTTAAAAATATATTTAACGAAAAGTTTTTTTTTATTATTTCATTGTTGAATAAAATTTCAAAATGATAAATAGTGAAAAAAAATATCTCGAAAAGAAAAAACACCTCGTCTTTTTTCTTTTCTTTTTTTTTTAAAATAAAACTTTAATTTTAAAATTTCGATGTTTGAAAAACAGTCCATAATATAGATTTCATTATAAAAGTTCTATTTTTGTTTGATAAAAAAGAATAAAACAGTTAATAAAAAAAAGAAAACAGTCCATTAAGTTCAAATAAAAACTGTTTGAATAAAACTTATTAAAAAAAAAGGTTCATTATTATTTATTATTATAATACAACTCAATATTTATTTAAATTACGATGTATGTCGGTGGTCAGTGAAGGAGAAATCCTTCTAGGCCGAGACAATTTTTATGCATAATAAAATCACAAGTATAAACAATCGAGATTTAAAGATTTGGTCGCAAAAATCCGAAACAGAAGACACCCATCTATTTAAATATCTTTTATTTAAATACGTTCGTTTTGTTACTTACTTAAAAAAAAAAGTTTTGTAAATATATATTTTTTTCTTTTAAATCTTCAATAGTTTTGTAAATATATATATAAAAAAAAAAATTGCTGGCGAATATTCGAGCATGTTTGCTATTTGACTTGTTTACAAACAACCGACGCTATGTGCGTGTGCCAATGTCAAGGTCGAATCACCGGTGTTAGTTTGAAATGTGCGCTTGTCACCGCCAGGCGGCGTCGTCTGCTACAGGGTATCTATTCTTTACTTGATCCGAAAATGCTATAGAGCAAAACAAAATTTTGAGCAAATATGATAACAATTTACTTTGTTTTAAAATATATTTATTTATAAATTCATTCGAGTATAAAATTTGTGTCGATTGAATATGTCATGGAAACTGAACATATACAGACACTGTTTTCTTGTAACACTATCAGTGCTTATACAGTTACTGGCCAATATAAACCTTCAATAATCTTTCAGAACGGGTGCTATTAATAATTTTTTGTAATTATAGTACACCTTATATTAATGATTACATGTTGTAGTGAGTGTTAAGTAAAAAAAAAAAAAATCTCCACTAATGACAAGCATTAATTTACAATTTTTTTTTCATACAATCATTGATAACTTAGTTGGTTGCATGTTAAATTGAAAAAAATTAACAGTCCTCAATTCTACCGAGAATAAACATTTATTTTTTTTTTGTTGTTCTCTTATTTCTTATTTAGTTTTTTTTTTTTTTTTTTTATTCATCAACTAGTAAGACCCATTAACAGGCGTTGCCCGGTAGAAGCATACACCCCCCCCCCGTGTTAAAAAGTAAAGTATGGTCGTTGTTGGTAGCCACCCCCCAACCTCCCCATGTTAAGAACGGTTTTCAGAATAGACCCCCCCCCACACACACACACA
The DNA here is from genome assembly GCF_053919585.1 of Euprymna scolopes. Taxonomy (NCBI): domain Eukaryota; kingdom Metazoa; phylum Mollusca; class Cephalopoda; order Sepiida; family Sepiolidae; genus Euprymna; species Euprymna scolopes. Next base: position 67,842,754 of record NC_136498.1, read on the forward strand.
CAATTTTTCCAGCGACCTTGTCCCATTTCAGATCGGGAGTAAAGGTCAAACCCAAAAGCTTGTCAAAACATGAAGCCTCCTCAAGACGAGAGCCAACTTATATCATAAATGAAAGACTAATATTTATTTTTATAACACACGTATATATATATATATATATATATATATTATATATATATATATATATATATATATATATATATACACTAGACTACCCGTGACCCGTTGGGTCAGTATGTTATATAAGCTATGGAATTCATGTATGAGCATGACACTTGTGATGTAAAGAAAACAGGGTTTTTTTTTTGGTTTTTTTTTTTTTTACATAACAGAAACATTTCTATGAAAGTATATTAAAATGAAAAAAAATCACGGACGGATCAATCAAACATGAAAAAAAAAAATCCTCCCTATTCGTGTAAAGTTACCTATTTTTCCGAATAATCGCTCAAAAATCGAAAATTAAACATGATTTTCCTACGAATCAAACGCTGACGAAAGTCATTTAGCAGCAAAAACGCACATGAACCTACCGATGAGAAATATAAGAACGAAAAACCTATATTGGAATCCTTCAACCAACTTAAAATCTAAAAATAATTAATAAAACCTGAAGCAAAAAATAAGACCTAAATAAATAAAATAAAACTAATATTGAAATAGATTAGTAAATGTGTCAACAAATTCACCGTTCTCGCACAACTATTTTGTATCTAGAAATGTAAACAAAAAATAAAAAAAGGAAGGAAGGAAAAGGGACGGATAGAGAGTAGTAGTAGTCTTGGCTTTACTACAATTGTTCTTATGTTTGTCAACGAGTTAAAGTTGTTTAGTTGTAAGAAAATAGCAACAGTATAGTTGTAATAAAGAATAGTTGCTAAACACCCCCACTCTTCCCATGTTAAATAATAATTTCGAAATAACATTAATATTTCAGTACGCAGGTCAAAATCTGCAAAAGTGATTTGTGTTTGTTTACATTGTTATGGGTTAATGTTTATGTGTGCATGCGCAACCAGAAAGTGGGTTACATCACTCGTTACAAGATCATTTCAGTTTTATAATTATATAATATATATGTATATATACAATCATTAAATTTTCATTCTAGTTACCACAAAGTCAATCCATAGTCATGAATTAAAAAAAAAAAAAAAAAAATTAATATACAGGCGTATATATATTTGCATGTAAGCATCTTGCACATGTTGGATAGCCGATGTTGCCATTGCACAAATTATCAAAGGCCGGAAAATATAGATATACATAAGTTGATGGGAAAAAAGGAAAAAACAAATTCCAGAAATTTGTAACCAGAATGAAAATTTACAGTATACATGCTCTGAAGACGATAACATCTTCATTGAACTTATTATTCATAACAATTTTGACTATTTTATAATATAAACCTTAAGTTTAGTCTTATCTTCGTTCAATATATATAATACGAGATAAAGAGATGCTTTCACACAACTTATTCATTCCTTCATTTTTTACTATTAATCCATAGTTTATATTGATATCTTACAATACCAGAATGCATTTCAGTTTATTCTTAAACAACTTTAATCTTCACTTAATACTTAAAAGATCAATTAACTTTGTGATCATTGGAAATTTCGAATGAATTTAAATGCATTTTAATTATACTTTCAAAACCCAAAGGACAAAATAAAAATTAAAAAAATTTCAAAGACTCAAGCAGTACCATGTATATCATTTTTTTTTTTTTTTTTTTTTTTGCGAACTATTGCATTCTCATCTTTTATATTAATTTCTCCACTATATTTCGATTGAATCTGCTCTCCAGTCTTTTTCTCCAGATGTACTGCTTATTTACAGCAATGTTTTCTCCTATTTAAACATGTGAAAAGCATCACTGAAAATGGACAATCCACTTGCGCACTAGTAAAAACAATCGTCCTAAGAAAAACGATGTAAATAATACGCCTCTCCCTATTCCAAAAAAAAAAAAAATCATCTGCACAATTGAATGAAACACCAAAGATGTTGTATATGGCAATATTCCAGGAATAGGTATCAAGAGTACAAAATGCTTATATACACTCAACCGAAGAGAAAAAAAATATCTCATAAGGATATAAGAAACAAAATAGACAAAAATAACTACCAATATTTTCAGGGAGGAGGGGGGCAGGGGGGGGATTATAAATTCATTGCCAATTTAACCTTGACATATTCGTCCTTAATCGAGTTGACTTTAACAGAGAAGCGGGAAGATACTAACAGGCTGCTGCTCAAGACTGCATAAACATGGCATTCATATGCATCTTTTTCGACACACTAACATTATCATGTCGGTAATTACAGGAGCAACTAGAATTGTGAAAAAAAAAACAATTTAAAAACTATCTGGAAAAATATACTTTGAGAACCAAGTGCAAGAGAGATACAAATAATTGTGCTTAAACGGTCCGTTAGAATCTTAGAAAGATCTCTCAATTGGAATGTATGAGATAGCAGATGAATGTCTGGCATCCAGAGGGATGCCCCATCTCCAGCTAGAATAAAATAAGGAAATTAATTAAACAATCAAATATAATGCTATCATGGGTACTGCTTGGACACCCTGGGTTAAGAATGTGATAAGACTTTAGCCCTGTACCCTCTAATTTGTCGTTCGGCGTTCACCCTAGGTAGGTTGAACCGGAACATGAAATTCATAGGTAGTTCTCAGACGTCTGTGATAATTCTAAAAGATAAAAATTAGATTCTACTGTTTTTAAGTAATTAAATTAAACAGAATGAAACTAAAAAAAAAAAAAAAGCAGTAAAAATAATATATACAGTCTTATAATTCACTGCTTTACAAGGAATAGACTTTTTTTTGTTTGTTCATTTTTAAAAAAAATAGAAGGAAAACGATCTGGTTTAACTTTCCATTTAGTGAGCATGTAAAAACAAATATGCCCAAGGAATTTTATAAAATAATCGATAATTTTAGAGAAAATTGATACTAAGTGAACTACTTAATAAAAAATACAATAAAGCAATGCTATTCCACTGTGATAAACATTAAAAATACATTAATATTCATCAAATAAATAAAAACTTAGGAAACTAAAGTAGTATCAACCAAGAGAATTTTAGACTAGAAAGAAAATGTAACTGAATGCAAAAAGATGAATGCCCAATAAAAGGTGAGTGTTTGACAAAAAGTATTGAATATAAAAGATGAACGTTCTAGTGGGTGATAAAATAGCATATTGGTTCTACAAATAGGCCATTCAAATTCAGATATAATAACCATATGGCAGCAATTTAAGAAGCATGTAGGATAGGTACAAATAAAACTACTATATCACCCGCATCTTATATAAAGGAACTTAATGAAGAAAAAAAAAGTATATAGAATTCTCCATTTCTGCCTGAAATCATTGTCATAAACATCATTTAAGAACTCAGACCATTTTCTTTCTAGGCCGCTGTATCTACATAGTACCTACAATGTTATGGTTTCAATCGTGTTCACTCTAGTGTTATGTTGAGCCAGTTTTTTTTTTTTTTCCTGGCCTGTCATATTCCACAACATGGCATTTTAATTAACCAATTGCAATTCCCCCTCATCAAGGACCTGATAGTTTAGTCAAGTTCTTTTATGGTTATTCTCTCAGGTTCTCAAACTGCCCACAAATTGAGCCACCCTGGGCAAAGATTATTGTGAATTAAGACATTAAAAAAATAAAATAAAGATGACAAGTTGTTACAAAAACTATTAAGTGGAAAATCTAAACCATAAAATGTAAAGTTTAGAAAGGAAAAATTTATGGTTGCAAATTTGGAGACAAGTATGACTTATCTAGGCATGAAGTAAAGTGTTTTAATAGTAATAATAAACCATCACAATAAAAAAAAACAAAAAAGTTCTTAATACTGAGACCAGTGGTTCTCAGCAGCAACATTCTGCTTCATGATGGCCCATATAACACAAATGAGGCTAACAATATCATTAAAACAGTCATAATTTTGCAAAGTTATTGATTTATTAATTGTACTTTAGATAAGTTGTAATTTTATACATATTTCTGATCTGTTTTTCCAGTTAAATTGTACAAACCAGGTGTCTATGGACGAAAGATAAAACTAATTCGTACACACTGCTAAATATGATGCATACACTATATACACCTTTTCACATTTTAGTGCACGACTGCGTACAAAATGGTTGCTACTTGTGTATGTCTCCTCCTGCAATCTATAATAAAGATCAATGTGTAACTATTTTTGCAGACTTGAAACAACATTCACTCGGAGTGGGTTGAGCTGGCTCCGGCCACCTTTGTTACTCATGCTCACAAACGCTGACCAAGCCTGACGATTTGAAGTCCACGACTGGGTCATCTGTAGCCATTCACGGTTCCAGGTCAACTTTGACAGTCATCAGCCAGGTTTTTCTTTGTTCACCATATTGCTTTTTCCAACCTTGTAACGAAGGTGGCCAATGATACGATACTATATTAGTTTAAAAAAAAAAAAAAAAAAAATCATCCATTTTAAGTATTTAGAAGAATCGAATAGACAAATTTATTTCCATAAGGAAACTTTTTTTTTTAATTTTCCAGTTTAAATGCTTTTTTAATGTTTAAAAGAAAAAAGGCCTCACTGAATACCATAAATTTGAAATTATATATAGATACTAGCTGTACCCGGCCACGAGTTGCTGTGGCTCAGTTTGTTTAAATGGAACAAAAATGACAAAATGTTTATGTTTATGCTCTCAATATTTGTTGATACATAATATTTTGAGGTGTTCCTTTTTTTTGTGCAGATGTAGAGATTGATTTTCTCACTGTAGAACATGCAACATATACTTGTCTATGTGAGAAACAATCAGGGTGTAGATGTAAGTCACACAAATATAAAAATTGTCCCTGAACCTTGTTAATGGTTATTGCAAATGCCAAGCAAATTGTGAAGTGCAATATCTTAAATTAAAATGGTATATTGTGATTGACAAAAAAAAATGTACATTGTCTCTTGTGTCTGAATAAAATAATTAAAATCATACAATACAGGTGGGAGGGGGGGGGGTCACCCTAGGCAGGATGAATAAACTTCTTTCAAAAAAAAAGTTTCTAGATTAACAAGCGGATCCCAGTCGCATACATATCTAGGTCAGAGGAGATTATGACATTAGGTTTTACAGTTCTTGCAGAGGTGTCAACATCCTCCCACATATTGATCTAATGATAAGTGAGATGTATCATATGATTATGCCGTATACAATACTAAGGGAGATTACAAGACATTTGCCGATGATTACGAATACTACCAAGGCGGATCTGAAGTGAAGATAATAGAATTTTTAAAAGGCATCATGTGCCAAGCAAACATTCTTCTTTAAAATTGCTGGTGATACAAAGCTATTAGGTTTTGTACAGAGTCCCCTTCTCGATTCACGTACGAATCCATATTTCACAATTATAAGGCAGACTATCGAGACATTGAAGTTATCGATTCCTATTTACTTGTATCCCCATGAGGGCAGAGTTAAATACAAAGTGTGGAACTCATGTGGTCGTATTTTATGCATGTTACTTAAGCTTAATTTATTGTTGTAATACATTTTCCATTCTGTGCTAGCTGAAAATGAACTTTCCTGTTGCCACTGTTTTTATGAGAAAGAGAGGCAGAGAAACAAAGAATTGTACATGGTGTTTACTGACCTCACCAAGGAATCCTATATATATACACACACACACACACACACACACACACACACACAAGACCCCCTCTTTGGGTAGAGCACTGTCGTAAAATGATTTCATTTGCTGCTTGCTTAGCATAACAATGTCAGATGTAAATAAACAAGTCGAGAACTATAAAAAGTGACAGACAAAAGTTTGTATAGACATTTGATTATATCGTTTGTGGGCACTGATCCCAGGAGTCAGAGCGAAGAACTGCTGACTATCAACTAGATAGTTGTAGATTTGATCCTGGTTCAGGATGAGTGCTGGTCTAGAGTTGTGATACAGCAAAAATCTGCCTGGGGATGACTATATACAATAAACGGTAAAATGATTTATGGAAAAAAATCATATATGTAGGCACCAAGAACTCAAAAACCAATCAGTATACGGTCGTTTTTGAGGCAATACAAAATTTATTTTTATTTAAGCAAAGTCCCACCATCAGCACCGAGGTTAGACATAAAAAAAGAGGATATCAAAATTTTATGCAACAAATCAAGGTTATAGACTAAAAAAAAGGGGCAAATATAATCTAATTATAGAAATGATTATAAGGGTTATATTAGGGAATTAGAAATACTATTTAAATACAAGAAGAAATAACTCCTAGAACTTAGGAAAAAGCTTCATCATAAATATTTGAATTAATTATGCAAATTAATTCAAATATTTATGATGAAGCTTTTTCCTAAGTTCTAGGAGTTATTTCCTCTTGTATTTAAATAGTATTTCTAACCCCTTTCAAAAAAAGTAAATAAGTAAAATAAATAAATGTATACGTTTTGTGTGCGATAAAATGTTGGTAATTCTAGCAAAGTTTAGTGACCTGACTGTAAAGGCATTAGACTGCAATAACTGGTTGCAGGTTTCAAATCACACTATACGTATGACACCGAAATGCATGACTGGATAATTATACATTTTATAAATAAAAATATAGATGTTCCCCATATAGAGGGCAACACAATGTAAGAAAATAACTTCCTCTAGGAAAATGTTTTACCATAGATATCTGAATCTGTCTATTGCAATATAAAAAAGGCTTCCTTCAGTCTTGACAGACTATGGATACCCACGGTAAGGGTGCCTGCGCGTGAAATTCTTGTGGCAAGAGTTGCGCAATCTCCAACCACACCTCTCCTGCCAGTGGCAAGTGGAGGTTCAGAACGACTGGAAACTGCCGAGATAAGCGGAAAGCACATACAGTGCCTAGAATATCCAAATGGTCACCGATCTGGCACTAGCCAGGCTCAACGTTGCTTAACTTTGGTGATCTGACGGGAACTAGTGTGTCAACGTGATTATGCCGTATGTATTGCCGATTATTGCAAAATATATATCGCAATGAGAAATCAGCTGTACCTATTCGACATTGCCAGAGATGAAGTGAAGCCATTCTTGTTTTCAAGTTTTAGTTGTGAATATTTTTAAACTTAAGATAGACAACTATTATATTCAATTTCAAATGCGTTATCACTTGATTTAAAAAGGTTTCATATTATAAGTTGTCTGGGCTGAACCAAACACACATACATTCTTTTTTATTAAATAGATCGAGTAATCTATATAATGAAAGTTGAACATACGTTTGATCAGCTTGCTCCAATAATCATGTATACAAATTTCATTTTATGAGCAAAAGAAGGGGAGGTTAAAACTTAATAACTGATGGTATAAAGGGAAGAATTTATTTCAATTTTAATAAAGACACAAACCTCTTCTAGTAATAATAGTAGCGATAGTAACAGTATTAGTAGTAACTAACAGTTCAGCCCGGCTTTGCTCGGGCCCTATGTACTGTTCATAACTTATATATATATATATATATATAAAGTTTGACTCATGTCCAGGTAACCTACATCTAAAATTTCAAGTGTTTAGACCCAAAATTGGTAGAGGAGTTTGGTAGAGTCTGCAAAGATCAAATCTTTCAACTTTGACCTCTTGTCAGCCAAATTTTTGCCCAAAAACTGATTTAAAAGCTTGCTACATGTCTGAATACTCTATGTAAAATTTCAAATGTTTAGACCCAAAATTGGCTGAATAGTTTACTAGAGACCGCAAAGGTCAAATCTTGAACTTTGACCCCTTGGTGGCCAAAATTTTGGTAAAAAAAACGATTAAAAAGCTTGTCTGAATACACTTTATGTAAAATTTAAAATGTTTAAACCAAAAATTGGTCAAGTAATTTGATATTGACAGCAGAGGTCAATACCAAAAATAAACTTTGATTTGTTAGTTTACTCAAACTTTGAACATCAAACAAGATAATTTTATATATTAGATAAGGAAATAGAAGTGCAAGATGAAAAAAAAAAAAAAAAAAAAGGAGTAAATAAATTTTTAAAAAACGTTCGCTTTCATAGAAAAATGAAAGAATGCAAGCATTGCTTTTTGAAAGAATGTAGAGAAATACAAAGATTAAAACTGGCGAAAGTCTGGCACAGAGTCGATTTGGCAGCTTTTTTTGGTTTACAAATTTTTTTTTTTTTTTGTAAACAGCAGCCCATCCAAAAAGAAACAAGTTCCAAAAATAGAGACTAGTAATGCCCTTGAACAAGAGATAACCACTGCTTCTGAATCCTAAAGAAACACCAGTTACAATTCATATTAATAATACAATAACAATACGCTAAGGTATTTCATATTCGTACGTATGCTATCACTTTCAAAAAGTGCAATTAGTTTAGGTTTTATTTGAATATTTAGCTGACAATTATTTTTACAATAAAACTGAATATTTGTTATTGTTTTTTAAAAAAAATTAAATTGCTTTAAATTTAAATAAACAAATACAGAGACATATTTGTTTAATTTAACGAATATTTAATTGATAATGACCGTTATGAAAGATTTTTTTCTTAATAACATTGACTGACAAACATTTATCATTTCAAAAGGAATAGTATTATTGACAGCAAATTATACAGATTGATGTAAACAGCACTATGGCATTCCCACGGGGTCATATTGATTATCACAACTTGTGTATCAATTCCGGATCAATCAGCAAGTTATGGATGCCAGCAATCTTTGAAAAAGTCCAAGTATCAAATAAAGGAGTTCATTTAATTTTGCCTGCATGTTGAGTATTTGCGAGGGTGGGTGGGGTGAAGCAACAGTTCAAATACTTGATTAGTCAAATTTGCATACCACAATGAACCCTTCCTACAAATGTAACTTTCTTTTAATGGTCCTTAGTCAATAGCCATACAAGTTTATGTGCAAGGAGGTGGTTGGAAAGTAACGTCCTATCTTTAAGTGCTTATAGAGGGCGGCAGTACTAGGGGTCTATCTTCAAAAACCATTTGCACCTAGCTTAATCTCTTCATTAGGATGATAATAGACAGAGAAAAAAAGAATTTTTGAAAAAAAAGTCATTTTTGGCATGTGGGGGGCTTTTTTTACGATATTCCCCCCCCCCCCCGAGGGCCCAAAATCACCATTTGCAGCAAAAAATTTACATTATGCAAAATTGCATGAACCTAAACGTCCTAAATGGATACAAATTGGTATAGATAGTTGAGACTGATGATTTCTAGCCATTTTTGAGGCATTTTTGGGTTTATAGGATGAAAAGGGCCAAAATGAGCCGAAATTTGCTCAAAATTACCCGAAATCTTAAAAAATCAGCTATTTGGCTACTATGTTACTCCTAAAACATCCGAAATGACTATGAATGGACTTAGTTGGCTAAAACTTACATTACCCCATAATTTCTAGCCATTTTTGAGGCATTTTTGGGTTCCTAGGATAAAATGAAGGGCCAAAATGAGCCGAAATTTGCCCAAAATTACCCGAAACTTAAAAAATCAGCTATTTGGCTACTATGTTACTCCTAAAACATTCCAAATGACTATGAGTGAACTTAGTTGGCTAGAACACACTGCAATGGCAATGGCTTCTTGATAACAACACTGCAATGGCTTCATAATAACACTGCAATAGATTCTTATTCTATTCAACAGAAATTCATTTCTGCTGGGTCCTTCATTTCTCTTAGTGTCCTCCCCCACCCCAAAACTGTGAAAGGAATTAGTTCCATTTCACATAAAAGGGAAATCCCCCAAAGAATAGTTAATAAACCATGCAATGCAATGTTCACTTAATCCCCTAAGGGAAATTCCCAAAGAGACAAATAATAGTTATGCACACAAAAAACATTGAGGTGAAAAATTTGTTTCGAATAAGTGGCTTATTAAAGGCAGGGGATTGTATGTTGTTATGTCACATATACCTACATTGCTTAGTCAGTTTCTGTGAATGGTTTTTAAGCCTGTTGATAGAATTTATGTCCCTGGTGGGGGGATGAAAGTTTTGGAAGGCTGGGTGGGAGCCTTTTTGGGCAGGATCTGAAAAATTGGGAAAAACCTGTGGGGGACCTAACCCCCTAGGACACTATGTTTCTACTGGGGGCACTATCGTAAAAAAAGCCCCCCACATGCCAAAAATGACTTTTTTTCAAAAATTCTTTTTTTCTCTATCTATTATCATCCTAATGAAGAGATTAAGCTAGGTGCAAATGGTTTTTGAAGATAGACCCCTAGTACTGCCGCCCTCTAGTGCTTATAATTTCTTGCTGAAAAATAATGCAAAGTCCTCAATTCTGTAACCATTACACTACTTATATAAAAGCAATAAAATTTGTTAAAAAAATCTGCATAAATGTATATAGCATACACTTACGCCAATCTTAAACAGTCATGAATAAAAATGCTTGATATTTAAAGCTAACTGGTTTTTCAACTCAGATAACCTAATTTTTTATTATTCAAGTAAATAAAACTTGACATTGTCTTCTATCATTTTTATGGAAGGTTCTCGATGGAGTTTCAATTTCAGATTCATTCACAACAAGAACTCTTCTTTCTACCACAACTTCAAAGAAACTTACTTTTTTTCTCTGTGCTTAAAAATCAAACTATTTCCATGAACAGAGTTTCTTTCCAAGAACTTAGCATCTGTGGAAGACATTACCACTAGGGTTGAGATTAAGCAAAAATCAGGAATCGCAAAAATCAGAAGGGGAGAGACACCGAAATTTAAAAAATTTGAGTCTTCTTTCAGATTCCAAAAACGATTCTTTAATATTTTTTCTTGACAATAAAAATGAAACATGCATTTATTAGAAAATTGTTTATTTACAATCTAAGATTAAAGATCACAAGTTAAAAATCGGTACTTGTACAGTTTAGTCAAGACATTAAAAAATGAAAATACCGAAAAAAGTTTAAATTGTATGTATCCGTTATGGAATGAAGTTCTCAAAAAAAAAAAAAAAAATTCACTTAATTTCATCAAGTAGTTTTTTTTTTTTACAGCGGAAAAACTCGTTTTTATGAGAGCGCATTGAAGGCAGCCATCTTGGATAAAAAAAAAAATTTTGTTTGAATTTTAGAAATGCCAAGGGGAGATAACTCCAGTTAAAGCGCTGACACCCCTTCCCATCTTTAATACTAGCTTTTCTTTCTAAACATCGAACATTTTGCTCGGTATCATAATAAATTTTTTTTCACTGTAAAATAAAAACTACTTGTTTAATCCTCTCATAATATTGATCATCTATCCATCTAATTAACCCTTAAGTGATTTACAACCTTAATAAATAGTGACATTTTATTACTTTATTTAAATTAGAACACATTACCACAAAACTGCTTCCCTGCAGATTACAACATGATCATCTTTAAATCCAATGTCGACAAATACTTGTCACAAACCGTCTTCATAAATAATCAAAAGTTCATTCCATTCACCATTTTTAATCTTATAATCATTCAACTGACAATATATCAATCTCACTAACCCTTATCCTCGAGTGATTTTTGGCCTTGATAAATGGGGACACTAAAAAGACGCGCACACACAAGTTAGCTATGTTTATATGTACAAGATTCACTCCTAAAATAATGCACCGATTATGAATTTTTTAAAACCAGCTACTAGGCGTAAATGTTTATAATGTGGGCTATATTTAATTCCAGTTTCAAATGGTGCAAAAAAAAAAAAAAAAAAAAAAAAAAAAAAAAAAAAAAACAGGGAAGGGAGATCGAAGCCCTTTAAAAATTCAGACATCCGATTTTTGTGAAAATTTAAATATCGTTATTAGACAATATTCCAAATTTCAGTTTATTTGAAATATTTCAAGAGTTTTCCGGAGCATAACATTAGGTGTATCAGAAGCCACCATTAAAAATGCCGTATATGAACTTGAATAAATCAACTTACTATCTTTCGAAGCTTATAACTACTTGAAAAATGTAATTCAAACCCTAATTTTTTTTTATTCAATTAAAGGAGCAAAGACCAAAATTTTAAAAAATAACAGGTTTAATAGCAAATTATGTAATATTTGTTTTTTAAATCGGTTTTCTTTAAAAAAGATTTAAAGAAACTCAAAAAAATTTTACTTCGATTATAAAAAATACATAAATTCCAAAAAATCACTTACCTATCAAAAATACTATTTAATGTGTACTTCCATTGTTCATTGCTAAGAATTTATCCATACTTATACTTATATTCATGTCCTTTTTAAATAAAATACTTTTCTAAACAGATTTTTTTTAAATTTTAAAAATGCGAACTCAGATTTTTTGACTGTTCAAATAAAGGGAGACAAATCTGATTTTTTTTACGATTATCTTATAAACGCCATAATTAATATCTCTTTATTGCATGCTGTTAACCAAAACTAGTATTTTGGGGTCTCCGTAGTTGAAAAAAGGCACACTTATTGATCTTTTATCTTCAATTTCTGATATATAAAACTTTGGTGAGTAAATTAATTACTTAAATTTTAATAGACATTTCAAAATGGGGGTTGGGGGGGGACAAAAAAACGTTTGTTTAAAATATTATATTCGGTTTATTGGAAAGATCATTAAATTTCACATTGACCCTGAAAATATCGTAAAAATTGAACCAATAGAAAAATTCTGATGGATTTTTAAAGTTTAAAAATTGAAAAAATTTCACTCGTAAAATTCAATTTATTTCATACGTAAAAAAAAAAAACATGGCTGGTTGAACGCGCGCTGGCAGTTTGTAACACTGTTTTTTTTTAAATAAAAAATAATATTTCTATTAATTTTTAAACAACTTTAATAGTTTATTTTGGAAGTATATTCCATACAGAAAATAAACAACCCACTTTAAAAAGAGAAATTACGAGTTTTTTATATTTTATTCGCAGTTTTCTGTTAGGGGTATCAAAAATTCCCCACAAATTCTGATACACCTAGCATAAGATCTCCTTAGAAAATTCAGATATTTCAGATTTGCATTGAATTCTATCCATAATCAGAAGACGCAAATGAAACAAGAATCTCTGAATTTTAATTTCTTAAAACCCCCTTGAACTAAAACTTGACATTTTCTAGTATGAAAATCATGTAATGGATCTTGATCAAAATTAGATCAAATATTCTAGACATAGGTTTAGTATCATTGTATCTTGATTTTAATTTCGTAAGGAGACAAAAAAGTCATGTAAGACTGATCTGTTTGGGGAAATTAATTTTATCCATCTTGAGACGAATATTATATGTCTCAAAAATATACTCTCATCGTTATCTTGTCTGGACAATAATGGTCATCAATTTGAACATTTGCGAACATGATTCTAACATTTTGTGGGTTTTTTTTTTTTTTTTTTACTATATTCGGTACAATATAATAATCAGTAGAGGATTGGCTCTAATAATGAATGCGAAATCTACATAAATACATTTATGCATATTTTATCATATTACAACTGGTCTACACAGCCTGCTAGTATATATATTATTCAAAGGCAGACTGTTTCACTGTATCACAGCTCTTCAGTGTGACAAGCTAAGCAAGTGCCTCAAGCTGGGATCGAAACTAAACTGCCTAAAAAAGAATGTAAGAAAGGCTTTTATCAAGGTTGAAGGTCACTCGACGATAAGCATTAATGAGATGAAATGATAGCTATTTAAAAAGTGAATTTCATGAGGATTAATGGAATGAACTAAGTTTTGGTTACAGTAATCTGTGTACATTAGATTCGAAGACTTTGAAGATGTAGTCTGCAGGAAAACAGTTCCATAGCAATGTGTTCCACAGAACAAGCTGGATTTGTGAAAAGTAAAGTTATTTTTCATTGTGATAGCAAGGGGAGTTCTTGCTGTTAAAGTTTTGGGCTTGTGAGAATAAATCTTTAAAAACTCGACAAATAAAAAGTGCATAAAAGCAAAGTATTTCAATGAAACAAACCAGTGAAATAATAGTAGGAGCACTAAAAACAATATCAAAAAATTTTGAAGAATGGGAAAAATTTGAATCAGAGGGATGGCTGAGAAGATATGCATAACAATAATAAAAACGGCTGAAATATTAAGAAAAACTCTTGAATGTGGAGACTAACACACCTGAGCTACAGGCACAAGCCGGATATATAGAAACTGCTGCAGATGTAAAACACTAAGGGACATCACATGAAATCATGAAAACTGAAGCTGTATAATTGTAAGTTAACCCCCTCTGTGCATCTGCCTTCCCCTTTTTTGTGTGTTTATCACCATAAACTAACGCCACACCAAATAATCAAGGAGGATGGAAAGAAGAAAGCACTAGCCAGATCTCCGTTGGCTGAGTGTAAAGAGGACTGGGACCTTGGGGAGGTTTATTGTCACTCAAATTCCAGTGAAGACCAACGGTCATCACCAACGAAAAATCAATGGTAAGCAACTGTTGCGATAACGCAAATTCAACTGCAGTGGTTATCGAGAGAGTTGGAGAGTACTGGAAATCTGGGGAATCAGATTCCAGAGAATACAAGCTGTTCTCAAAGAGAAATCTTTAATGATGGCCTGTGTGACTACTTCTAGCGAGTAAAATAGTAATAAACGAGCAGCAACAAAGAACAATGCATGACAAAGAAAAATGAGAAAAAGTATGATTCAACAGTACGGACTTCTCTTATTAGTTGATCTAATCTAATATATTGGGGAAGGTGGGGTAAAGAATCAAATATGAGACCAGTGCGTGTATTTAAAAACGTCAAACTATAAAATATTCAGCTGAGTAATTGGCTAGTTATTTATTGATTAACACCACGCAAAAAGAAAAAAAAATCTATACAGCTAATACCCCTCCCCCTTTTTGTACTTCAAACCTAAAGATGAAGACTAGAACATAGAAAAGAGTAAAAAGGATTGAGAAGAGAAACTACATTGGTGATAGTGGTTGCTATGGTTACAAGCAGTAAGCATCAGATATTTAAGTCGTTTTACTAAAAAGGGGAACCACATAAAGCACCTGCTGCAAGATTGATTTTATATCAAATATGTATTATTGTTTACGAATCCTAAGTCAATGGTAAAGTTTGGTTTCATTCAATTGAATATAATGAGAATGTAATTATTTCAACTCTTCTCAATTTTATCTCTATATAAAAAAGGTACTTGTCTAGTTTAATCAAAACATTTAATATATATATATATATATATATATACTCGATTTGGAATTAAGTACTTATAAAAAATTTCACTTAATTTGATCAAGTATTTTTTTTTTCTTTTTCTTTTTTTTTACAAAGAAAATCTCCCAGCCATCTTGCCTATTTCGAGGAGGAGGATGCGCCAAGGGAGATAACTGTCACCACTTAAAGTTTGTCAAAATTTGATGAGATTATTTTTGAAAGATGGACAGAAAAGTACCTACATGAATATTTTAGCTTTTTTTTTTTTTTTTAAACTTATTTGACAGAGTTTCTCTGTCCATTTTAAATCCTTTTTTCACTCATTTTGTCTTGTTAACCCGTTTTCGTTTTTAAAGGCACTCTTCATCCGCAAAATAGGCAAGATGTAAAAAAACAAATAAATAAAAAAATTTTAAAAAAATTTAAAAAATTGTATTTTATTTTTTAATTCCTAAATCGAATTAAGTGAAATTTTTTTTATGAGAACTTAATTCCATAACGGGCACAACGTACAATATATTTTTTTCAATATTGTAATTTTTTAATGTCCTGGTTAAACTAAACAAGTACCCTATCAAATATAAGATTGTATGACCACTTCCAGTGTACTTTCTTACTTGTATATAACTTGCATATTTTCGGGCACTTGTACACTTTTTTTTTTTTAGGAAACAATGTTTCTGTTTTTATTTTTTTAGAACTCCTTTGAGGGGAAGACAATTCAAAAAGACACTATCCGAAATTGTAAAAGTTTCGGGTAACTTTTAGTTAAAACAAAACCAAAAAAAAATACCCTTAAGTAATAGCAAGATGAAATCTCAATTATCTAAACATTTATTTAAATAAAATTAAGAAATTTAAAAAAATGTCCAATTTTTATAAGATAACTTTCACTGATTCAAGAATTTCCTTAATTTTATTTTAGTTCAATAAATGTTCATATAATTAATGTTTTATTTTGTATTATTTTTGCATATTTATATTGTTTTTATATCTAAAAGTTATGCAAAACTTTGACAAAAACGTCTTTCCCTTCCAAGGAATTCTTAAAAAAGTAATAGTGCCTATATTTCACTTAACCTATTTGACATTTAAAAAAAAGGTAATTGCGACAAAAGCAAAACTATTTAAAAGAGAAACAAAATAAATAAATAAAAATAAAAAATAAAATCCAACATACAGCATTTCGGTTTCTTCATGAACATGGAAGACAAAGAAAAAAAAAAGAAAAGAAAAAAAAGAAAAGAAAAAAAAAGAAAAGAAAAAAAAAGAAAAGAAAAAAAAGAAAAGAAAAAAAAGAAAAGAAAAAAGAAAAGAAAAAAAAAGAAAAAAAAAAGAAAAGAAAAAAAAAGAAAAAAAAAAGAAAAAAAAGAAAAGAAAAAAAAAAGAAAAAAAAAGAAAAGAAAAAAAAGAAAAGAAAAAAAAGAAAAAAAAGAAAAGAAAAGAAAAAAAGAAAAGAAAAAAAAAGAAAAGAAAAAAAAAAGAAAAGAAAAAAACTGATTCACGATCTTAAAAACTTAACTTCCTTATTTGGTTTAAAAGATACCAAATAGGTAGGTACAGGCAATAATGGTGAAAAAAAGATAGGACAGTTTTGAAAAGCGGTTTATCATCATTTTTTTTTTTTTTTTTTTTTTTTTTTTTTGTAGGTTTCCGGCTACTTTGATTGTATTTGAAAGATTAAAGCCTAAAGTTAATTTCCAAATGGAAAAAAATTTGTACACGCGAAAAAAAAAAGTTATAATGAAAAATGTTTTCACTGTAACATTCGGAAGCTGACAAATGCAGCTAAATTTTTAAGTTAAATAAATTCATTGTAAAAACCTTTGGAAGATAAATATTAATTTTCTGAGTCCATTTCAAACATTAAATAAAGTCCTAAGATATTGAATTAAATAATAAAAAAATTAAAAAACATCTTGTTTGTACAAAAAAAAAAGAAAAAAAAAAAGAAAAAAAAAAAGAAAAGAAAAAGAAAAAAAATTTGCTTGCAAGAGATTCTAGCTTCGCTTAAGCAAAAATAAAGTCGTCTAAAGACGGATTTTACAGAAGCCCAAAATGTCAAAGTCAAAAGGCTGCCTGAAAATGACGTCAGATAGTTGAGGGAGTAGGGAGTGCTGTTTTTTTTTGCGCCCCCCCACCTAACCATGCATCCGTACATTTCTATCGTAAACGTTTGTATAATTTTTATTATTTTTTTTTATTTAATTATTTTTCTGTGTTCCTGCTTTTAAATTGAAAAAAAAATTTTTCAAGGTTATATAAAATTTAGTTTATGCTGAAAGTTTCATGTTTATTCAAGCAAGGAAAATATTAGAATTTTACATATAAAAAATTATGCAAAACATGTAATCTAAAAAAAAAAAGTAGAAATATTTTTTATGCGAAAATATTAAATAAACAATGCTTAATTCAATGATAATATCGGTATTTTGAGAAATATCGAATTCATTAATACGGACTTTAGAGGCTTTTCTTTTCGTAATGTTCCTAAAAAATAATTTTTCTTTTTTGTCACAATTTACGATGCAAAACTAAATTCATTCATCTTGTTTGTACTACTGAAAACCATAACTCTAATAAAGGTGTTTGTTTAAACAAGGTACTACATTTCTGCTAAGATTTAAATAATGGGTTCATTATATTCCGTGATTTGATAAGTACTGAAAATTTCATAAAAATTGGTTTAATTTCCTAATTTTTGATGAATTTTTAAGTAAAGAGGGAGGTCAAAATGTTCATACATTTTGAACATCGACTATTCATTTTTCACGTACCGACAAATAGGTGTTAAAACTCAAGAAAAGACTTATAGTAATTTTTTGTTATTTTAAATAATTTCTTTTACAAAAATAATTGGGAATTTTATTGTAGACAACAAACTGAAAAAGTTGGCAGAAATAGATCATTTGTTTTTTTAAATAGTCGAAACTAATATAATCAATACATTTCAAAGTCACAATGTAATTCAAAAATATTTAAAATGTTGAATAGAAAGTAATTTGTTTTGTCTTTAATATTCTTAACAATCTCACATTAAAATACTGAAAATTTTAGAAGCTATTTACATCCAATAATTTTATAAACGAACTTCAAAAACCAGATGAAACAAATTTAGTTATGAAAAATAATCAAACAATGTTTATATATATTTAACTTTTCCAATCCTGCTTAGAAAAATAATTTAGTAAAAATACAAAAAAGTAACATATTTAAAAATAAAAGTGAAAGTAAAAATACATCCGAGAAACGCTCGATGGATAAAGTTAATAAATCAAGTAATTATTATATTTCTGCTAGCATAATATAAATGATCGAATTTGCTAATGAACAACCAATTGTGAGAATTCCTTGTTGACGTACGCTTCCCTCACCAAATGAGGAAGCGATGCATGGGAGGGTGATAACCACAAAAGATTCTATATTAACTCCTCCTACCCACCAAAGGAGCATGGTTTCTTGAAAGAACAGATATCACACTATCCCGAATTGAGTATTGAAAGCTAGTACAATAATACATTAACAGTAGTTTCGGTTTCAGACAGGTACCAAATCTCCATTAGCAATAGATGTTATTGGTGAACTTGAGATTTGTGGTAGATAACAAAAAAATTTTGAATCCTATTATTACTAGCTCTAAGTTAGAGTGAACAGTTCCCCCAAACAAAAAAAGCTCCTACAATTAAAAAAAAAAAAAAAAAAAAAAAAAATGCACACATTTATATGGGTTAAAAAATTGGAATGGCCCGGAAATGTGGGATAATTTTACACTAAATTCAGATGCGAAACTGATCCCCAACCTAAATTATAAAGTAATTGTCTTATATTGCTTTATTTTTGTTTACCTTTCCAAGTTCATCAGAGTTTGCATACATACAAACACAGCAAGTTAAGAGTTCATTTTTGCTTTTAAATTCGATAAGTTCAATTAAAATTAGTTTTTGTTCATTTTGGGTCAAAAAAAGTTGTTTTTAGTGTAATAAGTATAGAACATCAAAATATGTTTGATGTCAGAAATAAATAAAAAAAAAAAAAAAGTAACAATTTCCTAGTTCCGCAGCAGAGGGAGATATGACGTTATTCTTTAAGGAAACAAGTCTACTATCTCACCTATTCGTTTAGGGAATCGCTTGCAGTATGACAAAATTCACATTTCCAGAAAAGGACAGTAATGTCAGGTGATACAAGACGAGAAAAAAAAGACTAAAAACCAGGAAAACCAAAAGACTAAAAGCGCGAGAGAGACGCAGAGAGAGAGAGAGAGAGAGAGAGAGAGAGAGAGAGAGAGAGAGAGAGAGAGAGAGAGAGAGAGAGAGAGAGAGAGAGAGAGAGAAGGGAAAAAAAAAGGGGGGCAAATCAAGAGAGGAAAAAAAAAGGGGGGCAAATCAAGAGAGGAAAAAAAAAGGGGGGCAAATCAAGAGAGGAAAAAAAAAGGGGGGCAAATCAAGAGAGGAAAAAAAAAGGGGGGCAAATCAAGAGAGGAAAAAAAAAGGGGGGCAAATCAAGAGAGGAAAAAAAAAGGGGGGCAAATCAAGAGAGGAAAAAAAAAGGGGGGCAAATCAAGAGAGGAAAAAAAAAGGGGGGCAAATCAAGAGAGGAAAAAAAAAGGGGGGCAAATCAAGAGAGGAAAAAAAAAGGGGGGCAAATCAAGAGAGGAAAAAAAAAGGGGGGCAAATCAAGAGAGGAAAAAAAAAGGGGGGCAAATCAAGAGAGGAAAAAAAAAGGGGGGCAAATCAAGAGAGGAAAAAAAAAGGGAGGCAAATCAAGAGAGGAAAAAAAAAGGGGGGCAAATCAAGAGAGGAAAAAAAAAGGGGGGCAAATCAAGAGAGGAAAAAAAAAGGGGGGCAAATCAAGAGAGGAAAAAAAAAGGGGGGCAAATCAAGAGAGGAAAAAAAAAGGGGGGCCAATCAAGAGAGGAAAAAAAAAGGGGGCCAAATCAAGAAAGGAAAAAAAAAGGGGGGCAAATCAAGAGAGGAAAAAAAAAGGGGGGCAAATCAAGAGAGGAAAAAAAAAGGGGGGCAAATCAAGAGAGGAAAAAAAAAGGGGGGCAAATCAAGAGAGGAAAAAAAAAGGGGGGCAAATCAAGAGAGGAAAAAAAAAGGGGGGCAAATCAAGAGAGGAAAAAAAAAGGGGGGCAAATCAAGAGAGGAAAAAAAAAGGGGGGCAAATCAAGAGAGGAAAAAAAAAGGGGGGCAAATCAAGAGAGGAAAAAAAAAGGGGGCCAATCAAGAAAGGAAAAAAAAGGGGGCCAATCAAGAAAGGAAAAAAAAGGGGGCCAATCAAGAAAGGAAAAAAAAGGGGGCCAATCAAGAAAGGAAAAAAAAGGGGGCCAATCAAGAAAGGAAAAAAAAGGGGGCCAATCAAGAAAGGAAAAAAAAGGGGGCCAATCAAGAAAGGAAAAAAAAGGGGGCCAATCAAGAAAGGAAAAAAAAGGGGGCCAATCAAGAAAGGAAAAAAAAGGGGGCCAATCAAGAAAGGAAAAAAAAGGGGGCCAATCAAGAAAGGAAAAAAAAGGGGGCCAATCAAGAAAGGAAAAAAAAGGGGGCCAATCAAGAAAGGAAAAAAAAGGGGGCCAATCAAGAAAGGAAAAAAAAGGGGGCCAATCAAGAAAGGAAAAAAAAGGGGGCAAATCAAGAAAGGAAAAAAAAGGGGGCAAATCAAGAAAGGAAAAAAAAGGGGGCAAATCAAGAAAGGAAAAAAAAGGGGGCAAATCAAGAAAGGAAAAAAAAGGGGGCAAATCAAGAAAGGAAAAAAAAGGGGGCAAATCAAGAGAGGGGCAAATCAAGAGAAGAAAAAAAAAAAAATTGAGAGGAAAAAGGCCCAAAAACAAAAGAAAAGGAGGGAGGGGGAAGGGCCAAAAAAGAGGGGAACGGAAAAAAAAAGGGGGAAGGGACAAAGAGGGGGGAGGGGACGAAAAGGGGGGAAGGGACAAAAAAAAAAGAGAAAAAGGCTAAATCGAGAGAAAAAAAAGGGCCAAGGGGAAAAAGGACAAAAAGGGCCAAAAAGCAAGAGGGGGGGAGTCAAAGAGCCAAAAAGCAAGAGAGGAGGGGGAAAAGGGTCAAAAGAAAGAGAGGAGGGGGAAAAGGGTCAAAAGCAAGAGAGGAGGGGGAAAAGGGTCAAAAGCAAGAGAGGAGGGGGAAAAGGGTCAAAAGCAAGAGAGGAGGGGGAAAAGGGTCAAAAGCAAGAGAGGAGGGGGAAAAGGGTCAAAAGCAAGAGAGGAGGGGGAAAAGGGTCAAAAGCAAGAGAGGAGGGGGAAAAGGGTCAAAAGCAAGAGAGGAGGGGGAAAAGGGTCAAAAGCAAGAGAGGAGGGGGAAAAGGGTCAAAAGCAAGTGAGGAGGGGGAAAAGGGTCAAAAGCAAGTGAGGAGGGGGAAAAGGGTCAAAAGCAAGTGAGGAGGGGGAAAAGGGTCAAAAGCAAGTGAGGAGGGGGAAAAGGGTCAAAAGCAAGAGAGGAGGGGGAAAAGGGTCAAAAGCAAGAGAGGAGGGGGAAAAGGGTCAAAAGCAAGAGAGGAGGGGGAAAAGGGTCAAAAGCAAGAGAGGAGGGGGAAAAGGGTCAAAAGCAAGAGAGGAGGGGGAAAAGGGTCAAAAGCAAGTGAGGAGGGGGAAAAGGGTCAAAAGCAAGTGAGGAGGGGGAAAAGGGTCAAAAGCAAGAGAGGAGGGGGAAAAGGGTCAAAAGCAAGTGAGGAGGGGGAAAAGGGTCAAAAGCAAGAGAGGAGGGGGAAAAGGGTCAAAAGCAAGAGGGGGGAGAAAAGGGTCAAAAGCAAGAGGAAAATGGAAAAAAAAAAAAAAAAAAACAAGAAAAGAGGCCAAAAAACAAGAAAAAAAAAGGCCAACGGATATATTTGACATGTCTAGGGGTGTTCTTATGTAGCTTTTGTAAGAGAATCCCGCCGATATATGTATATCTCAATAATAAAAAAAAAAATGCGACTTAAGGGAGTTTGATTTTGACTAATGTTTACATTTTAATACGGCTTAAGTAATCAAGTACATTTGAGAAGTTTTTACACCGCAGAAGCAGAAGTGCAGTAACGAGCAGAGCGAGAAAGAGACCGAGAGCAGAGAGAGAGAGCAGGAGAGCTAGAATGAGAGAGAGAGAGAGCAGGAGAGCTAGAATAAGAGAGAGAGAGCGAGAGAGCTAGAATGAGAGAGAGAGAGCGAGAGAGCTAGAATGAGAGAGAGAGAGCTAGAATGAGAGAGAGAGAGCTAGAATGAGAGCGAGAGAGCTAGAATGAGAGCGAGAGAGCTAGAATGAGAGCGAGAGAGCTAGAATGAGAGCGAGAGAGCTAGAATGAGAGCGAGAGAGCTAGAATGAGAGCGAGAGAGCGAGAATGAGAGCGAGAGAGCGAGAATGAGCGAGAGAGCGAGAATGAGCGAGAGAGCGAGAATGAGCGAGAGAGCGAGAATGAGAGAGAGAGCGAGAATGAGAGAGAGAGCGAGAATGAGAGAGAGAGCGAGAATGAGAGAGAGAGCGAGAATGAGAGAGAGAGCGAGAATGAGAGAGAGAGCGAGAATGAGAGAGAGAGCGAGAATGAGAGAGAGAGAGAGAGCGAGAGAGCGAGAGAGCTAGAATGAGAGAGAGAGCGAGAGAGCTAGAATGAGAGAGAGAGCGAGAGAGCTAGAATGAGAGAGAGAGCGAGAGAGCTAGAATGAGAGAGAGAGCGAGAGAGCTAGAATGAGAGAGAGAGCGAGAGAGCTAGAATGAGAGAGAGAGCGAGAGAGCTAGAATGAGAGAGAGAGCGAGAGAGCTAGAATGAGAGAGAGAGCGAGAGAGCTAGAATGAGAGAGAGAGCGAGAGAGCTAGCATGAGAGAGAGAGCTAGCATGAGAGAGAGAGCGAGAGAGCTAGAATGAGAGAGAGAGCGAGAGAGCTAGAATGAGAGAGAGAGCGAGAGAGCTAGAATGAGAGAGAGAGCGAGAGAGCTAGAATGAGAGAGAGAGCGAGAGAGCTAGAATGAGAGAGAAAGCGAGAGAGCAAGAATGAGAGAGAAAGCGAGAGAGCAAGAATGAGAGAGAAAGCGAGAGAGCAAGAATGAGAGAGAGCGAGCGAGAGCGAGAAGGAGCCAGAGCCAGAGAGCGAGCGCGAAGGAGACAGAGCCAGAGAGCGAGCGCGAAGGAGACAGAGCCAGAGAGCGAGCGCGAAGGAGACAGAGCCAGAGAGCGAGCGCGAAGGAGACAGAGCCAGAGAGCGAGCGCGAAGGAGACAGAGCCAGAGAGCGAGCGCGAAGGAGACAGAGCCAGAGAGCGAGCGCGAAGGAGACAGAGCCAGAGAGCGAGCGCGAAGGAGACAGAGCCAGAGAGCGAGCGCGAAGGAGACAGAGCCAGAGAGCGAGCGCGAAGGAGACAGAGCGAGCGCGAACGAGACAGAGCGAGCGCGAACGAGACAGAGCGCGAGCGCGAACGAGACAGAGCGCGAGCGAGAACGAGACAGAGCGCGAGCGAGAACGAGACAGAGCGCGAGCGAGAACGAGACAGAGCGCGAGCGAGAACGAGACAGAGCGCGAGCGAGAACGAGACAGAGCGAGCGAGAACGAGACAGAGCGAGCGAGAACGAGACAGAGCGAGCGAGAACGAGGCAGAGCGAGCGAGAACGAGGCAGAGCGAGCGAGAACGAGGCAGAGCGAGCGAGAACAAGGCAGAGCGAGCGAGAACGAGACAGAGCGAGCGAGAGACTACCGAGAGAAGAGAGACTACCGAGAGAAGAGAGACTACCGAGAGAAGAGAGACTACCGAGAGAAGAGAGACTACCGAGAGAAGAGAGACTACCGAGAGAAGAGAGACTGCAGAGAGCGAGCGAGAGCAGAAGGAGAGAGCGAGCGAGAGCAGAAGGAGAGAGCGAGCGAGAGCAGAAGGAGAGAGCGAGCGAGAGAAGAAGGAGAGAGCGAGCGAGAGCAGAAGGAGAGAGCGAGCGAGAGCAGAAGGAGAGAGCGAGCGAGAGCAGAAGGAGAGCGAGCGAGAGCAGAAGGAGAGCGAGCGAGAGCAGAAGGAGAGCGAGCGAGAGCAGAAGGAGAGAGCGAGCGAGAGCAGAAGGAGAGAGCGAGCGAGAGCAGAAGGAGAGAGCGAGCGAGAGCAGAAGGAGAGAGCGAGAGAGAGAGAGACGGTAACAAGCAGAGAGAGAGAGAGACGGTAACAAGCAGAGAGAGAGAGAGAGACGGTAACAAGCAGAGAGAGAGAGAGAGAGAGACGGTAACAAGCAGAGAGAGAGAGAGAGAGACGGTAACAAGCAGAGAGAGAGAGAGAGAGACGGTAACAAGCAGAGAGAGAGAGAGACGGTAACAAGCAGAGAGAGAGAGAGAGACGGTAACAAGCAGAGAGAGAGAGAGAGACGGTAACAAGCAGAGAGAGAGAGAGAGAGACGGTAACAAGCAGAGAGAGAGAGAGAGAGACGGTAACAAGCAGAGAGAGAGAGAGAGAGACGGTAACAAGCAGAGAGAGAGAGAGAGAGAGAGAGAGACGGTAACAAGCAGAGAGAGAGAGAGAGAGAGACGGTAACAAGCAGAGAGAGAGAGAGAGAGAGAGAGAGACGGTAACAAGCAGAGAGAGAGAGAGAGAGAGAGAGAGACGGTAACAAGCAGAGAGAGAGAGAGAGACGGTAACAAGCAGAGAGAGAGAGAGAGAGACGGTAACAAGCAGAGAGAGAGAGAGAGAGACGGTAACAAGCAGAGAGAGAGAGAGAGAGAGACGGTAACAAGCAGAGAGAGAGAGAGAGAGAGACGGTAACAAGCAGAGAGAGAGAGAGAGAGAGACGGTAACAAGCAGAGAGAGAGAGAGAGAGAGAGAGAGACGGTAACAAGCAGAGAGAGAGAGAGAGAGAGAGAGAGACGGTAACAAGCAGAGAGAGAGAGAGAGAGAGAGAGAGACGGTAACAAGCAGAGAGAGAGAGAGAGAGAGAGAGAGACGGTAACAAGCAGAGAGAGAGAGAGAGAGAGAGAGAGACGGTAACAAGCAGAGAGAGAGAGAGAGAGAGAGAGAGACGGTAACAAGCAGAGAGAGAGAGAGAGAGAGAGAGACGGTAACAAGCAGAGAGAGAGAGAGAGAGACGGTAACAAGCAGAGAGAGAGAGAGAGAGAGAGAGAGACGGTAACAAGCAGAGAGAGAGAGAGAGAGAGACGGTAACAAGCAGAGAGAGAGAGAGAGAGAGACGGTAACAAGCAGAGAGAGAGAGAGAGAGAGACGGTAACAAGCAGAGAGAGAGAGAGACGGTAACAAGCAGAGACAGAGAGAGAGAGACGGTAACAAGCAGAGACAGAGAGAGAGAGAGACGGTAACAAGCAGAGAGAGAGAGAGAGAGAGACGGTAACAAGCAGAGAGAGAGAGAGAGAGAGACGGTAACAAGCAGAGAGAGAAAGAGAGACGGTAACAAGCAGAGAGAGAGAGAGACGGTAACAAGCAGAGAGAGAGAGAGAGAGAGACGGTAACAAGCAGAGAGAGAGAGAGAGAGACGGTAACAAGCAGAGAGAGAGAGAGAGAGAGACGGTAACAAGCAGAGAGAGAGAGAGAGAGAGACGGTAACAAGCAGAGAGAGAGAGAGAGAGAGACGGTAACAAGCAGAGAGAGAGAGAGAGAGAGAGAGACGGTAACAAGCAGAGAGAGAGAGAGAGAGAGAGAGACGGTAACAAGCAGAGAGAGAGAGAGAGAGAGAGAGAGAGACGGTAACAAGCAGAGAGAGAGAGAGAGAGACGGTAACAAGCAGAGAGAGAGAGAGAGAGAGACGGTAACAAGCAGAGAGAGAGAGAGAGAGAGACGGTAACAAGCAGAGAGAGAGAGAGAGAGAGACGGTAACAAGCAGAGAGAGAGAGAGAGACGGTAACAAGCAGAGAGAGAGAGAGACGGTAACAAGCAGAGAGAGAGAGAGACGGTAACAAGCAGAGAGAGAGAGAGACGGTAACAAGCAGAGACAGAGAGAGAGAGACGGTAACAAGCAGAGACAGAGAGAGAGAGACGGTAACAAGCAGAGACAGAGAGAGACGGTAACAAGCAGAGACAGAGAGAGAGAGAGACGGTAACAAGCAGAGACAGAGAGAGAGAGAGACGGTAACAAGCAGAGACAGAGAGAGAGAGAGACGGTAACAAGCAGAGACAGAGAGAGAGAGAGACGGTAACAAGCAGAGACAGAGAGAGAGAGAGACGGTAACAAGCAGAGACAGAGAGAGAGAGAGACGGTAACAAGCAGAGACAGAGAGAGAGAGAGACGGTAACAAGCAGAGACAGAGAGAGAGAGAGACGGTAACAAGCAGAGACAGAGAGAGAGAGAGACGGTAACAAGCAGAGACAGAGAGAGAGAGAGACGGTAACAAGCAGAGACAGAGAGAGAGAGAGACGGTAACAAGCAGAGACAGAGAGAGAGAGAGACGGTAACAAGCAGAGACAGAGAGACAGAGACGGTAACAAGCAGAGAGAGAGAGACAGAGACGGTAACAAGCAGAGAGAGAGAGACAGAGACGGTAACAAGCAGAGAGAGAGAGACAGAGACGGTAACAAGCAGAGAGAGAGAGACAGAGACGGTAACAAGCAGAGAAAGAGAGAGAGAGAGACGGTAACAAGCAGAGAGAGAGAGAGAGAGAGACGGTAACAAGCAGAGAGAGAGAGAGAGAGAGAGACGGTAACAAGCAGAGAGAGAGAGAGAGAGAGACGGTAACAAGCAGAGAGAGAGAGAGAGAGACGGTAACAAGCAGAGAGAGAGAGAGAGAGAGACGGTAACAAGCAGAGAGAGAGAGAGAGAGAGACGGTAACAAGCAGAGAGAGAGAGAGAGAGAGACGGTAACAAGCAGAGAGAGAGAGAGAGAGACGGTAACAAGCAGAGAGAGAGAGAGAGAGAGACGGTAACAAGCAGAGAGAGAGAGAGAGAGAGACGGTAACAAGCAGAGAGAGAGAGAGAGAGAGACGGTAACAAGCAGAGAGAGAGAGAGAGAGAGACGGTAACAAGCAGAGAGAGAGAGAGAGAGACGGTAACAAGCAGAGAGAGAGAGAGAGAGAGACGGTAACAAGCAGAGAGAGAGAGAGAGAGAGACGGTAACAAGCAGAGAGAGAGAGAGAGAGAGACGGTAACAAGCAGAGAGAGAGAGAGAGAGAGACGGTAACAAGCAGAGAGAGAGAGAGAGAGACGGTAACAAGCAGAGAGAGAGAGAGAGAGACGGTAACAAGCAGAGAGAGAGAGAGAGACGGTAACAAGCAGAGAGAGAGAGAGAGACGGTAACAAGCAGAGAGAGAGAGAGAGACGGTAACAAGCAGAGAGAGAGAGAGAGACGGTAACAAGCAGAGAGAGAGAGAGAGAGACGGTAACAAGCAGAGAGAGAGAGAGAGAGACGGTAACAAGCAGAGAGAGAGAGAGAGAGACGTTAACAAGCAGAGAGAGAGAGAGAGACGTTACCAAGCAGAGAGAGAGAGAGAGAGACGTTACCAAGCAGAGAGAGAGAGAGAGAGACGTTAACAAGCAGAGAGAGAGAGAGAGACGTTAACAAGCAGAGAGAGAGAGAGACGTTAACAAGCAGAGAGAGAGAGAGACGTTAACAAGCAGAGAGAGAGAGAGACGTTAACAAGCAGAGAGAGAGAGAGACGTTAACAAGCAGAGAGAGAGAGAGACGTTAACAAGCAGAGAGAGAGAGAGACGTTAACAAGCAGAGAGAGAGAGAGACGTTAACAAGCAGAGAGAGAGAGAGACGTTAACAAGCAGAGAGAGAGAGAGACGTTAACAAGCAGAGAGAGAGAGAGACGTTAACAAGCAGAGAGAGAGAGAGACGTTAACAAGCAGAGAGAGAGAGAGACGTTAACAAGCAGAGAGAGAGAGAGACGTTAACAAGCAGAGAGAGAGAGAGACGTTAACAAGCAGAGAGAGAGAGAGACGTTAACAAGCAGAGAGAGAGAGACGTTAACAAGCAGAGAGAGAGAGAGACGTTAACAAGCAGAGAGAGAGAGAGACGTTAACAAGCAGAGAGAGAGAGAGACGTTAACAAGCAGAGAGAGAGAGAGACGTTAACAAGCAGAGAGAGAGAGAGACGTTAACAAGCAGAGAGAGAGAGAGACGTTAACAAGCAGAGAGAGAGAGAGACGTTAACAAGCAGAGAGAGAGAGAGACGTTAACAAGCAGAGAGAGAGAGAGACGTTAACAAGCAGAGAGAGAGAGAGACGTTAACAAGCAGAGAGAGAGAGAGACGTTAACAAGCAGAGAGAGAGAGAGACGTTAACAAGCAGAGAGAGAGAGAGACGTTAACAAGCAGAGAGAGAGAGAGACGTTAACAAGCAGAGAGAGAGAGAGACGTTAACAAGCAGAGAGAGAGAGAGAGACGTTAACAAGCAGAGAGAGAGAGAGAGACGTTAACAAGCAGAGAGAGAGAGAGAGACGTTAACAAGCAGAGAGAGAGAGAGAGACGTTAACAAGCAGAGAGAGAGAGAGACGTTAACAAGCAGAGAGAGAGAGAGACGTTAACAAGCAGAGAGAGAGAGAGAGACGTTAACAAGCAGAGAGAGAGAGAGAGACGTTAACAAGCAGAGAGAGAGAGAGAGACGTTAACAAGCAGAGAGAGAGAGAGAGACGTTAACAAGCAGAGAGAGAGAGAGAGACGTTAACAAGCAGAGAGAGAGAGAGACGTTAACAAGCAGAGAGAGAGAGACGTTAACAAGCAGAAAGAGAGAGACGTTAACAAGCAGAAAGAGAGAGACGTTAACAAGCAGAAAGAGAGAGACGTTAACAAGCAGAAAGAGAGAGACGTTAACAAGCAGAAAGAGAGAGACGTTAACAAGCAGAAAGAGAGAGACGTTAACAAGCAGAAAGAGAGAGACGTTAACAAGCAGAAAGAGAGAGACGTTAACAAGCAGAAAGAGAGAGACGTTAACAAGCAGAAAGAGAGAGACGTTAACAAGCAGAAAGAGAGAGACGTTAACAAGCAGAAAGAGAGAGACGTTAACAAGCAGAAAGAGAGAGACGTTAACAAGCAGAAAGAGAGAGACGTTAACAAGCAGAAAGAGAGAGACGTTAACAAGCAGAAAGAGAGAGACGTTAACAAGCAGAAAGAGAGAGACGTTAACAAGCAGAAAGAGAGAGACGTTAACAAGCAGAAAGAGAGAGACGTTAACAAGCAGAAAGAGAGAGACGTTAACAAGCAGAAAGAGAGAGACGTTAACAAGCAGAAAGAGAGAGACGTTAACAAGCAGAAAGAGAGAGACGTTAACAAGCAGAAAGAGAGAGACGTTAACAAGCAGAAAGAGAGAGACGTTAACAAGCAGAAAGAGAGAGACGTTAACAAGCAGAAAGAGAGAGACGTTAACAAGCAGAAAGAGAGAGACGTTAACAAGCAGAAAGAGAGAGAGAGACGTTAACAAGCAGAGAGACAGAGAGACGTTAACAAGCAGAGAGACAGAGAGACGTTAACAAGCAGAGAGAGAGAGAGACGTTAACAAGCAGAGAGAGAGAGAGACGTTAACAAGCAGAGAGAGAGAGAGACGTTAACAAGCAGAGAGAGAGAGACGTTAACAAGCAGAGAGAGAGAGAGAGACGTTAACAAGCAGAGAGAGAGAGAGACGGTAACAAGCAGAGAGAGAGAGAGACGGTAACAAGCAGAGAGAGAGAGAGACGGTAACAAGCAGAGAGAGAGAGAGACGGTAACAAGCAGAGAGAGAGAGAGACGGTAACAAGCAGAGAGAGAGAGAGACGGTAACAAGCAGAGAGAGACGGTAACAAGCAGAGAGAGACGGTAACAAGCAGAGAGAGAGAGACACGGTAACAAGCGGAGAGAGAGAGAGACACGGTAACAAGCAGAGAGAGAGAGAGACACGGTAACAAGCAGAGAGAGAGAGAGAGAGACGGTAACAAGCAGAGAGAGACGGTAACAAGCAGAGAGAGAGAGAGAGAGACACGGTAACAAGCAGAGAGAGAGTGAGAGACACGGTAACAAGCAGAGAGAGAGTGAGAGACACGGTAACAAGCAGAGAGAGAGAGAGAGAGAGACGGTAACAAGCAGAGAGAGACGGTAACAAGCAGAGAGAGAGAGAGAGAGACACGGTAACAAGCAGAGAGAGAGTGAGAGACACGGTAACAAGCAGAGAGAAGAGAGAGACACGGTAACAAGCAGAGAGAAGAGAGAGACACGGTAACAAGCAGAGAGAGAGAGAGAGAGACACGGTAACAAGCAGAGAGAGAGAGAGAGAGACACGGTAACAAGCAGAGAGAGAGAGAGAGAGACACGGTAACAAGCAGAGAGAGAGAGAGAGACACGGTAACAAGCAGAGAGAGAGAGAGACACGGTAACAAGCAGAGAGAGAGAGAGACACGGTAACAAGCAGAGAGAGAGAGAGACACGGTAACAAGCAGAGAGAGAGAGAGACACGGTAACAAGCAGAGAGAGAGAGAGAGACACGGTAACAAGCAGAGAGAGAGAGAGACACGGTAACAAGCAGAGAGAGAGAGAGAGAGAGACACGGTAACAAGCAGAGAGAGAGAGACGTTAACAAGCAGAAAGAGAGAGACGTTAACAAGCAGAAAGAGAGAGACGTTAACAAGCAGAAAGAGAGAGACGTTAACAAGCAGAAAGAGAGAGACGTTAACAAGCAGAAAGAGAGAGACGTTAACAAGCAGAAAGAGAGAGACGTTAACAAGCAGAAAGAGAGAGACGTTAACAAGCAGAAAGAGAGAGACGTTAACAAGCAGAAAGAGAGAGACGTTAACAAGCAGAAAGAGAGAGACGTTAACAAGCAGAAAGAGAGAGACGTTAACAAGCAGAAAGAGAGAGACGTTAACAAGCAGAAAGAGAGAGACGTTAACAAGCAGAAAGAGAGAGACGTTAACAAGCAGAAAGAGAGAGACGTTAACAAGCAGAAAGAGAGAGACGTTAACAAGCAGAAAAAAGAGAGACGTTAACAAGCAGAAAAGAGAGAGACGTTAACAAGCAGAAAAGAGAGAGACGTTAACAAGCAGAGAGAGAGAGACGTTAACAAGCAGAGAGAGAGAGAGACGTTAACAAGCAGAGAGAGAGAGAGACGTTAACAAGCAGAGAGAGAGAGAGACGTTAACAAGCAGAGAGAGAGAGAGACGTTAACAAGCAGAGAGAGAGAGAGACGTTAACAAGCAGAGAGAGAGAGAGACGTTAACAAGCAGAGAGAGAGAGACGGTAACAAGCAGAGAGAGAGAGAGACGGTAACAAGCAGAGAGAGAGAGAGACGGTAACAAGCAGAGAGAGAGAGAGACGGTAACAAGCAGAGAGAGAGAGAGACGGTAACAAGCAGAGAGAGAGAGAGACGGTAACAAGCAGAGAGAGAGAGAGACGGTAACAAGCAGAGAGAGAGAGAGACGGTAACAAGCAGAGAGAGAGAGAGAGAGAGACACGGTAACAAGCGGAGAGAGAGAGAGACACGGTAACAAGCAGAGAGAGAGAGAGACACGGTAACAAGCAGAGAGAGAGAGAGACACGGTAACAAGCAGAGAGAGAGAGAGACACGGTAACAAGCAAAGAGAGAGAGAGAGAGAGACGGTAACAAGCAGAGAGAGACGGTAACAAGCAGAGAGAGAGAGAGAGACACGGTAACAAGCAGAGAGAGAGTGAGAGACACGGTAACAAGCAGAGAGAGAGTGAGAGACACGGTAACAAGCAGAGAGAGAGAGAGAGAGAGACGGTAACAAGCAGAGAGAGACGGTAACAAGCAGAGAGAGACGGTAACAAGCAGAGAGAGAGAGAGAGAGACACGGTAACAAGCAGAGAGAGAGTGAGAGACATGGTAACAAGCAGAGAGAGAGTGAGAGACACGGTAACAAGCAGAGAGAGAGAGAGACACTGTAACAAGCAGAGAGAGAGAGAGAGACACGGTAACAAGCAGAGAGAGAGAGAGAGACACGGTAACAAGCAGAGAGAGAGAGAGACACGGTAACAAGCAGAGAGAGAGAGAGACACGGTAACAAGCAGAGAGAGAGAGAGAGAGAGAGACGGTAACAAGCAGAGAGAGAGAGAGAGAGAGACACGGTAACAAGCAGAAAGAGTGAGAGAGAGACACGGTAACAAGCAGAGAGAGAGAGAGAGAGACACGGTAACAAGCAGAGAGAGAGAGAGAGAGACACGGTAACAAGCAGAGAGAGAGAGAGAGAGACACGGTAACAAGCAGAGAGAGAGAGAGAGACACGGTAACAAGCAGAGAGAGAGAGAGAGAGACACGGTAACAAGCAGAGAGAGAGAGAGAGAGACACGGTAACAAGCAGAGAGAGAGAGAGAGAGACACGGTAACAAGCAGAGAGAGAGAGAGAGACACGGTAACAAGCAGAGAGAGAGAGAGAGACACGGTAACAAGCAAAGAGAGAGAGAGAGACACGGTAACAAGCAGAGAGAGAGAGAGAGAGACGGTAACAAGCAGAGAGAGAGAGAGAGAGAGACGGTAACAAGCAGAGAGAGAGAGAGAGACGGTAACAAGCAGAGAGAGAGAGAGACGGTAACAAGCAGAGAGAGAGAGAGACGGTAACAAGCAGAGAGAGAGAGAGACGGTAACAAGCAGAGAGAGAGAGAGACGGTAACAAGCAGAGAGAGAGAGAGACGGTAACAAGCAGAGAGAGAGAGAGACGGTAACAAGCAGAGAGAGAGAGAGACGGTAACAAGCAGAGAGAGAGAGAGAGAGACGGTAACAAGCAGAGAGAGAGAGAGAGAGAGACGGTAACAAGCAGAGAGAGAGAGAGAGAGAGACGGTAACAAGCAGAGAGAGAGAGACGGTAACAAGCAGAGAGAGAGAGACGGTAACAAGCAGAGAGAGAGAGACGGTAACAAGCAGAGAGAGAGAGAGAGACGGTAACAAGCAGAGAGAGAGAGAGACGGTAACAAGCAGAGAGAGAGAGAGACGGTAACAAGCAGAGAGAGAGAGAGAGAGACGGTAACAAGCAGAGAGAGAGAGAGAGACGGTAACAAGCAGAGAGAGAGAGAGAGAGACGGTAACAAGCAGAGAGAGAGAGAGAGAGACGGTAACAAGCAGAGAGAGAGAGAGAGAGACGGTAACAAGCAGAGAGAGAGAGAGAGAGACGGTAACAAGCAGAGAGAGAGAGAGAGAGACGGTAACAAGCAGAGAGAGAGAGAGAGAGACGGTAACAAGCAGAGAGAGAGAGAGAGAGACGGTAACAAGCAGAGAGAGAGAGAGAGAGACGGTAACAAGCAGAGAGAGAGAGAGACGGTAACAAGCAGAGAGAGAGAGAGACGGTAACAAGCAGAGAGAGAGAGAGACGGTAACAAGCAGAGAGAGAGAGAGAGAGACGGTAACAAGCAGAGAGAGAGAGAGAGAGACGGTAACAAGCAGAGAGAGAGAGAGAGAGAGACGGTAACAAGCAGAGAGAGAGAGAGAGAGAGACAGTAACAAGCAGAGAGAGAGACAGTAACAAGCAGAGAGAGAGACAGTAACAAGCAGAGAGAGAGAGAGAGAGAGACAGTAACAAGCAGAGAGAGAGACAGTAACAAGCAGAGAGAGAGACAGTAACAAGCAGAGAGACAGTAACAAGCAGAGAGAGAGACAGTAACAAGCAGAGAGAGAGACAGTAACAAGCAGAGAGAGAGACAGTAACAAGCAGAGAGAGAGACAGTAACAAGCAGAGAGAGAGACAGTAACAAGCAGAGAGAGAGACAGTAACAAGCAGAGAGAGAGACAGTAACAAGCAGAGAGAGAGACAGTAACAAGCAGAGAGAGAGACAGTAACAAGCAGAGAGAGAGAGAGAGAGACAGTAACAAGCAGAGAGAGAGAGAGAGAGACAGTAACAAGCAGAGAGAGAGAGAGAGAGACAGTAACAAGCAGAGAAAGACAGAGACAGATAATAATGAGCGGAGAGAGAGATAGTAATAAGCAAAGAGCAAGAGAACAGAGGCTTTAAAGGCTGTACCAAACCTAACCCCATAATGGATGAGTCAGATTTTCCAAGTCCTGGATGAAAGTGTGAGGCTATTTTGCTGTGACTGACTCAAACTAATAATACTCCAGCAGGATTTGGCTTCAGATAATAAATTGCAAAGAGCTATGCAAATGGATGTTGGTGAGGGGAGGGATGGGGTAATAATAGGAGCATAAAATAATTAGGTTAGCAATCAAAGGAGGCTGCCAATATGATTACTGACACACACACACACACACACACACACACGTGCATGTGTGTGCATCACAAAAAGCATAGCTTTAATATATAAAAGTAAAAAAATGTGTACACATGTTGATATATTTCTTTGTATAGTACTCATTAATTGAATAATTAACCGATCATGAATTTTGGTACACAGCTGTTTAGCATAAAGATTCTCAGTATGGGCTATATTAAGTTTTATGAAAAGACACTAAAATTGAATGGACGTCTTTTGTGAAAATTTAAATACGTCTTATCTTTGTGAATTTTTTTAATAGATATAAGGCAAATTTAATGCATTTTTAGGAAGCATAACATGGGCAGAAAATTTTTAAATTTAAATATATCAGATTTTTATATCAAATTTGATCCATAGTTATTAAATACTAATGAAGCAAGGTATTTATCTCCATCACACTGGAAGATTAAACAAAGGTAAAGAAAGTGAGGTTGGAAAGTCAGTGTCTCCAATAAGGAGAACTCTGGCCTGTAACAACATGTCTGAACAGCTCTTTCAGCATTCCCTGGTAGAGACGCCTCCGGCGATTAGCAATAAACTAACTTCTTTATAAAAAGAAAAGGCAAACTTAGAGTGTGGACCACTGCACAGGACCAACTTCATACAGGGATAAGAATGGTCAAAACTTGATTTTGATGCCAAGGTAAAAACCCCAGCAACAACAATGAAGCAAGATTCCTCCAATAACTTCTTAAGTCTCCTTAAGCTGAAGCCTTAAATTGGTACTTTTGCATAACGACCTGCTTTTCCATGAATGTTACCTCGGCATATCCCGGCAGCTTATGTAAACTACAGGAATATGGCGAAAACGCTCAGCTAACGAAAAATTAATTGACCACATAACATTTGAAATACACTGTATTTAGTTAATAAAAATTTCAGCAGATAACACTTAAACTGAAGTTCTAATTTTCCATTTCCTTTAGCCCTTCTCAACCCCCTTTGCCGTCTATGACTGCCTTTCTAGTCGATCGAAAATATTCCTAATAAAATAACCTCTCCCATAACCTAAGAAAAAAACAAATTGCAGAAAAATAATTCTTATAAAATATTCCTCTGTCCTCTTTAAGAAAAAAAAAATTGAAATCTAAAATAAAAATGCTTACATTAAAAAACTCACAAAAAACAATTTCATTTTCATTTGTTGCTACACATTTAAACAAATATTCATTTATGAACCTTACGCTAGGTTGAGGTTATATTTCTATTTATTGTATCTCCATTTTTCTAGCGTTTTAAAATTTAATCAGCATTCAGCATATTCCGGTGGTTTATGTAAACTGTCGGGATATGTCAACACAACACATCACGAAAATATGGGTACACAGAAGTAACCTTAAATTTTAGACAAATGCTAGAAACAAAGTCATGTAATGGATTCCAATCAAAATTGGAATAAGGATTCTAGACAAGGCTTAGAATCATTATATATTGGTTTTTAATCTTTGTAAGATAACATAAAAGTGGTACAAAATGGTTCTGTGGAAGAATTAATTTTCACCATTCCGGGACAGGAATTCTATTTTTAAATAAAAAAAAAAAATTAAAAAATGCAAGTAATTTCCTCCTTCATAAGGAAACTTATGTTCTTATGTACATAAAAAAATGTAAAAGAGTATACACTCCTTAACATCTGCACAGAATTTATTTTCCATGTACTTTTACAAAATCTCTTAAAGATTGTATTAGTCCATCCACGATGACTTGATATTCATTCATAAAAATGTAGATGCCTAAAAACGTAATATACAAAAGATAATTCTGTAATTGCTGGAGGAAAAAAAAATAGAAAACGAAATATAAAATAAAAGATCTTGCTAGCTATCAGTCATTTCATAAAGTTTTTTTTTTTTTTTTTTTTTACACACTGTAAAATGATATTTAATTCAGCCATTTTCTTTCTTGAATATATAATACACAAAAACATCTTCAAACTCTAGACACACAAAGATCACATCTTTATTAATAAACTAGCAGGGCTACTCGGCGTTGCCCAGGACAAATTAAAACTAGCTCTATTCATCTTTCAGCAACAATGCTTTTTTTCCTCCACCCGGCCAAATCCTATCTAGTTGGACACACAAACAACTCCTTCATATAATAGGTTCCTTGGGTAAGGAGTCTGCATTTTTTTTCTAAATTAGTACATAACACTGAAAAAAGATCCACCCTGACAAAATCTAGCATAGTTGACCACCAAAGAAGTATTTTTTTTTTTAATTTTAGACATTCATCTAGCATAAGTACTGATCAAGTACCAACTTTGTGAGTCTTTGTTTTGTCGTTTTTTTACTTTCAACTTGACATATAAACACACATGCAGACAACTTAAACTCTTGCTAGACACTGTCCTCGAGTGTCTAAAGTATCTCTGTAGAGGGTTTTGCCATCCTGGAATCAAGATACTTTTTCCCCCCACAAGTAAACCCTGATTAAATATTCAAAATTACATAGTATTCACTTCCCAGATAAGATCTCCTCGGTATAGATAATCCACACTGACTTTTACAAAGAATGGTGCACCTTCTCCAAGTAATGTTTCCTTAAGTAACAGCACGAAGCTGGATACTCCACCAGACTAGATGAATTCTTGTTCTAAGATCCAGTGATACCAAGAGATCACAAGAAATGTATCCTATAAACTATTTAAATGGTCGATTGTGGAGAGAAAAATTATCTATGTATCTCATAGAGATCAAGTGTTAACCCCGAGATCTTCAACTGAAGTAAAATGAAATAAAAAGAACAATTGTCCTTTATATAATAGAGACATGCATGTACACACACACTACCCATAAATATTAGGAGCTCTGCAGATGAACAGAGCTTTTATATTTTCAAATCATTGTTATGCTACAATGGCGAGGGATGGTATGGAGGGAGACCATATTTATATATTTATTCAGAGATACTGATTCCTGCTCAGCATAGACCTATTCCTGTAGTATGCCATCCAGCAGTGAAAGAGGTTAATATCATAAACTGCAATAGATGATTACACACGATAGGATGCTTAGAATTTAATATATTGACTGCGAGTTTACCCTTCTAAAGCATAAACAGCAGCTGCAGGTGCTTTTCTGAGAGAGAGAGAGAGAGAGAGGGGGGGATGTCTTAACATGCAAGTGTGTGTATTAAGGTATAAACAAAGCTTCTTTTAAGAATTTAATGTAGTTTGCATTAAGCATTGTTTAGCGTGTATATAAAGGATATTTATAGAATGCAATACAAGGCAGGGATGTAATGGATAGAAACAAATTAAGACATAATAGAATAAGCAATGACGATTCACCTTTATTAATCCAATATATCTATATATATAAAAATGTAATGTTCGTTCAACATCGATAAAACCATATTTTTACATTATCAATTTAATTGAAATTTTCAGAAAATCTGTAAAGTCAATGAATGTTTGCATGTTATTAAAATAATTTAACATTGCGAATTATAAAAATATTAATTAAAATATAAATATACTGGATACATCATTACACTTTAGGAAATTGCACTTTCCAATTTTGTCGTTTGCAATAACCATCGCACAAAGCACAGGGAACAATCTTTACAATTGTGGGGCTTATAATTACATACTGGCTGTTTTTTCACATGAACAATTTATGTTACGTATTCAAGAGTCACCAAACCAGAAAATCTCTATATCAGCTAAGAAAATGGAACAACAAAAACTGTACCCATATGAAATGGAAAATTAAACCTATAAGAAACGTGCTTTTTCTCATTTTGGGACTTTTTCCATTGCGCCAATGTGAGCCACAGCAGCGTGTGGAAGGGTACAGCTAGTATATGTATATTATTTCTTATATTTTATACTAGCATTGTTTTCTTACTTGTGTCAACATGGTCAGATGGAGTTTACACGTGTAACAAAGCGTTACGCTATCTTGGTAACATAGCGCATATAGGCGTTGAGAAAATCAGCAGCAGCCGTAGGATAGCTGGCTAGTGAAAATATTAGCAGCAGCAACCATTAAAGCACATATGCAAATTGGCAAGTGTGCATGCGCTGACATTACAGGAAGAAGGACAGAAAAAGAAAATAGGACAGCATATGGCCAAGCAAGAGAAGCTAGTTACGTGCTGAGCAAGATGGATGCGTAAAGTTGAGGGTGAGAAAGCACTGGCTAACGGCCAGTGTGAGTTGGGGAGGACAGTCTCTTAAAAAGCACATTATGCGGCACAGTGTTGTAAAACATGTATGCGAAAAGACTTATTTGAAAAATAATAAAATGTTCTATTTTGGAAGAACCACATATAAATGCATTTCATTTTTCATTTGCACTAAAAAAAAAAAAAAAAAAAAAAAAAAAAAATGCCGGGTCAGATTTTTATTCTTTTCCTTATTTGTTTGTGCTTTTATGTGTGGGTCTGAGAGGTTTGAAATACAACAACAGTTAAAAGTAAGACGCGTTACAGTTGTACAAGGGAAATTTTCACAAAACAAACATTAAAAATAAGAGTTATCCTCCTTGTTGATTTTGATCAAGTTTTTCGGTCATAATTAATAAAGGTTTCCATATTACCAGTTGTCTAGGTGAGACTATATAATTCTTGAAACTGTAGGGAAGTTATTATAGTGTTAATAGCAGGTTACAAAAAACAAAACCTGAATTGTCAGAATCAAAGTTTTATGTCAGCTTAAATGCTATTCAAATCCAACTTTAAAACTCACACGATCTATATAATGTAAAGAAAAAGTTTCAATAAAATCCGCCAAAAATGTAAATTTTCTTAATAGCCTAGCATCATATTCTGCACCACATCTAGTATCTTTCAGAGTCATCAGCATAAACTGTGCAAGTTTTACAGTATAACTATTTCAATAAATGCACTGACCTTTGATCTTCATATTTCCGTTACTTACACATGGCATAAGACTTGTTTTTATATTTTCCAAGTTGTCTCAACGATACAGTATTATTAACACAAAAATACACACACACACACATATATATATATATATATATATATGAGGGATGTTCCAAAAGTAATGCCCCCTATATGAATGAATCAGAGGGAATTGCAAATAGCTTTATTACGATGACTAAACTTGTGCATTCATAACCTGAAAGCTTTATCTCTGTTGAAGATATTGACGGTGTAAGATTCTAAGAAATCAACCAGTGTCATGGACGTGCGTCAGAAGCAGAGATGCATTGCTGAATTCCTCCATGCAAAAAAAAAAAAAAATTTTTTTTTTTAATAAATTAAACCACTTAACATTCACCGGAGCCTGTTGAACATTTACGTAAGCTAATGCAGTTTGTCAGATGTGTTAGACAAGGCATGCTCCAAACTTTAATGACCGAGGCATAAAGAGCCTGGCAAAAGTGCATTGAGAATGGTGGTAACTATGCAGAAAAATAAATCCTGGAGCACAAAAGTTCACTTATTTAATTGGTACCAGTCCTGCCTTAATAACACCTTAACATTTTAGTTATTTTTGGCCAATTATTCCTCAGGTTGTTAACCACGAGGGGATAGGAATGCTGAAACTTCAACTGTATCTCCAGCAATTACTGCCTTCCATAGTTTCTGTCATTTTGGTCAACCAATACCAGCTTCGGGTAGGATTGAAAACCGCTATCTTCAGATAATGTTCACCTGGAACTATAGAGATTCAACATCTTTATACACTGCACCATGGACCCTGAAGGCTGATTAAGATCGAATTTTTTGGTCTTATAAATCCAAGTTTTTGTTATTTGATCTTCCATTGTCGGGTACGTACCGAATGGTATATATTATTTAATTATTGGAATTCTTTTGAAATGAGTGATTTGTATATTTTTTATTTATTTATTATCCTCATCTTTTTATAGTTGTTTCAGAGGAATAGTTGGCCAAAACATCGTGAGACAACTATAAAATGATGAGAATAATAGTCTGCAAATAAATAAAACAAATCACTCATCTCAAAAGAATTCCAATGACATTATTTTTTTTATTTTATTTTTTTACAAATTAGTCCACCGGACAAATTATTCCTCGTAATTTAATAATCAATAGA
The DNA here is from genome assembly GCF_053919585.1 of Euprymna scolopes. Classification (NCBI taxonomy): domain Eukaryota; kingdom Metazoa; phylum Mollusca; class Cephalopoda; order Sepiida; family Sepiolidae; genus Euprymna; species Euprymna scolopes. The sequence goes on from NC_136498.1 coordinate 67,883,027, forward strand.
GGATTGATTCTATTATAATACATATACAATCCGCATAAATTAAAATATCATGTTTAAGCATATTGTATGAACTGGCAATGTGGGGCGTCCAGCTAGTGTGCGTGTGTGTATGTATATATATATATATATATATGAAAGCCTGTCAATTTTTTTTTTCAAAAACGTACATTTAAAATGAATAACTCATGTTGGCAGGATTTGTGGAGGATGGGATTGGTAAATAAAGTTTTTAAGGATATAATTATTTTTCTCAATTTTTTTTATGCTCTTTAAATTGCACAATATTTGCCTCATACCAAATTTAACACAGCTCTTGGGTAAGTTGGAACTCGAATTCCTTCCATTAATGGACAGAGAAAGAAACAAGGTTAATTTCTGAGTACTTTAAGAAAATTAAAAAAAAATAATTTTTTAATGGCAAATTTTATTTCAAGAAAAATAATTCTTCCAAAATAATGTCAGATTTAGAAACTACTTCATAAATTACATTGAAAGCCTCTAGTATAAATATTGTTTTTGTTTTTTTGCTTGTTTGTTTTAATTAAAAAAATAAATAAATCAGGCAATTATTTGGCTTCTACTGATTTATTAAAATATTAAATATTTTCTAATAGGCACAAAAAAAAAAAAATAGAAAAGGGTTGCTGCTGCTGCTTCTACCTTATGATGTCATTCCTGCATGATGCACAAAGAAGCATCACGTGTGTCTGAGGCTTCATCTGAAGCAGAGGCTGACACGTTTAACTTTCAGACAGACTCACAGACAGGGAACCGTCGAAATCAATATGTCAGTCTGAACTGCTGCTGTGGTGTATATTGACCGAGGAGGCAGTTGAACACTGAACAGCTACAGAGTCATTTTCAAGCCTACTCTCAAGCTCTGTATTGGAGAAAAGGCAAGAAAAGAAAAAAAAAATGGGGCAAAGGCTGTTGAAATGCAAGTGGAACTGTCTAAGAACACTTCCGACACTTCAGTCAATCCCCTTCCCCTCCCATCATTAGAAATGACATTTTTAGAAAAAAAAAATGTTTAAAAACTGATTTGTGTTAATCTCTGATTGCTAAAAATATTCAATATAAAACTATATCCATCTCATATACAATACATCCAAGCAGAAACGTGAAAATTTCATGAAAGCTTTCTTAATCAAAATTATTTGAACTTTTCAAATAAAGGAATATGGAATGCAAGATGAAAGTGTTATTTTAAAAATGTAAATCAGCTATATCCACTTGGCATTGCCTGTGATGCAATGAAGTCATCTTAATTTTTAATTGTTTACGTACTTTTAAACTAAAAGGTAGGCAACTATTCTTAAATCAAAAATAAATTACTCCCCTCCCCCATGCTGATTTTTATTTTTTAGTTATTATTTAAATGGAACAAATACATTGACGAAATTGCCAAGGCTGCTGCAAAGAAGGTGGGCTATCTCTACCATGCTAAGAAAATCACTCACACCAGAGAGTAAGCCTATGCCTTCACAAAGCCATAATTCGCTCATGCATGGACATTGTTGCCATATTTGGACTGGTGCATCTGCACTAATCTCACTCTTAAAGTCTTAAAAGTCTCAAATCTAATAGGATCCACACTAGCTAAGCTCCAGTCGCTGTCTAATTGCCATAATATTGCATGCCTGTGCTTGTTTTACAAGTACTTTAATGGAATGTGTTCTGATGAACTTTTTGCACTAGTATCCCCTTGACGTACATACTGACTAAACAAGCAGTAAAATCTCATCCTCAACTGTTGAAGTCACTAAATGACGAAAAGTGTTCTACTCTAAGTATCTTCCCTCTGATAGCTAGACTTTGGAATTACCTCCTTGTTTCCTTGACTCTACTAACCTGCAGAAGTTTAAATATAATGTGAATAGACCTCTCACTGCTCAACTCCCTATGATTTCCTGTGAGACATGGTTCCAAATAATAGCTATTTACGTTCTAAGTGGCAATATGCTTTGCTTGGGATTTAAAAAAGTTTCATATTAGCAGTTGTCTGAACAAGTATTTCTTTTTCTAATAAATTACAAAGTGTTAATATATTGCCACATAACACGGTACAATAATAACAAATGAAAATTTGTCAGAAGCAAAGTTTGATTTGTCCTCTGAAATGTTATTTTTGAGAAGATCTTAGGGCTTGCTTTTATTCTATGCCTGAAATGGAAGGCTTACATCAAATCTGTTGTACAGTCACTGGGAAAATGGTTTGACCATTCTATTGCTACAGAAGGTATTTCATTCTTGATGCAATCTTCTCCGTATAGAAAAGTCAACATGGAATACCATCTGGAGAGATTTGTTCAGAGCACTCTCTCCTACTTTGACAGAGTAGAAAACCGACTTTGAAATTTAGTGAGGGGTGAGCTCTTCTCCCTACAGCCTCTTTCCTCACAGAAAAGATGCTGTTAATATATATTTTATTATTATCATAGTAGGTGTTCCTATTTACAACGCCTCCCCACGGGACAGAGTTAGACACCAGGGTTGTTTTTTTAATGTGGAGAAAAGGAACAAAAATAAAAATTGTCTCAATCATGAAGGATTTCTCATCCACTGAGAGAACAAGAAATTGAAGTGCACCATCTGAAGAACAGATACTACACTTTGATCTTGGCCCGAAGGCTGAAAGGAGCGGGTTTGACTGAGCTTTTGGTTTTGAGAAATATGGTCTCCATATTTTCCAGACCTTATTCCAATCGATGTTATTGTGAGGTCAATACTTTGAAATAGAATTGTTAAAATATTCATAACTTGACAATCTAAAGACCTAAATGATCAGATGGACGAAACCTGGGTATCTCCAATGAACACTAAAGTGTAGTCATTAAATAAAATTATATAAGTAATAAATTTGGTTTATCCTAACACTTTACTGCAGTTTTGTGGTACATCTGATCAGAATTATTTTAATAAAATTCTTAGTCTCTATAAACTTAAATACAAGAGATAGATTTCCACATTATATACATTTAGAAGTAAAGATGGATAGTTTTATGGAAAAACTAGAGTTTTCAGGTTTCATTTGTACACAGGAAACCAAAACCATGTGGCATATAAGCGCTCCAGTTCGTCACATTTGGAGAGGGGTGCTTGTGTTCGACTTATGGTTCTCATGGAGAGACATAAAATCAGAGTGTTATTGCATTAATGGCAGTGTGATGACACTATTTCGAAATGTCAGCACACATCAGAGAGCCAAGCTGTTTATAAAAATCACTGGTAGCATCAAAAGCAATCGGGATTGACGGATGCATTGGATGACACAAAAGTCAAATCAACTTGGCCAACATCAGGACCTGTAAATCTAATAATGTTTTCGTTTGGTATTAATGTTTCTCTCTCATAGTAATGAGAGAAGATGAACAGTTGGAATTTCGATGATGGTAGTTGTTTGAGGCTCAGCTCTGGAAATTATAAAGTTTTACATATTTCTTCAAAATTTATTTTTATAAAAATGTGCTGCCCCCCCCCCTTTTTAGACAAGTATTCAATTTCAGCAAAACGGTTTCCTCAGCTCATAATTCTCCGGAAAGAATTAATGACAATGAAAACCTTGACCAAAAACCTGTCAAGCCTACAGGCAGCATGCTAGTATAAATATTTAATGACTTTTTTTTTTTTTTTAATTTGAATAGGAAATAATAAATCTTGAATAGCACAGAATATTTTCAAATTATAAAAACAGAAGAAGCTTATAATATCACCGAAAATGTCATTTGTTTTAATTCAATTTAAAATTGTAATAGCCAGAAGCCTTATGTATATTTCTTTAAAAGAAAAGAGGCAGATGAAAATAAATTAACAGATGTTACAAATTTATTTCAATCTTGCAACCGGAAATGAAATCAGCACCATATTTATACACACATTACATTTTAAACAGCAATCGTTAAATAGACTGGTAGCTCACAAATAAAAGAAAACCGTTTGTATGTTAAAAAGTCAGGGATCAGTTTGGTGTATTTATATTGTAAACAGAATCCTCCATCAAAAATAGAACATATATATATATATATATATATATATATAAAAGGCAAAATGTGTTAGTGTGTGTGTGTGTGTGCACATTTTGTGTATGTCTGCCAAAGGATTTCTTGGGGGGAGGGATGATTGGGGGATGCCGCTGTTTCTTAGAATTTTTTATATACTACCTAGATTATAATATGTAGGATTCATGAAACGCGGTCATGTGTATTTTAATTTACATGCTATTTTCGCGATTTTTAAAAATTCTCTGCATATTTGTTTGGCTTTTCCGTATATAAGTGAAACTGAATCTGGAGACAACGAAACTCTGAGGCACTTGAAAAGCAATTAGCTTTGATCAGTGCGGGAGAAGCCCCTTATATCAGACAATTGCTATTCATTTGGACACTCCCTTTTTATGGAGAGCTGGTTTTTCTCTACATCTTGAGGGGAAACAAACTGACTTGCAGCTAAAGTTAAGTCGCATGATGTTTTACCTCATTAAATTCACGCACCTATCACTTAACTTTTTAATCGTTAAATTAGAACTCTTTTTCACTCTTGTCCCCTCATGGCCGAGCGGTAAGATGTTAGGTTTTTTCACACTTTCTTTTCCACCTTCACTTCAAGGCTTCGGGTGCGAACCTACCAAAACTTTTCTTTTACACCGACAAACCCCGGGGCAATGTCGTGCACTCATGCTAGTTAATATATAAAAAAAGATTGAGAGTTTAACAGGATTCTTTTTATTTAATGAATATAACATGTTCGTTTTCAAATTTATTGTAAACAAGTTCTTGTTGCACCGTCCTCTTATAATTAAACCCTACCCAAGTTCTTTAATTACTGATCATCATGGTGTTGTCTCACCATTTAATTAACACCTATTAGCGCTTATCCTCGAGTGGCCTCTGGATCTGAATAAGTGGTGACTTTCAAGTAAAAAAATAAAATAAAATAAATTTTTTTAGATTAAGATTTTATTTCTTTTTGTTTTGTTACCCACCTTCTCTGCTCTTTTTTTTTTTGTTTTTTTTATTTTTTTTTTTACAAGGGAGTCACCACTTATCAAGGCCCAGAGGCCACTCGAGGATAAGGGTTAATAGGTATACATTAGTCATTGTGATTTTAGCATAGTAAACAGTGGGAATTTTGTAACTTGGATTACTTAGGGGGACGATTCAATTAGAACTTGTTCACATTGGACTTTTTCTTTTTTTTTTTTTTTTTTCATAGGTATCAACTCATTATCAAGGCCAAGAGGCCACTCAAGGATAAGGGTTAAAGAGTGTACAGTAGAAATTGGACAATATAATAATCATTAGTAATAAAAATTTGTTAAATTTGATAACTTATATGGAACGGCTCATCAAGAACTTATTTACGTTAGACTTGAACACAACCATATTGTAGTCAGCTGGAAAGCAGGAAAACGGAAGACAATTCCACAGGCGTGCAGTTCTAATAAAAAAGCTTTGTTCATGGAATCTACGTTTAGGTTTAGGCACAGATAAAGAGTGGGGGGAATTATTGATAGTGTTTACAGCTAGACGAGTGTTTCTTGTGAAAGTTTTGCGAGGGGGGACCATAGATTGAAGCTCAGTCGAACACTTTCCATGAAAATAACGATACATCAGAGACAAACTCGCAACATCTCTTCTGTGAGATAGAGGTTGCAAGGAAGAGAAAAGGACATCTCCTACGAGGCTACAAAGTCTATTTTGAACTCTATCAAGGCAGGACAAGTCCTTTCTAGCAGCTCCTGCCCAGATGTGGCAACAGTATTCCATCCTTGGACGTACCTGGCTCTTATATAGATCTTATACCTAGGAGTTGTAATTTTTAGAGAACTATAGTAGAAGTTATATAATTTTCTATTTTACAAGTGTTCAAATATGAATGTATTATTTAATACGAAAATAGTGATTTAAAGATTTATTAGTAGGTTATGTATTGTCGTTTATTAGGTTGGTGCAAAAATGTTTTTATCATTATATATATATATAAATAAAATATCAAAAAACATTATTTTTGCACCAACCTAATAATAGTATTACCCGTGATTGGTTCAGCTAGATTCTTGCCAGACTTGTACCATGAACCATAGCAGCCTATGCATGATTGTTCTTAGCAAAATCGCACAATATGGCTAACTAATTGTGAATGCACCAAAGAAGATCAACCACCTGTGGACCAGAGTGTTTGTCAAGTCCTCAAAGATCCTGTTCATCAATATGCTTGCACCACCCGGATAGTGTGTGTGTGTGGGGGGGGGGGATTACATTGCAAATTGCTCTCTGGAAAATGTTGCCTATAGTTTATAATTTTGAATGCTGAATTTTTTTTGTGGATATGTAAATGCATTATAGACATGTTTACCGATGATCAATTAAATATTTTGTTTTGTCATAATAATAGTTACAGATCTTGCATAAAAAAATTTTGATCAACACATTTGGTTTAACATGTTTTATATGCTGCCAGGTGTTGGATGAAATATAAAAAATGAAATGAAACTGCGACACTAACCCTAAGCCAAGTTTAACTGGCTTTTTCTGAAGGAGGAAGTTTCACAGAAGTATGAAATTCACAAACGGTCCCCAGTCGCATGTATATCCCCATTAGAGGTCATCCATCTGGTATTCCCAAAATAGTCACCCACCTGATAGTGGCCAGGCTCAATATTGCTTAACTTCAGCCATCTAACAAGAACTGGTGTGTCAATGTGAATATACCATTATCACAATTGTTTTACATCAGGGCCATGGACGCGTGTACAATAATAGCAGCATCTTAGATATGCAAATGAGCTAGCTTGCGAGGTGACGTCACAGTGGAGGAAGAAAATGAAAAGAAAAGCAGAGAAAAAAGAGGAACTACGTGGGCAGCGAGAACTTGAAAAGACGAGTCAGTGTGAGAGGAACTTTTAAGGCAAGAAGCAATCCGAACTTTGAACAAAAAATGATCGGACGACCGTATGTCATAGGGCAAACTGCAAACAGAGTAAAGAAAAAGATTTTTTAAAACTCGTGTGGTGGGATAGTGAAGCAAAAACTAACTAGTGTGAGAGATTTGAAATCCTCATGACAACAAGACAAGCAGACATATCATTGCAGGAAAAAGAGAAGCAGGTGTTCAATATGGGAGAGTTCTGTCAACTACATGGCGAACTAAGAGATTATTAAAACAAGATGCAATGCAGTGTTTGGTAAGTACCGTTAATAAATGTGTTTTATTTCAACTAAAAAAAAAAAAAAAATGCCGAATTGAATTTCCTGTTTTGTTACTTTGCGACTGTCTGCATACAATATGTGGAACCAAGTGAAAAGTTAATGGCCACATTACACATCTACCTCAAAAACTCATCCACACTTTTTTATGCTACTAAATCAACTGTTCAGATTTTAGGTCATCAGATCTAAATGTGTCAATCAATTGTAACATTCTTATATTATCTCTCCAGATATTTTCAAATTTCCTTAACCAAGTTTAACTTTTACACATTATCATACTGTGTACACATGCTTGACAAACTCTTTCCTCAATTGACAGTGATAATGCTCTGCTGGTTAGTAATGGCAAAAGTTTCTGGAAATTACTCCATTCACTTCTAATTTGCTATTACACCAGCATCTGTTCCACTCTGCACTACAATATTATAACCATAGTAACAAAACCTTAACAGCCTCATCATCCAAATATACTTTCTCCACATACGAGTTCTCATTCATCTTCATTGGCTCTGTTGTGGACCAGTCTGGAAGGAAGACAACTCAGCATTTAGGGGAAACAAAATATATTGAAAAGACAAAGAGAGTGGGTACGTGTTAGCATAACACAGAGGCATATTCTCCGGTCTTTATAGTAAAGCGGAAGAGTTTGTTGTTATCCGTAAGGTGAGTATCACAAATTTCTCACTAACAATAATTCCATTGTTTACAAGTATCACAAAAAAAAAAAAAAAAAAAAAAAAGTCGTTCTCAACACTTTCCAAAAACTGAGCATAGACTTTTCTTTTTGGGGGGCTTTCTAACACTATAACCACTAACCATTTTAAAACATTCACTTTCAGACCTTTACTTTCTATAGTATTTTTCAAGTCTTAGATCTTTCATCGTTTCACAGGCAAGCACTAAATCAGCATTTTTTTTCTGGACAATCTGTACAAGACTTCCTGATTTAATCTCATTATAACAGTAAATCCGTCACTAAATGTAATAAAATATATGGCTATGTTATTAGTGTTAGGATGATTAATTGGAATCTGAATTTTGGGACATTGAAACCGGAAAATTTTGAGCCTCATTCCTGATTCCAAAGACAATTCTCTTAATATTTTTTTGTTTAACACTTAATTTCCCATTGCTATTTACTAATGATAATGTTAAAAAACAGACAAAAAAAAAAAAAAACTGTATATCCTAACAAATTTGATAAAAAATAAATTAAATAAAATAAAATGGAAGAAATGACACGGTAAAAATGGCACAGGTAACATAGCACAAATAGATAAATAGGAAAACATGTTAGACATGAAAAATGTAAAAGAAAATCTCACAATGAGTTTAGCAAATCACTTTTTCAATCAATTAAAAGGAAATGATTAGAGAAAGAATAGTTGTAATGTATGCCCCCCCCCCATCCTCCTCAGTGTACTTTTACTTTTGCAAAAATATATGCACATATTACACTGGTTCTTATGATAAAGAGATAACTTTATAATTAAATATTTGGAAATTTTACAAAAATCAGAATCAGTAATTGTATTGGAATCAGGGAAAATGTTGAAATCACTGGTTGCTATATATATATATATATATATATATATTATATATAAAATGGGCGGAAGTCTCTCGAGAGTTCTTTCAGCTATCATCTCATCAGGAGAAAATCGATAGCGTAAAAATAATACTATGTCGAAAGTAAAGAGCTCTGATGGGGAATTATTCAATGTGCCAAAAATTACGGGGACACTAAAATAAAGTTTATTAACGTTTAAAAAAACAATTAAAATAATGGCACAACGAGGGAGGGAAAAAAACAACAAAAAAAAAAGGGAAAAAAGATTCATAGTTCTCCAAAGAGAAACAATGTGTTAGATGTTTCTTTCTGCCGGTACAAAGAAGGTTTCTGCACCGCAATAGAGAGACTCCAAAATCTTTAAATGGTTTCTGGAGTCCGCTCTATGTAGCACCTCGAACCATTCAATTTTATATCTATCGGCACAGCACGGGTTGTCAACCAAATGCTGGCCAATAGCAGAGTCCAAGGCTGCAGAAGGAGGGAGACTACCAGACCCCATCCTCCCTTGTCTGATCTTCGATGGAACATGCTGGTTTATATGAGTCAAAAGATGCAAGGATGTTCGCCTAACATAACCAGCATCGCACTGGCATTTAAATTGATATATAATATTGCTATTTTGGATGTAAGGCAAACTATCCTTGCGAAAAGAAGGAAATGCAGGTCTCGTAGTATATACCAAACGCAAGGACACAGAATAAAAGTCATAAATACTTCTGCGAATCTGTTTGGAAAGTCTGTTACTCTTTTCCCCAATCCACGGTAATTTTAAATAAACCGGGCATTTCAAAGGTCCAAACTTTTTAGGGGATTTAAAATCCGCAATCTTTTTGAAAATACAGTCATCAATAAGGTCAACAGGATAACCATTATTGATGAATATTTCCCTGATCTTATCGAGTTCAGTGTCCAATCTGTTCGGTGAACAAATCATCAGGGCTCTATGTACCAAAGTATTAATTAAGTCGACCCTACATGATTTTGGTACAAAAGACAACCAGTTCACATATAGGCCAGTAAATGTCGGCTTCCTATAAATTGTAGTGAGAAAGCCCCGCCTTGGACGTTCGACAAGAACATCTAAGAAGGGAAGCGAATTGTCCTTCTCACTTTCCATAGTGAACTTTAGAGCTCCATGCAAAGAATTCAACCTATCAAAAAATATCGACGCTTCACTTTGTTATGGAAAAACAGCAAAAGTGTCATCAACATATCTAAAATATGCAGTGGGTTTTGTTATAAAATTAAACAAAACGGATTCATTGTACCCGACGAAAATATCCGCCAAAGTTGGGGACAACGGACTCCCCATTGAAAACCCATCAACCTGACAGTACATAATTTCACAAAAACTAAACTCCACACATTTTGTGCACATTAAAATGAGTTCAATAAGAATCTCTTTAGAAAAACGTGGAGCAGTCAGGCGACCATCGTAAAGCGCGTCGGTACATATACGTATAGTCTCATCTAACGGTATTTTCGTAAAGAGACTAGAGACATCAAATGAGCACATAAAAGACGTCTCTGCATTAGAATCCAACCCACGTACATAAACAAACTGAAAAGAATCAGGGATACAGTGCGTGGTATAACTCGCGCACAGGTGGCAGAATTTCCACAAGTCACTGACCCAAAGAATGTTGTGCCGAACCAACCATTGATAAAATAGGTCTCAGTGGAACACCTTGCTTGTGTATTTTATTTAAATGCCAGTGCAATGCTGGTTATGTTTGGTGAACATCCTTGCATCTTTTGACTCATATAAACCAGCATGTTCCATCGAAGATCAGACAAGGGAGGATGGGGTCTGGTAGTCTCCCTCCTTCTGCAGCCTTGGACTCTGCTATTGGCCAGCATTTGGTTGACAACCCGTGCTGTGCCGATAGATATAAAATTGAATGGTTCGAGGTGCTACATAGAGCGGACTCCAGAAACCATTTAAAGATTTTGGAGTCTGCCTCTATTGCGGTGCGGAAACCTTTGTGCCAACAGAAAGAAACATCTAACACATTGTTTCTCTTTGGGGAACTGGGAATCTTTTCTCCAGTTTTTTTTTTTTTGTTGTTTCCCCTCCCCCCTCGTTGTGCCATTATTTTAATCGTTTTTTTAAACGTTAATAAACTTTATTTTAGTGTCCCCGTAATTTTTGGCACATTGAATAATTCCCCATCAGAGCTCTTTACTTTCGACATAGTATTATTTTTACACTATCGATTTTCTCCTGATGAGATGATAGCTGAAAGAGCTCTCGAGAGACTTCCGCCCATTATATTTAAAACTTTATTTAAATTCTGTACCTCTACACATTTATTTAAATATATATAGGTGTTTGCCAAGAGATAACAAGCACTAGCACACAGTCCAACCCCTCCTCAACACAGAGCTGTGACAAAGAGATCATGTCAATCAAAGCTATGCCATCAAAAGTTTCTGACAGGTCGCTCCAAGGTAGATTGATCTAACATCCAGTGGTAGTAGAGCCACAGCTCAACTAAACTGATATCCAAAAGCATTTGCATCGGTATCAGAAAATTTCTAATAGGGTTTGCCAATGCATCTGGACAATCTACAGTGGTTGCCCGAAATACAGAAGGAGTATAACAACATTGTATTGGCCTATGTGAAACTGCAGCTCAATGCCTACAGATAACCTTCCCTCAATGAATGAAGATAAAAAATGAGCTCGAAATCTACAAGAAGGACTGATTAAAAGCATTTATTTGAACTGTAATATAAAAGAAAAGATTTGGAACTGTAATATTATAAAAGAAAAGATGATAACCTTCCTAAATGATTTGAAGCAACTGCTGATCCCAGGTGATTTTAGTGTTAAGGGCAACTCGAAATCCTTCCAGAACATGAAATGCTCCAAATCTGCAAGAAAGACTGATTAAAAGCAGCCGATATCAACATCTACCTGCTGAATCCAGGTCAAACTCAACAGCATCAGGGAGATGATGGTGGCTCAGTGGTTAATAACTGACTGATAACCTGCTTGTGCCAAGTTCGAATCCAGGTAGTTTCACAAAAACACTTTTACTTGGGGACGTTGGCAACTGTCACATCGTCCCTCTCGTAAATACACAATATCCTTCTAGAAAGAATTAACGGAAAGATATTGGAGAAACACATGCTAACAAAATCATCATAAATGATGCTCATCAACAACAGAACCAGTGTACTCCCCCTCCCCATCCAAGTGACATTAATTATAAAAATGTTAGGTATATTGGGAAGCAATGAAAAAAAATATGCCATCACTTTTGATAGAATAGCTACACATGTAGTTTTGTTAGTGTATATATAGGTTAAAAAATAAAGTTTATTAGTTTATAAATTTGATTTAGTTATTCCCATCTATGGAACACATTACAAGAGAACTGTTTCCCTGCAAACTACAATATGTTAGTCCTCAAATCCAATGTCAACAAATCTACAGTAATCAAACTTTGTTCTTTCCATTCCTCATTTGTCCTCATCCAACTAACAATCTATTCACCTTGTTAACTCTTATCCTCGAGTGGCTTTGGACCTTGATAGAAGGTTACTTATTGATAAAAACAAAATGTAATCAAAGCAGTGACTCATTTTATCTAATAATATCAAACATTTCAAAATAAAAGTGTATAAAATACAAAAAATAAATAGAAATAATTTAAATCTTTAAATAAATTCTAAATATTGAAACATTTTCAAGTTGTTTTATTCTTGGCAACCCTCTTGTCCACTCTAGCTAAATTCATGAGGTTTTAATTACAAACATTTTAACATGATCTTTTAATTATAAAAAAAAAAAAAAATTGAACTAGATTCAAAACTTAGTTTATTTCTAAATAAGTAACATTAGACTAAAGTTTCCGCTTGCTGAATTAACATAAAAAACCCAGACAAATGGGAAATATGTACGCCATAATCGCATTGACACTAGTTTTTGTCTCATCACTGAAGTTAGACATCATTAAGCCTAGTAACTACTATAATAGGTGACCATTTTGGAATACCAGGTGCTGTATGTGCTTCCCACTTATCTCTTCTGCATTGTTTCCAGTTATACTGGATTTCCCCTTACCACTGGAATTAAGCAGGAGTCGTTAGGGATTGCACAACCCTTGCTTTACAATTCAGCACATCATCCATCATTCTTCCAGAATGATCAGTTGGTCCTCATCATTCCCAATGAACTCAAGATGGGAAATATTGATGAACCATGGGAACATTTACTCCTAGTTGATATAGTAGCTAGCAATAATAAAAAAGGAAAAAGCCAATGCAAAAATAAAAATTCTATCTATCTATATATATATATATATATATATATATATATATATATATATATATTTTAAAGGAGATTAGAATAATAGTCTAAAGAGCTAAGTGTATTTTAATGTAATAGTGAAATTACTAGTTTAATTAAAATACAGGAAATGCTCGTTGTAATTTAGATATATAATAAGCTCGATAGTTAAATGTCCTAGAGCTAATTCAATTTTTGGTGTCTTTTCAATTCAATAGAAATCCTCCTAAATTTGCTGATGAGGAGACCGTGCTTACTAAAAAAACTATGTATAATTATTCTACGTGACTTCATGTATACCACAAATAAAAAGCACGGATTTCCGAAACGATCGTACAGATAATTGACTTTGTTGTTGTTCCTTCTTATGAAACTGATTTTTAATTTAATTAAATTTTGATTTTTAAATTTTAAAAATTTTAAAACTTTTAAATTATAAATCACATTACTTAATATATATATATATATATATATATAGTCATCCACATACAGTACTGTTTCGCTGTTTCACAGCTCATCAGTGCGGCTAGACAGGCAACTACCTCAAGCCAGGATTGAAACCCGACCGTTTATACGGCAGTCAAGGCTTCTAACCATTACGCTATTGGCGGCTGCTTGAACGAGTAGTGAGTTTAACGATGTTTTGATATCGTCCGAAATACCTCCGCTCGATTTGTTTACACAAAGAGCGTCGCTTATATGCTAATGGTAATTCGTTTTTCACTTCTCAATATGCTCAACTCAAGGTGAGGAGCACTATAGTCATCCACATACAGTACTGTTTCGCTGTTTCACAGCTCATCAGTGCGGCTAGACAGGCAACTACCTCAAGCCAGGATTGAAACCCGACCGTTATATATATATATAAATAAACATGCTGGGACATCAATTCCATGCATATACCTAATGAATATACATAAGAATTAAACACGGAAAATTCTGTGCAGTTTTATTGTCATATATTTCCATAACTTACTACCTGACTACTCACATATTGAGTATTGTTGAAGTAAATACTGAAATTCGATACATAAGATATATAAAAATTTTTCTGTGTACACATACACGTCATGTGTGTGTACTTGTATAATTCTGCATTAAATCATTATCTAAACATGTCTGGTTGAACACAACTGAGTTTTCATTTTTTTTTTTTTTTTCTGATTCTATGGGTAACCTGGCAGCTGAAACAAAAGATTGCCCAGTGAACAGAGTTAATAGAAAAAAATGAAAACTCAGTTGTGTTTAACCAGACACACACATATATATATATATATATATATGTGTGTGTGTGTGTGTGCGCTTAGTTATATTGTTCATTATGTACTGTAGCATATTCACTCATTCCCACCTATTTTATGAGTCTTTTATAGAAATTCATGAATTACATTTTCTCACAAAAGGTGTACCCCTTTTATTGGTAGGTCACCCCCTTTAAATCTTAATGATAGCAGTCAGCAGCCTCCAACAACAGAATGACCACTTTAATTTTAATCATACCTTTCAAACCCACCCAGAAATACTGAGAAGTTTGCTTGTAAGTTGAAGAAAATATCACAAGGCAGCAACATCTTATTCAAAATTATCCATCAGATGGGAAATTCACCGTTATGATGCCATGTTGAAATCAAGGTGCAAGAATCTTTGTTATTTAAGCATTTCAATATGAATAAATGTTGAATACGTTTGGTTCAAGAAATGAAAACAAACACCAGTTTAAAAAGTAAATAAATAACTTTGTTACTTCAATGAGTCAACGAGATAATAATCTGCTTTAAAATATTAACCCAACTTCTTATACATACAGGTTGGTAATAAACGAATTTCCAGAATTATAAGGTTAGAACATTTAAAACTTAAAAGAATACAGAAAATTAAAAAAAAAAAAAAAAAAAAAAATGAAATGTTTTAATATATGAGAAGAGAGAGAGAGGGGGGGGGAGAAAAAATATTTTATTAAAAGAGAGAAAATACAGAAGAAGCATTACCAAGTCAATTTATTTCAGTTTAGAAGAACTAGTTCAGAGTGTGAAACTAGTTAACTTCCGATATCTATATTTTAGTGATTATTTTGATAAAATATCGATGTAAACAACTTAATCTTTCTTTGTCATTAATAGTATTTTTCCGGACTACTTCAAATTAGATCATTATTTTCGTTAGGCTTTTTATTCATGTAAAATTTCAAATTTGATGTGCACGATTTTGTGTCTACCTATATAAAAATAGTCACAACTTCAAATTAAAAAATTTAAAACTCGTCAATATGACAGACTTAAAATTATATTTTAAGTTGTCGTGTGCAAAAAATAAACCAAACTGCAAATTTACATGAATGAAATAAAAAAAAAAAATATTCCATTTAAACAATTTCAAAAATAACATTTCTGTAGAGAAATATCTTTAATAATCTAAGAGTTATAAACATGTTCATAAATCAAGGCGCGCAACAAATAAGTGACTGTATCTTCCAATTATCAAAAATAGAATATCAAACAAATAAATTTGTACGGTTTGACAAACAGCACTAATGAAAAGCGAACAAAAACAAGTCAACAAACAAAATTAAATGTTCTTGAGGTGAGTTTAATTCCTTTGATATTTTTGTTTATCTGAAAGTTGTTTGTACATTTCAATTTATACTAACAAAGAAATAAAATTTTACTTGAATATAAAATGTTTTTATACTTTGCAATAGAAAAAAAACCTTAGTTATTTACCTTGATTTGGATCTTTTCATTTTACCAGTTGTCTGAGCAGAACTACATAATCCTTTAAGCCTACCTACTAACGGACGTTCTGAGTAACACATCCGCGTCTTTAATAACAGTTTAAAACCCCATCTTGTGCTACGAATTTCAGCATTGACTCATTTACCATTTCGAGTCGTGCCCATTAAGTTTTTACCTTTTTTTTTTTTTTTTTTTTTTTACATAGGCCACTCAAGGATAAAGGTTAAAGAGTGTAGAGTAGTCAAAAAGGACAATATAGTAATCGATAGTAATGGAAGTTCGGTAAATTTGTTAACTTTAGTGGAACAGCTCATCAGAAACTTGTTCACGTTGGACTTGAAGACAACCATATTATACACAGCTGGAAAGCAGGAAAACGGAAGACAATTCCACAAGCGTGCAGTTCTAAGAAAGAAGCTTTGATCATGGAATCTATATTTAGGTTTAGGTACAGATAAAGAGTGGGGAAAATTATTGATAATGTTTTCAGCTAGTCTAGTGTTTCTTGTGAAAGCTTGGCGAGTGGGGACATAGATTGAAGCTCAGTCAAACACTTTCCATGAAAATAACAATAAAGCAGAGACAAACTCGCAACATCTCTTCTGTAAGACAGAGGTTGCAGCGAAGAGAAAAGGACATCTCCCACGAGGCCACGAAGTCTATTTTGAACCCTATCAAGGCAGGACAAGTCTTTTCTAGCAGCTCCTGCCCATATGTGGCAACAGTACTCCATCCTTGGACGTATCTGGCTCTTATATAGATAGAGAATTGCATCAGCAGTGAGATATCTACTGGATCGATAGAAGGATCTGACCATTTTTCCAGCGGCCTTGGCAACAGATTTGATGTATGTATTCCATTTAAGATCAGGAGTAAAGGTCAAGCCCAGAAGCCTGTCAAAACTTGAGGCCTCCCCAAGACGAGAGCCATTCATTTTAATTGATGCCAGATGGGGATCAGAACGTTGATGATGTAAGGATAGAAGCTTGGTTTTAGATGCATTAAAAGTAACCAGCCACTCCTTTCCCCATTGTACAACGTGATCAAGATCAGAGGAGAGAGAATCGGAGAGAACTTGGTCGTTTACTGTCTTAGATGTGCTACCATAGATGGTAGTGTCATCAGCAAAAATGTCTACGAATGATGTAAGGATGTGATTTGGAAGATCATTAATGTAGATCAGGAAAAGAGTTGGGCCCAGGATGGACCCCTGAGGGACTTCAGCATTTATACTGTGAGCTTCTGATTTTTGCCCATCAACTACTACTCTTATGAACCTATCAGAGAGAAATGATTTAATAATTGAGAAGACATTTCCAGCTATACCATAGCTGGAGATCTTGTGAAGTAAACCTTTATGCCATACCCTATCAAAGGCCTTTGATATGTCGAGCAATTGCCCTAGAAAGGTTGCCTCTGTCGAGAGATTCGCTAATCCTATGAGATAACTGTAAGCACATCTGCTGTAGATCTAGCAGAACGGAAACCATATTGTGTGTCACTAAGAAGGTTATTTTTGCTGAGATGGTTGATTACTTCTCTATTTAACAGATTCCAGCAACTTACTCATGACGCACAGGAGACTTATTGGCCTGTACTGAGAGGGGGATGAACGATCACCTGAATTCTTAAATACAGGGCATACTGATGAGATTTTCCAGGGTGATGGGAAGCAATTTTCCTTAAGACAATGTTTAAACAGTTTTGTAAGTATGGGTGCTAGTTCTGGTTGAAGTCTTGAGTACTATAATTGGAATACCGTCAGGGCCGGTTGCTTTACTGGAATCAAGGTTTTTGATTAGCTTGGCAACATCACATACAGATATTTGTATATCACATAGTGTGTTTTCTGATACAGGAGGAAATATTGGGGGTTGGCGGCCTTGGTCGCAAAGGGTAGAATTGGCTGCAAAGTTCTTGGCAAAGAGTTTGGCTTTGTCTGATGCTGACGAGATTACCTCAGGTTCATTGATGATAGTTGGGATAGAGCACACGCTTCTGTTCAGGATTCTGTTTGCAATTTGCCAAAACTGGTGGGAACCAAGCCGCTGCTCAGCTACTTTGGACTTGACGGACTGAGCATACAACTCTCTTGCGTTCTTTATTACTTTCTTACAATGGTTGCTGGCAGTCCTGAAAGCGACTTTAGTTTCCATACATCTATTATGTTGGAAGCAGTGGAAAAAGTGATTTCTGTGTGCAATAGCAGCAGCACATTCTGGAGAAAACCATGGCCAGCTGTTAGGTTTTTGCTGGAACTTTTTCGAGGGTATGAAATTGTATATACCTACAATTAACCATTCTGTCAGGTCTGATACTATACACGACACATCCTTTTTAAACATGGAATGCATCTTGGAAAGCACATTTGTTTAAAGAGACCGTCTCTTTGTAAATAGAAGGAACGTCTCTTAGGTTTGAACGTGATTAGACTCTAGGAGATTCTATAACTGTACATTGATCACACATAGGTTTATTTTAGATATATAGCGTTTCCTCAAATTTTTTTTTCTACCTGTCAGTACACTTTATTTTACACCTATTTCAAACATTTTTACTCCTGGACATCTCGATTTTAAAAATAAAAATAAAATAAATCCCTTGATTCAGCTATAGAAGAGTGAGGGCAAGGCCAGTCAACCTCCCTGTGCTTTGTTTGTTTATTTTTTTTTCTTTCTTTTTTTTTTAAATCATGAATATCAAAACTTGTCTCTCCTCATAATTGCAATATATAAATTTTGTACCCCACAAAAAATAATCTTTTAAATAAACTAAAATAAAGTGTGCTATTATGATACCGACTACATAGTATAACAACAATAACTGGCTAGTCAGAATCAAAGTTTGACATGTTAACTTAAATGCTATTTAGGCAACATTCACACAGGAGGGGTTCAACCAGCTTTTTTCATAGAACATAATGTTCCGGATGAATGCAGACTATATGCACAATGGTTCACAGCAGCTAAGATAATGATGAAGGGCCAACCTCAGAATCAGCAACGAACACTGTAGAGCAGAGTTAAGTTCAATGTTGGTTTTGATGGTGTGTAACAACGTCAAAAGCTAGCATCCTAACTTAGTTGATTTTAGAGTTGTTCTAGAACTATTACTTTGTGGATGAACTCTCTCGGGTTGCAACATTCAGCATAGCTAAACCAGCAAAGTCTCCTCTTTAAAAGAGTTTGGTTAAGAGGTATTTTCTTGCATCAAATCCCAATTTGGGTATTGGGGACGAAATGATGCCAGCCGACCCGCAGAATTTATCAGAGGCAGTTATGGTCAAACACTACCAGCCTTTTAAGATCCGTACCTCTCATCGATCAGGTCTCAAAGCTCTACAGAAGAAGCATCTGAACAAATGGCTGATATAAATATAAAGTTAGATTTATGTTAGATCAATGTATATTACCAGATTGGAGATAAGATAACTTGCAAAAATCCAACAATTGGTGCTTTTATCTAATTGACATATCGCATTTCCTGTATAGATCACATCAACATGACATTAACAGTAAGTGTTCAATTCAATAAGTCTATAATAAGATCATGAAGTACATTGTTCAAAATAAATTAGATTAGTTTTTGGTTAAACTTTGTATCTCTGTAAAAGTGAAAATGTACAATGTAAAAAAGAGAATATGTCCATTTTTTTCCCTTTCTGAGAAAGTGGCAGTAATACAACCAATTTTCATGACAGAAACTATACCACACTTTCCTAACCATTGTAGAGGTGGTTGCTAACATGGCTTTGGTAACGATATTGGCATCAGGATTTGTCATTCTTAGGTCATCTCTTCCTCTGCATGTGGTAATAAAGATATGATAGGTACAGAACAACAAAACATGAGAAAATAGCAATGTTCCTTTGGGCAAAACTTTCCCAGACTTCACATTCAATAGGGAGCAAACGGTAAATACCTGCAATCCTGCAGGCTAACAAATAACGGAGGACTTCACGTAGCCCAAACAACCCTGAGGCACGATCTTTGTGAGCTCTATATAGAAGTCCAACTTACCTAACAAATAAATAGTAACTACAAAAGATACACCAGCCTGATAAACTTCTACTGCGGATTTATTTCAGATTGTGCCAAAGCTTTCACTTTTCTATAAAAAAAATAAAAAATAAAAAAAAAGAATTATTACAGTAGAAAAAAGGGCATTTAATGACTGAAAAATGGTGGCAGATTTCATTAAATTGTCTTACATCTGTGATACAAAAATAATTCAGTGCTCACATTGACAGTTCTGCACCAGATGCAAAACAGCATAGACCCCCCACACACACACCTTTCTTGGTGAACAATGCACAACAATGCTTTCTCTAGGGAATTATTTGCAAGTTACTTATTCATAGACACTTTTAGCATTTGCTGGAAGCACAAAATTTTACCATTTTCAAGGAGTATAAATCTCCTTACATATGCCTTACACACACACACTGATAGCGATACTTAACTGAATTGTAAATTCACACTTATATGTACACCTAGAGATACCTCATTGAACTATATATTCTAATTTATGTTGAACATCTTTTACATTAAGAATAAAGACAATATTGTAACAGATGCCTTGTCATGCTTCACAATACATTTTATAGATTCTGGAACGCAGACAAACAGAGGAGAGACGTAACAAAAGACAAAGGAAAGAAGGACGTAGAATTAAAGCCATATCTTGCCCCTTTTGGAAGAAAGATACTTAATATGTGATGCAAGTACAGGTTATTCCAGCCCATACATACGACCTTCGACCAGACAAAATCTTTTGCAAATGTCACATCCAGGTCAATGACCTACTAATAAATTAATTAGCAATCGTTTTGTTCGACTTAATATGAATATAGATTAAAAAAAAATAAATAAAAATAAAAATGCACTCCAGTATGTTTGAAATGTCAAAAAAGTGCAGGCATACCAAATCTCGTCGTCAATTTATTAAACCAGATTGTAGATTCTGAAACATGCATATAGACAGTTTGTCCACTGCCTAAAGCAAATAGCCATGCATATTTATTGCCAATTACTAACAGACTTACAAGGTGGCCAATTGTAATCCCTCTTAAAGATATATCTGCGCAATCAGTTGTAAAAGAAATATTGCACGATTGGATAGCTATTTTTGGTTTTCCATCCATGGCACACGATTTCAGTTGACACTCTGATGAATTCAGTTTTTTTTTTTTTTTTCTAAGTATATTACTACTACGACATCCCTGTATCAAAAGGAATGTTTGCACAGTTTCATAGACAGCTAAACCTGACAACTCTGACAGCAAATAAATGCTCTGGTACATGATCAGAAAACAGCATTAGTGTTGTTTTCATTAATAATGCAATTAAGCAAGATTAATGGAACACAGTATCCTAAATGGGGGGGGGGGGCATAGTTAGCATTTTTTGTGAGAAAACTAAAAAAGTTTATATAAAACCATAAAGAAATAATGAATTATTTACTTTTTATACCTCCAAGGACACAAAAGATGTTATCTTTTAAAGGATCTTCACAACTGAATACATTTTTGTAGATGATACTGAACATTTCCGAATAGTTGAAAGAAAACCCCAAATATTTCACCATTATTAAAAATGAAAAACAAAATACTGACTAAAACCAGCAAAACTGGATCTATCTACTACAAACAGAACGATGGAACATTATACTCAACACCACAAAAGTTATGCAAACCATTTCCCACACCAATCAGTACCCCAACTAAATCTAGATTGACAACGAAATTGAGCATGATGGTCATTGGCCTGCCATTTTAAAACAATATCGCAGGATAACATTTTCAAAAGATTTACAGAAAAAAAAAAAAAAAAAAAAAAAAGAACACTTCTACAAAATATTCATTAACCAATTACACACATAGCTTACAATTATGCTAAAAAAACTTAAAGTTTTAACAATTGAGAATTGAAATAGTTTAAATTTGAAAGACACTATTCAAACCTAGTTTATTTTTCAACTCCGTAAATATTTTGTAATCTCAATTCTTAAATAAAAGATGGAAAATAAAAATTCAACAATTTTCATCGTATTATGAAGAATGCCTCCAGAAAAAAGAAAAATTACTTGTTTTAATCTATTTTTAAATATACTAAATAGATTTTTTTTTTTTTAGTAAAAAAGTCACCAAAAATTGGCAAAGGGAAATCCAACTTGAATTATAAGAAATCAAATGAGTAATTGATTTTATCAATAAAAATCTGACCTTTAAACATAATAGAAAAAATCTATTCACATATAAAAACTTCAAACTAAATGAGTGCTTGTTACCATTTTATTTATTTACTCAAAAGATATGTTAAAAGGTTTTTGACTCCTAATGGGGGTAGTTATTTATTTGCTGCCCACCTCGGCAAAATGTGGCACAAGGCCGGAAAGTGGGGATCCCGCAGGCTCCCCTAAAGGAGGGGCACTCCTGCAATTGTAAAAATTGTCTGAGTAACCCCGTCGGCATTCCCCAGTAGGGGCACCTCAGGCAGTAAGCAATGAACTTACTTCACCGGAAAGCCCAGTGGCAAAGCCTGGGAGGGTGGACCTCCTAGGTATTACCCAGGCGGCGTACCTCAGTTCGACAGGTGCTGGGCCGGTTCCCGGCCCCTCACCTGTCGGGCTGAGTGTCAAGTGACGAATCCTTGACGAGTACTACTACCCTGTCTCCCTGCAGCCGAAGCCGCTAGGAGAGCTTCCCCATCAGAGGACTAATGGGGGTATGACCCTAATGATTTTGACGATCGTTTTTATAACCACAAGTTATAATATCCAGCCAATGAGAAGTTTCCAAAGTCACTATAAAAATTGTCGAATTTTGGATTCAATCAGTTCGCCGTCGTCTCCATTATGAACCTGCATTTGATTCTTCGCCGCCATCTTTGTTACTAGGAATTACTTAACACTCAGGATCGGAACTGCACTGATTCTTCACCGCCATCCTTGTTCAATATAATGTCTCAACACTTAACATAATGCAACAGAAAAATACTATTAATTCCCCAACTTATGAGGTTACAATATTGGAAATAGACTATTCCACTCCCTTGACGCAGTGGAGGAGATGTAGCCTAAGATATAATCTCCTTGTGGGTGTTTTTTTAATTCACTTTAAGCCATTGCATGACAAAAAGTTAATTAAGTTCCTTTCCAGATGTAATTTCTTTTTTTTTTTTTTTTTTTTTTTTTTTTACAACTCTAAAAACAACTTGTTTTCATTGTGATTTCCTGAAATAAATCTTTGCGTTTGCTTTGCGTAATAGATTTCCAGAAATTCAGGGGGAAAAAAAGCAAAGAAAATTAACAAATGCAAATGTATTTTACCACAAACAATTACTTTAAATGATCCTTTAATTATTTCAGGTTAATCGAATCTTTGAATGTACTATTCAAGGTTTCACATAAGAGATAATAACACATGGAATCCTGTATCTTATATCTTGAATTCTTCTGTGATTATCCACTGTGAAATCAATCGGATATGTTAGAATCTCATGCCAGAAGACAATTGCTAGAAATTGACTGGGTCTTCACATCAAATAACTATCTCTTTGTATAGATTGCAAGGGTTACATGTAAGAAGAAAAAAGATTATACAAAACTTCAATTTAGAATGAGAAAATACAATAGCTTACAATTTTGTCAAGGATAAAAATTACAATTATTAAATATCTTTGCTCTGTTAATCAACCTAGAAAAGTAAATGCTGAATCAATGCTAAAATTACTCTTCAAATTAATAATTTCCTATACAGAAGAACTGAAATAATGAAACCTTTGAATTCTGAACACTCCAAACTGTACATATTCCTTAATTTAACAAACAATTTTATTTAATGGCAGCCTCGACTGATATTAAACAGTTCATGAAGGGTCAAGGAGGATGGAAAAAAGAGAGCACGAACTAGATCTTCACTGGAAAAATGCAAAGAGTACTGGGATTTAGGAGAGGCTAATTATCAACTAAACATCAAAGAAAATGAATGATCGCTGCCAGGAAGAAATCAATGGTAAGCAGTTTTACGATAACAGCCATTCGTAATGGACATAGAAAGACTAAATCTGAGGAGACAGGTCACCACCGGTTATTTTCAGTCAGCAATCAGTGCTCCCCAACAAACCCGTTTAGCAACAAAATCACACCCCTTCACTGTTAAGGTCCCTAAATACCAGAAAGCTTTCTACTCTAATAGTTTTTTCCCCTCTAACAGCTAGACTGGAATTCCCTTCCTGCTACCTTAACTGTACTGATATGCAGAAGTCTAAATGTAACAAACCAACATCTTATTAATCTTTCCTAGATATGGTTCAAATAGCCCCTTACGTCCAAATGGCGATATGCCTTGTTCGGGGTGAATGTGAGTAAAAAATATAAACAAAATAAATTTTAAAAAAAATAACTTGTGTTAGAATCATCATCTTCTCATGCAATCACTGAATTTAAGCAATGTTGAGCCTCGTTAGTACTAGATGGATGACCTTTTAAGAATATTGGGTGCTGTATGTGGAAGGACTATGTTGCCAAAAACTAATATTGTTAAAATTGTATGAACTGAACCATTGATCAGTAGTGGTAAAGTCAGTGATCCTGATTATGACAGATACTGCTCGAGATGGTGTCTCATGGGGCCACCTTGTGGAAGAGTGTTAGGCCTAATCACTGTATTTCTGAGAAAACCACAAAATGCTATGAAAACAGGCTGTCCCAGACATGACATGAATATATATACTAGCGGAGGTGCCCGGCATTGCCCAGGTGTTAAAAAAAAAAAAAAAGATTGGTAATTAACTTTTGTCCAGGTGGAGGAGACAAAATAAAAAAATTAAAAAGTTAGAGAGAGAGAGAGAGCGAGATATATTTCACGCTAACCATTACGCCACAGCAGATAGCGAAATGAATGTCACGCATGCACAGAAATGAAGGTTGCTTTTTAAATCTGCCCGAAGACCAGTTAAGCTTCCTGATGTTTTATTTATTTGTTTCCTCACGATGTTCGGGAAAACCAGCTCCCCCCCCCAAAAAAAAATGGGGAACTCTGGCAGCGTCCAAATGAATAGCAATTGTCTGATATGAAGGGTTTCCCTCACATTGATCAAACGTCCTGGCTTGGAAGGCCAGGCAGATGCCTTTGCTTCGATTAGTTTCGTTTTATTTATATGAGAAAGACAAACACTGGAAACGAAGGAATTTTTTAAAACTTGATAAAAAGAAAAAATTTGAGATATGATCTAGGAAGTATCAGGAAACTTCTCCCGGAATCTAACGGACGCGAGAAGCCCAACAACAAAAGCCTTTACACAAACGCGCACGCCCATTTTGCCTATTATATAATAGATATAAATAAATTCATCCACCACTACTTTCAAACAGAAGTTCCGATAGGAATGCTTTGTTCAAGCTGCAGCATCTATCACCACATTTCCTTTTTGTATAAGATTTACAAACTGACTCACCAGCAATGCCATTCTCCAAATGTAAAAAAAAAAAAAAAAAAAAAAATTTAAACAAAAAGGTTTTACAATTGTTTACAAATGCAAATATATTACTAGCTGCCTTTATCCAGGAGATGTAATATAACAGAGCGGACGCGCGTATGCAAATGCATGCAAAATGACATCAACGGTACTGAGAAATAAAGAGACTTTATAAAGGAGATCACGTTAGAGACAGATCACGTAAGAGGCATGAATGACGTTTGAGAAGACGATCATGTGGGTGATGTCACAGCCGTAACAATAAGGAAATAAATGTTGCCAAAAAAAAAAAAAAAAAAAAAAAAAGAGTTGAAATTCTTTTCTATTCTTTGTCTACTTTACAACTGAGGCTACAATGTGTTGGTTCCCAGACAACATTACAGTATTGCCGAGTGGAACCCTCAGAGAAAAATCATTCAAAAATAGTCAGATATACAATGGGTTTTTTGGAGAGGGGGGGGGTAATAGAATTTTTTAAAAGTTGTTTTAGCTTCCTTCATTTTATTTCAACAGACATGAGATTAGCGAATTAAAAATATTGAATATGGATTTAAGGGAAATTACGTATAGGCAGAAAACACAGGGTCTTGTCTAACAGTTTTAAAACGGATATTATGACTGGTCCAAATGCCATCATGGCTGTATGGGAGGAAGAGGGCAGAGAGAAATAAAAAGGACACATAGGAGGGTAATTTGTGGTGGCGAAAGACTGCAACAGAAGGGACAATTTGGCATATCTTGTTTTGATAAACGACACATACACTATTTTTAGTTTTTTTTTTATTGTTTTTAGCTATAGAGACAATTTGAACAAGTTAAATTATCCATGACAAAGCATTTAACCTAAATGCTATGAGGAAGTCAACATATATATTTTATTTATAAAATCATTATCAACAGATGCAGGTTTTGCTGTCTATAGCTATTTAGATCAAAACAATAACAAAAATTAACGTGTACGGACTCATCAGCAATAAAATCGCCAGTAATTCTGACAAGATTATGTGGATTAAACAATAAAGGTGCTATATGTAAGTGATCGTGGTTTTGCATTTCGCCAAAATTCGGCCACTCTGAAGAGTTCTGGAGATTTTAAATAAAGGATGAGACTATGATTATGGTTTATTTAGTGGTTAACGCCTCAACACACATGCACACACTCAAAATGAATGCAAGAAAAAAAAATATTAAAAAAAAATCTATAAATATAAAAGCGAAAGTGTGTATTTTCGTTCGCTTTTTCTGTATGTCCACAAAAGGATTTTTTTCGGCGGTTTCACGGCTGTTGCTCATTTTTAAAACTTTATATCACGTCAAAATCATAATATCTACGAGTTACGAACAGGCGTCGCCCGTCTATTTAATTTGCCCGACTTTGAAACGTTAAATATTCGACATTTTGGGATCGCCGCATATTGCTTTCGTTTTTCAGTATAAAAAAAGCGAAACTCGATTGAATCACTGGCCCACGGCCAGTGGTCTCTAGAAAGCGATGTACCGTTTGGTCAATGTCAGCTTACCGTCGTCATATCAGATGGTTGCTTTCATTTCGAAACGAGACACTCCCCTAATAAACGGGGGAGCTGTTTTTCCCCAAAGTTAGGTTAAAAAAAAAAGCAAACAAACCGGGTTATTGATCTCATTAAAAACTATCCCGCAGAAAATGTTAACTGCTAAATAGCTATTGCTTACGTCGTAACGCTCGCACAAAATGTTAACAACTTCCGTGCGGGCACCTGTCAATTCTCTTACTTAAATAAATTCAAACATCTTTCAGTAACTCATTCTGGCTAGCCGAGCGGTTAACGTGCCATGTTTCTTTCACGTTTCATTTTCCAACTTCGCCTTAGGGCTTCGGGTTCGATCCTACCAACTTACCAAAACTTTTTTATCCCCCCACCCAGGTTTCTTTTTGATTTAAGAGCACACACACTTCGTAACACCCGGGCAATGCCGGGTACCCCTGCTAGTATAAAATAAATATTAAAAATTCTAATTAAAGATTTGAAAGTTATATACATCCATCTAGTGGGTAGTACAAGCAAAACGGCAACAAATAAGTCAACAGTAATTTACTGAATGTCTAATCTCAGAATGAGACAGGATGAAAAATGCAAAGTTTATAGACATTAAAACAACATTACTTAAACAATGTCGCCTTAAATATTTTTCATTTGTATTAATCTGCAATTAATTGAATGAGTTCACATTTTTTATTTCTTTGTTTTTTTTTTAATAAAAATATTAAAAGTAAAATATATTTTTTACCAAACGAAAATGCATTTTTTTTACCAAACAAAAATGCATTTTTCTTTTTTTTTTACCAAACAAAAATGCATTTTTCTTTTTTTTTTACCAAACAAAAATGCATTTTTCTTTTTTTTTTACCAAACAAAAATGCATTTTTCTTTTTTTTTTTACCAAACAAAAATGCATTTTTCTTTTTTTTTTTACCAAACAAAAATGCATTTTTCTTTTTTTTACCAAACAAAAATGCATTTTTCTTTTTTTACCAAACAAAAATGCATTTTTCTTTTTTTACCAAACAAAAATGCATTTTTCTTTTTTTTACCAAACAAAAATGCATTTTTCTTTTTTTTACCAAACAAAAATGCATTTTTTTTTAAACTAAAATACTAAATGCATTTTTTTTTACGGTTTGAACCTATTTTTACAAATAACATTTCCATGCCATCTGCAAATTTTTTTTTTTTATCAAAATGTTATTGATTTCTATTAGAACAATGTCATTGATTTTCTTTGAAGCAATAAAACAATGTTATTGTTGTGGTCCTGTTTAGGGGGGGGTCAAAATATTACGGTGAAAGAGCCCTGGTGTTCACTGTGAGTGGTTAAACTATGCGTGTGCTCTCTGCTCAACGGCAGAAATATCTAGCTTACATAGTGCCAGACGAATCCATACCATCATAGATATAAGGGTGTTAACTATCCCAGAACAGTTGGTTTGAGGAAACAACTTATTGATATGCTCTTTGATTTTTTATGTGTTCATTCGTGCATTTTACATTCTTAAGTTAAAAAAAAAAAAATAAATAAATAAATAAATAAAAAATTGCATTTGGATTTTGAGTGCCATGAACGAAGGAGCTGCAGAATTGCTAGTTCAAATGCTAGAATGACGTTTCATCAACGAGGAGACTTATTTTTTTTTATTATATAGGAGTCACCACTTATTAAGGCCCGGTGGCCACTTGAGGATAAGGGTCATGGGTGTACATTAGTCAATGGGATTATAGCATAGTAATCATAAGTAGCAAAAATTTTGTTAATTGTAGGAAAGAGGTTGCAGGGAAGAGAAAAAGGCATTCTCCGCTAAGCTACAAAGTCTATTTTGAACTCTCAAGGCAGGATAAGCTGCTTCTTTCAGCTTCTGCCCAAATGTGGCAACAGTACTCCATCATTGGACGTACCTGGCTTTTATATAGATAGAGAATTGCATCAGGAGTGAGATATCTACTGGAGCGATAGAAGGATCCTACCATTTTTCCAAAGACCTTGGCAACAGATTTGATGTATGCGCATGACTTTTTGAATTTTTTCTTACACACCATAAATTGTTAGAGTAGATTTTAAAATTATTAAAGACCTTATTCCAATCTATATATACATATAAAAGTGAATGTGTGTGTGTGTGTGTGTGTGTGTGTGTGTGTGTGTGTGTGTGTGTGTACATTTCCCTAAGCAATAACTTAATTTTAAGTCTACAGACTCAAAATTTGATATACAGGGTACTGAAATTTGGGAAAATCTTTGTGATCCGTTGCAATGATAGACGTGGGTTGCAAAGAGTTGAAAATATCTGACCAGCAAGACCACCCAAGAGATATTTTGTTTGCAAAACAAGTACTTTAGTGAATGGGGAACGTCCTGCTGGGATGACCTTTGCCAGATAAAATATCCAGGCTATTTACTCACCCAGGAATGGAGACAATCTTTTATGTTATCTTTAGTAGAAGTCTGGAGCAGCTAACCTCAGGGCAAATGAACACAGTGACCACTAAAAAAAAGGTCAGAGCTAGTCAAGGGTGAAGAGATCCCAAAAGAATAGGAGAGGAGGTCATAGCCAGAAGAAAAGAGAAGTGGACAGTGGGTTTTTAGGAGACTACCAACCAGTTGAATCTTGTAAATTTCCAACCAGGTTGAATTCCTTTAGGGCTCTTGGTCAAGAGAATCTATAATGGGATTTATGTTTTAATCTGGTCAAGTAATCTTGCTTCCAAACAAGGGCAGAGTTAGACATAAGGTCGGTTTTTAATGTGGGGAAAATTCAACTCCTTCTGGATAGGAACAAAAATAAAAATTGCCTCAGTCTAGAAGGATTACTCCACTGATCGAGAACAAAAGACAAAGTTTAGTATCAGAACAGATACTACACTTTGTTCCTAAGCAATCTATTCGATCATGGCAGGTGAGTGCATATATTGCAATGGGCAAGTGCACCCATGCTCCTTCACAATAACTCTTGAATTGATGACAATATTTTGTGATTTCTGAATCATACAGTGATAAGCCCGTGTATCATTCAAAATCCAGGGTTTTTTTTTTTTTTTTTTTTCATGGTTCTCGTAATCTTGTATAAGGAGAGATATATATATAAAATTATCCTTCATATTTAGAAATCCCATTAAGTATTTTGAAGGTCTCAATGGCTGAAATATCAACCACAGGAACTGGCTCATCTCAATCCACACATCCTCATTGCAAAGAGAATCACTTGTCCTGTTACATGCGAGGCCCACATAAATTTTAAAGTGCAAAGAAAACTGAGGTTTTTATATTTATATTTTTCTTTTTGGTTTTAACATGCCTTCATTACTTGATGGTACCTGGAACTCTACATCCTGCACTTAATGTGTCAAACTTCTCTTCTGGGAGGAGTCTGAAGTTAACAGCAAAGATGATAAAATAATGCAATGAAATGCTGCAAGGTGAATTTTACTAATTCAAACAATGGTTATTTTAAGATGCTTTTCTGCCTTATTCTTGTTCTACTGGCTAATTTAGAAGAGAATAATTGGAAAGAAAAAGTCTGTATAAAGACACTTTTCTATTATTAGAGAAAAAGAACTACTGAACAAATCAATAGTCCAGTAATTAAAACTACCTAATAATATACATCAGTTATTTTTAGTTGGTTTTGTATAATAAATTTCAAAATTGGTCTGTACCCAAACCATACACTTTCTGATTCTAAATATGGTGTCCAAAGGCAGAAGGTTAGTCTGGTGCAAGGTCATTAAAAAATAAAAGAAATTCATTTAAAAAATCGGTTAGTAGACAACTTTGTGGAAGAACGAACATAAAAACGTTTTGTCTATCTTAATGCAATGAAAAACAATTCATGTATATTATGCCTAAGTAAGGAACTAGAAATATTAAACTTTAAAGACACAAAAAAATCTTAAAAACCAAAATTGCTACAAACTGTACACTTAAGATAAACTTTATTATGGTTCCACAAAGACTAGTGGTGCAAAAAAATGAAAATACTAAGTAAAATCAGTTTTAAGGGACACCCTTCTGACGATACTAAGAATATAATTATGAATTTCTACCTGATCATCTAAAAGAATGCGTGCAAACTACCTCATTGATTAAAGGGTTCCATTCAAAATTCCATACAGATTCCCTAAATTCAACAAGATGCACTTCAAGAACATCGAAGATTACATGAACTGGAACTGATGTCTAATCAAATTGTAAATTAGCAGCAAAGAATATCAAGAGAGGGCGAACTCCAGGTGTAAATAAGCGGTTTATATAGGTAATAAAAAGCCTATTAGCTTTAAATCAGAGTAGCCAGATGAAGTGTAAACGTTTTAAATAGACAACCAATAAATTTAAGCAGCAGTAGCCATATATAGCAAAACATTTGCCTATAACAGATGGGAGAATATCAAATTTTACAGTTAACATGAAGATTAATTTTGATGGAATGAAACACTAACGTTTGTGTAGCTTACTTGCTATAAGTATATTTTTATACTACTATTATTATTATATGTCCTACTCGAGTAATTAGCATTATTTAAGTAAATATGAAAAGAAACTTATATCAGATTAATCACTATTTTGCCAACCAGACGATCTCATTGTTTTTTTTGTTTTTTTTTTACTGTGTGTGAAAGATGATCACGTACAAACATGTTCAGCACATTATATAGATATATTAGCAGGACAAGTGTCCTGACGTTGCCAAGAAAAATTGAGGAATCAAAAACTCCTGCTCCAATCAAAGAATCCCATGAAGTAAAAAGAAAGTTTTGGTAGTTAAGGTTAAGTAGGAAGGATCGAACCCGAAGGCGTGAGGTGAAGTTAGAAAATAAAGTGCAAAAAAAAAAAAAAAAAAAAAAAAAAAAAGCGTGCAATGTTAACCAATCAGCCACCAAGAAATAGTAACGGAAACAGGTTTGAATTAATTTAAGTATTAAGAATTGGCAGGTGCCCATATTTAATCAGGTCAACTTTCACTGCGGGGCAGTTTTTTTTTTTTTTATTTACTGTGGGGCCGTCCCCCCCCCCAAGATGCTGTGGTGAGGAAACAACTCCCCATAAAAAGGGGATTGTTCAAATTAAATAGCAATTGTCTGATATGAGGAGAAACTCTTCATTGCTTTTGGATGTTCCCGGTGACGAAAAAGCCGAATCAACACGTAGCGATCCAAAATTGCAGAATATTTAGCTTTTCAATGTCGGGCAAATTAAATAGACAGGCGACCCCCCCCCCCCCGTTGTTAACCGTATATATTATGATTTCGACGTGATATAAAAAGTTTTAAGAATGAGTGAGCCAAACGAGAACCAAACGGAAAAAAGCCTTTTGCAGACATACACAAAAAGCGAACCCACACACATACATTTTCTTTTATATTTATAGATAACTAAGTTTCCAACCATATGTAGGTTTTTACCATCCTAAATTATATTTTAAGTAAAGAGAATTTGGAATACTAAAATCATGCACTTGCTCAGGACCCAGTGAAATTTACAAATTGGGGGCTTTTTTAATATTTGTCATTGTTCTGAGGGAGACAACTCTTTTACTAAGAGATTTGTTCATTTTTTTTTTTTATCTTATAATTTAGGACGCTCAATCAACAATATTCTTATTAAATCAAAATATTAAAAAAAGAAAGCTGCAACGAATTTTTTTTATTATTTTTCAAGGTAACAAAATTGATAACATTAATAATACAAAATGCAATCTTAACAAGATTGAGAGAATCGTTGCTGTTTTCATCTCATAATTTACGATGCTAAAATCAACAGAACAACATACCCGAAAACGTAAAAGCCATCATTTTAAAGGTAATTGTTAAGGTGGAAAGCAAGTAAAAATTTATCCTTTTTTCACCTTTTTATTTGCTGCTGAAAATCCATGACAATCACGAAAGAAACAAATTGTAAATCACATTTCACAAAATATTAAACAAGTTGTTACATAATGCAAATTATGATAGATATTGCCCGATCACTTGAATCAAACATTCGAGCAGATAACAAAGGAACACATTTGTATTGTTCGCACTGGACTTCTATTCTTATACTGATTGTTATATTTGCAACATTTCGGCCGATGTAACCTTCAACCTTTTGCAGATGCATTTTATCCAACTCGAGCCCGTGCGGAATTTCGGTCGGACTTGTGGCATAACAGTTAAAAGTGTTGATTAACAATTAGGGTACTTATGCACTTATGTTACCGTGCTGAAATAGCATTTAGAAAGCCATTCTAAACATAGGGTGGGGAGAGGGTTTTATAATTATCCTATACTTTTACCGAACACTTTAAAAAGATGTAAAACTTGAATTTAACTTGAAAATACTATTTTTTTTTTTAACAAGTAGCACGCTAACATAAGTGCATAAGCACTGCGATTAGTTCTAAGTGACGACAAGAGTTGAAGGTTCATTTTATACTACAAGCAATAATAAAAAAAAATAACACAAAATGAGAACAGTCTATGGTACTTATGCAGAATATTTATAAATCCATTCTTAATATGAGGAAGAGAGTTTTTTTTTTGTGCTTATGCAGTTTAGCAAATATAAAAAAAAAAAACCAGGCGGAACTGAACAAGAATCACCCCACCCCTACAATTTTTATGGCATGTTTAGTATGTAGCATAGTTTTCGAGGTTAGGAGTGTTTATTCTGAAAGCCGTTCTTTATATGCGGAGGTTGGGGGTTATTTATACTATGCTGAGTTAGGTCATTAAAAAATACCAACTGCACAATACCGGTTAAAATTATAGATGGAGGGGGGGGGGTCTCATTCAGGTCTGCCGAAAAATCACTTAATTTGATCAAGTATTTTTTTTTTAATAAAAAAAAAATTTTAAATCAGCAAAAAATTGCATAAGCACCAATATTTTTTTTTTTTTTTTTTTTAACTAATCTGTATTTTCACTTAATTTAAATTGAAAATCCTATATAAAAAACGCACAGTACCTTCTCTGCATAAGTACCTAATCTATTCCAGCACCGTTTTACAATTTATCTGTTCTGTTCTGTTGGGTTTAGCATTGTAAATTAGGAGATGAAAACAAACAATTCTCTTAATAGTTGCATAAAGACTACATTTTGCATAATTAATGTTATAAATTTTGTTGCATTAAAAAAAAAAAAAATTGTCTCAACTTTCTTTTTGTAAAGTTTTGATTTAATAAAAAAATATCGTTGGTTTAGCGTCCTAAATTAAAAGATAAAAAAATGAACAAATCTCTAAGTAAAAGAGTTGTCTCTCTCAGAACAATAACAAATCGTAAAACAGCGCCATAAAGTGTCCCACTCCAAATATAAATAATCGTAAAAGAAGTAACTAATTGTAAGTTAGTAATTAAATGTAAAATAAATGACATGTTTAAGTTGATTTAAAAAACATTGTATGTGAGATGGTTCTATATTTGGAGTTAAAAATAGAGATCGTAACTATATGTATGAAAATCAATAAGTTTTTATCTTTTAATCGATTTGAAAGATGTTAAATAAATTGCATTCAAAGAATGTATTGTTAATTGTGTATATATGTTTTTCTACCCGTTTCTTCTTGAGCTTATATAACTTTCTGTAAGTACAAATTTTCAAGTTATAAATAAAACAGTTGAGGATTGGACTAAATAGTTACAAAACTGATTTTAAGGTATGCCTTTCTTACAGTTAATGGAAGAGTATGTTATCTGTTTATTCAATTGATTTTATGTAATAAATTTATTGAAAGGAAGTAAATAAATTCAAAAGAAGTAAAATCCTTAACTCTTTCCTTTAATGGAAAATGAAAAAGTGTAAAACGGCAAGATGTGCTTAAGTTAAATATCTAGATGACGATATGTAGTTTAAAATATTTCTAATATTTTTTAAATAATTTGATATGTGATAGTTTAAATGCCATTGTGTTGAATACGTTTATTAAAAAAAAAAATAAAACACTTCATTGCACATTTATTTGTGCATCTGATAGCAGAAGTAGATAGAGCAACTCCTCTGCCAATTTTGGGTCTAAACACTTGAAATTTTAGATGTATGTTCCTTGGACATGAATCAAACTTTTTAACTTGATTTGAGCCCAAATTGTTATTTATTTTTTCTTAACTGAATGGTTGGAAAATCAGCACTAAAAGGAATGGCTTCAAAGTTAACATGGCAAAGAGAAAGCATACACTATTTGATTCACAAAGAAAATACCCATGCAGCATATGTAAGCTTGGAACTGGCTCAAACTCAATCAAATGCAAAATATGCAACAAATAGTGTCATAAAAAGGTACACCAACCTGCTAGTGTTACACGCTGCAAATTCAGCCAATTTCATTTGCAGCACCTGCTGAAACCTGACTCTCATTGAAACAAACTTGCAGATGTCGAAAGAGTCAAATTCACCTACATAAAATTGATTCCAGTGGGCAACTGACAAAACTATATGCAGGGATCTCAGAGTGACAGCCAGAGTGGCAGAGCATACGACATATTTGTATTATTTCAATTCATAAACATTACAACACACATGATAGACTTGTACTTTTTGCATGGCTGCAAGACGTGGTAGATCACAAAATGTCAAAATGACACAATCTTAGCTGCAGGAAAAAATTGCCACTCTCATTCTACAGATCTCTAGAAGAAATGTTGCACAACGTTAGTCATCTGAAATGCTCCAAAGTACAATTTTTTAAAAAAATTTTTTCTTTTAACTCGTTTTTATCTCAAACAAGGTTTGGATTTAAAGGACTACTATTAGGACCATGTCTACAGGGGACTATGTGGGAAGGTAAATAGCGAGATGTCCGTTTACATTACATTTAATCTTTTACATGTTAATACAATCAAGAAAGCAGGAAACGAGGAGGGAATTCCAACGTCTAGCAAGCATAAGAAACCATCAAATAGCAAGATAGGAAGCTATTAAAGTAGACTTTCTGGCATCCAGGGACTTCAACGGTGAAGGGATAGAATTTTGCTGCTTGGCAGGTCAGTCAAGGTATCTACATCAAGGGGGGAGGGAACTAGTGCTATGAATTTATCAGAGCACATTCCATTAAAGTACTTATAAAGCTGGTACAGGGATGCAGCAATGGAACAAAATGTTCTTCATGTTGACTACCCCAAAGCCATGTGGGAGACTGCTTAAAACATGGAGAGTATCAGTTGATGACCACGTTATTCCAGTGGGTGACAAGCGAAATGGCAACAGACAGATGTCTGAAGTTATTCACAAAATGTCTAACCTCAGTATGAGACAAAGCAAAGAAATGGAAATAATGCTCTTGATGACA
Organism: Euprymna scolopes; assembly: GCF_053919585.1. Classification (NCBI taxonomy): domain Eukaryota; kingdom Metazoa; phylum Mollusca; class Cephalopoda; order Sepiida; family Sepiolidae; genus Euprymna; species Euprymna scolopes. The sequence continues at coordinate 67,919,105 of NC_136498.1, forward strand.
AACTTGAACAAATATGCTTAATTTTATTATTCAGAAGAAACATTATATATAAGTTAATTATGTGTATGTGTCTATATATTTGCATGTACAGAATTCATTCCTAAATTAATTAACCGATTATGAATTTTGAACCACAGCTGCTAGGCATGAGGGTGGGTAATATGGGCTATATTTAGTTAAATCTAGTTTTATGCAAAAGAGGTAAATAAGAGTTGGAAGGATTTCATGAAAATTCAGATAGCTCCGATTTTTTTAAAATTTTAATATCAATTGATAAATATTTCTAATTTCAGTTTCTTTGAATTATTTTTAATTGTTTTTAAGGAGCATAATATGGGCACAATTTCCCTTTGAAAATTCAAATATTTCAGATTAGCATTCATAGTCATAAAACCAATTAAGCAAAATTCCCTGATTTTCAATTTCTTAAGATTTAAGCTTAAGCCTTAAATAATACATTTTCTACAATCAAAATAGGATGCAGTAGATTTTTATCAAAATGGACATACAGATTCTAAATAAAACTCTACAAACTATCTTTAGCTGACCTTTGGCAACTAAATATTTTTGTTTACTAGCCAAATATTAAAGTTACTAGCCAAACCCATGCAATTTTGGAATATGACAAATTTGTTCCCTGACGATTACATACATTATAAAGATTTTTTTGTATATTTTTAAATCCAGTAGAACCCTGGATACGGTGGTCCTAGGATACGTTTTTGTTCCCGGTTACGATGTGAAATACAATGTTTTTCCGGCCCCTAGTTACGGTATTTGCCACACCTTACGGTGTTATTTATAATATTTGATTATAAACGCGTGTATTATATACTGTACTGTATTTTGTTACTAATTTTTCATGCCGTATCGCGGGGTCCGAGTGTAAGTAATTCTAAATATGCACTGAATCTTATGTTTAGACTTGAATGTATAAATATTCAAATTTCTTTAGATGATTTTTTTTAAACAGCCTTCGTTTAAAATAAAAAAATTAAAAAATATAAATTTTTTATTAAACTTTTATTTAAATAATTTGACTGTTCATTTTATTTAAACAAAAAATTGGTCTCCCAACAAAAAATTCATCCTTGTCCATTCGTCTGTCCGCACTTTTCTCAATAACTACGCCTTGGAATTTTTAGAAATTTTGCACAAACATTAAACATGACATGAGTAAAAAAGTAACAGAACGGATTTTCCAAGAAACTCCGGTTGCTCCCCTCTCCCAAGGGGTGCCTTTTGGGTTAAAATGGCTAAAATTGACACTTTTGTGGTTATTGAAAAAAAATTGATACCTTGAATTTTTATAAAACTTTCTGAAAAGTAACCAATTGATTTCTATATAATTTTGTTTGTCTATACTTCGCGATAACTCTTGCGTGTGCTGAAGGGGCTCTTTTAGGGCTAATAAAAACACTCCATTTTTGGAACTATTTTACCATATTTGTCCAAAATTTTCTATGTATGTCTATTTAGCAGTTTTGCATGGTGCTGAACTCAAATTTAAATATGGCCTTGGGGACTTTTGGGGCTAAATGGGGGTAGGAGGAAAATGATGGACTTAGCCATTTTTTTTTTTTTTTTTTTGCATGGTGCAGAACTGAAATTTACATAGGTTCAGGCCTAAAAACTGCACCGTTTGTTCATTTTCACCAGGATTTGACGTGCTCTGGGGTATTTTGGGGCTAAATGAGGGGGGGGCAAATGTTTTTATGCATCGTTCACTGTGCACTAATGGGGGACTATGCATGCTTCACTTGTTCACTTAGCTTTGAAAGATTGCCGGTGTAAAAAACAGTCACCAAAAGATCAGAGTTTTATTATTTCTAGTCACCACGAAGGGAGGGGGGGGGGGAATCACTCGCAAATGCAACTGTTAGGTATAAAGTTAAGTATCATTATATCGTTATTTTAATCTTTATAAGGGAGCATAAAAGCGGTACCTAACTTTTTTTTTAAGGCAGTCACCACTTATCAAGGTCTGAAGGCTACTCAAGGATAAGAATTAATGACTAAATTGGTCAGTGAGAGGTACTTGTGCACTATTTTTTAATATTTTTGAGTAAAATTTGGGTTTTACAATATTTTTTATTCAATTATTAGGTGAAAGTACAGAGTAGTTACAAAACACTCCCTTCCCCATGTTAAGAATGGCTTTCTAAATAACATTTCAGCACAGTACAATAAGTGCATAAATACCCAGTGAGACAACACTGTAATGATCAATAATTGCTAGCGGTAGAAATTGGATAAAATTTGATTAAGAGGACAGCTCAACAAGAACTTGTTTACATTGAACTTGAAAACAACCATACTATAGTCAACTGGGAAGCAGACCTGCAGTATAGAGTTCCATATGCAGACAGTTTTAGAAAATAAATTTTGTTTATGGAATTGTGTTTAGATTTAAGCTCAAATAGAGAGGGGTAAGTGTTCACAGTGGTTGTAGCTAGATGAGTGTTTGTGAAGGTTTTGGAGGGGGGAGCATAGATTAGAAGTTCAGTTGAACACTTACCATGAAAATAACGATAGAAGATAGATAGAATCTGAATGTCTCTTCTGTGATATATATTTTTATCAAATGTTTGTTATTATTGTATTATTGTAGAATGACGGACGAACCTCGCCGAGGACTAATCAGATCGGTTGAGGGCTTAGTTTCAACAGATCGTAGTGTGGTAGTTGCTCTATTAAGTATGACACCCCAAGCCTGATGTTACATGGTCTACAAGCGATCCCTCATTTCACTACACATGGGTCCTAAACAGGATAGTGATGGCAACATCCCTCCGGTCGGGCACATCGCCGTGTAAGCGGCAACAACAGTCTGAAGACCGCCGATGAAACCACCACTGCTGATGATCGTGATGGCAGTTAAATGGAAAGAGACGCCTTTCGTAATACTGTGACGCCACCGGTCACAGTTCCAGCTTAAAAACTTTCAGTTATTGCGTGGTGGCAACTCATTCAAGCAAACACACAAACCACTGCTGATTCCGCGGTTCCTCTCATACTGGATGGAATAGTCGTGGCTACGGCAGACGTTGTACACGTGTCGATCAGTAGAATAAAACTAACCTGTCTTACACGACAGTCTAAACCCAGCTACAGCATAACATACTTCGCTATATTTTTAAAATGATTCAATACAGACTGCTAATATGAAACATTTTTAAATAATCACCTAAAAATAAAATAATCCAACTCATTTTAAATTTAAGTAATACATATATAACACACAGCTCCACTTACCCGGTATATTCCGGGATGCAGTCATTTGAGCTTTTAAGTTTTGCTTAAACATTCTTTTTTTATCACTTATACAAAAAAAGGAATTGAACCTAGAACCATCGCGTTGATAGTTAGCAGTTCTACCGATATATTAGTTGTGTGTATCTGCCTATTGAAACTTTCGATCTAATGCAAGCCTAAACCCCATATCAATTATAAATCATTGTAGGTATTTTTATAAAACAGGATAGTGACTAATATATATTAACACTAATTTTCAATCTAAAAGCTGAATACTAACATAGGAACCATTTTATAATTTCGGTTCAAATCGATTTGTTTTCTACAATTAAAATATTAATGCAAAGATTATGAAATCATAAGGTCATTAATAATTAATGGCAAACTTTTTACCTGCATTTTTATAACCTGTTTCTAAAAGGTTTTAATCTAGACAAAACGTTCAAATCTCGTTGGCATAATTAGATAGATGCAGTTTACAAAAATATATAAAAATAATGTATCCACATTATTTCTTGTACTTCTTAGAATATATATCCCATAATAAGCTGATTAATCTAGAAATTTACCCCGCACATATATAGTCGTATGTATCAATACAGGTTAAAATTTTATCTATAATATAAATCTCACCTGCCTGTTTAAATGTATGTATGTTTGCATATCTGCCTAAAACTTTTGACAGAGGTGACAGATTTTCACGAGATTGGTATCATTTTGAAGGTCGACGTCTGATGACAAATATAGAAAAATTGGCCAAAAACATTAATTCCTTCACCCTCAACTGGGCAGTTTTCTACAAGGAGGGGGTCTATATTTTGCAAGCCATTTTTGCAAGTCATCATATCGATTAGATTGACTTAGCCTAATTTCAATGTTCCGAACTTCCGGTCGTGTTATGGAATAGCGGCAAGACAGATTTTCTTTCACTTTCTTTTCCGCCTTTGCGTCACGGGTTCAAGCCTACCTACCTACTACCACTTTTTTTTTTTTTTTTGCTCAACACACCTCCAAACATCCGGGCACCCAGGCTAGTTATATAAATAAAACTCAAAATCTGATGTAGAGCACTTTTTTCACTTATTAAAAATTTTTTTAATCTAGTTCCTTTTAAGGGCTTTTTATTAAACTAAGGAGCACACATTCTAAATGATGAAATTTAATAAAAATGTGCCCACATTACTCATCATATTGTCTAAATATATATTTTATAATTCATAGTAATCAGTTTAGAAATGAATCTAAAATTTTTTTTTTCAATTATATTTCATCTTTTTATATATGAATCCTTAATTTATGAAGCTCAATGTAATTACAAAGCATATAACAAACAAATGACAAAAGTCTATTCCAAATTTCATGATGTTGACCATCTTACAATTTATTCCTTTAATTACATTGACATTTACTATTTTTGACAGTAATTGTTTTGTAGCGCAAAATCATTCATTTAATTATTACATCAATCAATGAATTTATTCTGCCCTTAATTCATCAGAAGAAATAGATATCAATCTATTAAAAGAAAATAAAATGCATTTGGACATGATTACAAAATCCGAAAATTGGAAGAGAAGTTGCAATTATCTTTTATTACGCCATATATATATATAACCTACTAGCAGGCAGACCTGACATTGTTCGGGATTGAATGGTTTCACACTTCCATATTGTGAAGTCGGTGAAATTGTTCATTTTTCACTCAAACCGATTGATTGCCTGCCCTAGTTGGAGATCCATCACAGTGCACCAAGAGGAAGCTTCACATGTCTCCTTGCAGTGACTAAGTCCACAGTATATTTAGTTTACATGGCATTGTAGAGAACCTATTCATTTTATAAAATTGTTATATAATAACAGTTTCAATTAAAGTTTAAAATGCAAAAAGTCAAGTATCATGCTTCAATTGTGCTCTACACAGAAAAATTCATTTCGAATGCGCCCCTATCATATAAAAGAACCTACTGTTCATTTTATGTCTAGGCTTACTGATTGTGTGGTGATAATAGTTTAATTTTAAGTTTAAAATGAAAAAGTCAAGTAGATGATGCAGAAATATTAATTTCGAATATGAAAAGAGCCTACTGTTGATCTTTTTTTTTATTATTTTTTTTTTTATTACATTTTCACCCATATAAGGCATAGTGCCACTTTGATGTATCAAGGACATGAACTGCAGGGATACTATGTAGGGAGTTGAGCAGCAAGATGTCTTCACATTACACTTGAACTTATGCATGTCAGTACAGTTGGGGAAGCAGGAAACTGGAACGGAATTCCAAAGTCTAGCAGTCCTGGGGAAGAAACTATTAGAAAGCCAGACCTTTTGGCTTGTGTAGTAATAAAACTTCTCCAATGCACTTGTAATGTTAGACATTATAAGGTGTTAACTTTGGTCAAAATCATCCATTCATTCTTTCATTGGATTATTTTGATTATCGATACTTATTGAAGACATTCCGATACAAAGCCTATCTAAGAACACTGTCAGGCACACAGTACCTTTGTGTGAAATTTCATACAAATCAGCCCAGCCGTTTTTGAGTTCATAGGAAACGAACTTACAAAGTTCCTTTTATATAATAGTAGAGATCCACATTCATAACTATATATGTAGAGATACAATAAACCATACTTCATAACATCGATTTTTTTTTTTTTTTTTGTAGATATACAAATATATGCATAGGTAGTACCATTATTAAATGAAATGTAATTATCTTCAGGATTAGAAATAAAAGAGAGATCTGAAGAGAATACAAACCTGTACCCATGAAGAAGGACAACAAAGTCAACGTCAGTTTTAACATTTGCCTACCAATCTATACAGTTGAAATTTGAATCCCTTGCATTGTGAACAATGTTTACTTAGTTATAAATTTATTGTATTTCCACTGCTAACAGAGATCTGAAGAGGTATTATTCAATAGTAAACATTTCCTTCCAGCCGCAGGAAGATGTGACAAAAGGTCAGAAGGTGGGAAACGTCAAACTAGCACTCCTAAAGGAGGAGTACTTTGGCCTTTCAAAAACTGCCTAGGCAGTTTGTCGATATTCCCCGGTAGGCACGCTTCAAGCAATAATCAATAAACATACTATACTCGACGAGAGGCAACAACCTGGGAAGATGCACATCCTGGTACTATCCAGAACCATACGTCAACCTGACACATGCAAGATTGGTATGAATATAATCTATTTGGATTACAGAAGATAAACTTACCTATTTAGGCAAAATTTAAATATAATGAATGAATGAAAGTTAATTCTCTCTTAAAAAAAAAAAAAAAAAAAAACTCACGAAGAGGGGAGGGGGGGGATAGAGTTCTCCATTGGCTAAAACAAGTTTCTAATTCTACTTTAGCGAATTATGATAGAATATATACTCATCCATATAACTGAATAAAAAATGATTATTTCAAGAATATTAATGCAATCCCGCGTAGTTAACATTCATACAACAAAAAACAAGCGATACAAAAACTCCCAAAACATGACCGTGTAAAAAACAAAAGATTCAAACCAACCTTGGTCATAAGGAAGGGACGTCTCAATGTTGAGTTTCTACACGAGATCCAAAACATTGAATGACTCTAGAATTAATATCATCCATGGGGTATTTTCGTACAATAAAAATGTATAAACCAATCAAAATAGTGAAATATCCTTTCTGAGTTTTCTAATATTTGGCTGAAAACCTAGGCCAGGTTTAAATAAATATTCTTGTGATACTATGGGAATTCCCTCTACCCCTCTCACAACAAGGATCACACCGGAGAGATTAGCAGTGAATAAAAATATGTGGGAAAAAAAAAAAAAAGCAGTATTTCAGTTTTGGGACCAGAGTTGGGGGTGTTAGAGATAAGAGACAAGTTAAGACAAAGAAACTGGAAAAGGAAGTAAAAGGATTAGGTAGAAAGTGGGAAAACGAAGTAAAGGAAAAAAGTTGGGCTAAGGTGAGAAACAACCAACAGAGTTCAAATACGCCCCTCTAAGGTCACGGTTCAATAGTAATGGGTCAACAGATGATGGACTTAGTTTTAGCCAAGATTCAGAAGGCAAGGGATGGGAGAATTAGCTGGACATCGAGACTATTGAAAAGGACTTAAAAGCATGCACCTTCTACCTTGTGTCCAACCATTCATTTGTATACAATGACTGTATCCGTGTTTTTATTAGATACATAAACTTTCTTGCTGTGGACTATGGCTGCTTTCACAGCCAACAACACTAGAATCTCAACAAGGCCCATAAGAATGCAAGTTCAAAATTAGTAATGGCGTAATGCGATCAGTTGAAATCACTTTGCACATACTCCCAGGCAAAGTTTCCTTACCTTTTTGTGTTAACCATTTTGAAGTAATATACTTTTACTTTTTAACCTATTAAAAACGAGCAAGAGTTAACTTCAAATGAGTGCTTTATTGCCAAATTGATGGTTAAATAGAGTTAAATTTGTGCTCATTTTCGCATCAAATACTAATCCATAGCTGTGCATCGAATGGATACTATAATACTAGGTACGAGCAAAAATGGTGGAATAAAGATAAAACATTGTTTGGAAAGTAGATTTATAATTTTTTTGTAGGTTTCCAACTATTTTTTTTTTTTTTTTTTTGTATTTGAAAGATTAAAGACTAAAGTTAATTTCCAAACAGGGGGAAAAAATATTTGTACATGTAAAAAAAAAAAAAGTTATGAAAAATGTTTTCATTGCGAGCTAACCAATTCAGCAAAAATTTAAAGTTAAATAAATTCATTGTAAAAATCGTTTAGCAGATAAATAGTTTTCTGGATCTATTTCAAAAGATAATTACTAAGATATTGAATAAAAAAAACCAAAAAAACTTGTTAGTACAAAAGCTTAATTAGCTCTCAAAAGTTCGTCTAATTTTTACCATTTGTTAATTTTATTATTTTACTATATTCCTGCTTTTAAATTTAAAAAAAAAAAAAAAAAAAAAAAAAAAAAAAAATTCCTGATTTTTTTAAAGATTATATAGAACTAGCATGGTTGCCGGCGTTACCCGGGTGTTTGGAGGTGTGTGTTGGGCAAAAAAAAAAAAAAAAGTGGTAGTAGGGAGGCAGGCTCGAACTCGTACCGTGAAGGAGGAAAAGAACGTGACGTCTTTGCTGTTACGACCACCGCCAAACTGGTAGGTTTTAATTAAGGCTAGAACAGAGGGGATGACTTTCGAAAATATCGTCGAAAAAGCGACCCCTCCCTGTAAAAAAGGGCCTAGTTGAGGGTAAAAAAATTAATGTTTTTAGCAATTTTTCAGTGTTTGTCGTCTGAAGAGTCAAGCTTCAAAACTATACTGATCTTGTGAAAATCAGTCGCCTCTGTCGAAAGTTTTAGGCAGACATGCAAACATACATAGATTTATATATTGGTAGCTCAAATTTTCGGCCCAAACCGATTAAAACGCCTGCCCTATCTCTGAAAACTTTTTATGTAAAATTTCAAATATTTAGACCAGAAATTGTTCGAGTAATTTGGTAGAGACCGCAGAGGTCAAATTTTTTAAAACTTGGACCCCTATTACGACCCCTTAACATTTGTTTTGGGCTCAAATCAAGCTATTAAGTTAGATCCATGTCCAAAGAACCTATATCTAAAATTTCAAGTGTTTAGACCCAAAATTGGCGGAGAAGTTTGGTAGAGTTCTCAAACTGATTACAAAGATTTTCCCAAATCTCAATACCCTGTATATCAAATTTCGAGTCTGTAGACTGAAAATTGACAGAGTTATTATGTAGGGAAATGTACACAGACACGTTCACTTTTATAGATATGCCAAAAGTTTCACATTGATGCAAGCAAGGAAAATATTAGAATTGTACATATAAAAATGATGTGAAACCTGTAATTTCAACAACAAAAAATTTTTTTTACAATTATAATTTTTTTGCGTGAAAATATTAAATAAGCAATGCTTGATGCAATGATAATATCGGTAGTTAGAGAAATTAATTTTTTAGTTATATCGAATTCATTAATACAGACTTTAGGGGCTTTTTTCGTAATGTTCCTGCAAAAAAAATTTTTAATTGCTACAATTTACAAAGCTTTATTTTCATAAAAAAAGCAAAAATAAATTCATGCATTGTTTTTTTTTTACTACTGAAAACCATAACTTTAGTGAAGGTGTTTTTTGTTTAAACAAAATAATACATTTCCATGAAGATTTAAGTAAAAATAATGTGTTCATTATATTCTGTGAAAATTTTATTAAAATTTCCTGATTTTTAAATTAAGAGAGGGGGGGGTCAAAATGTTTATACACATTCATATAGAAAGATCCATAGAAAGTTTCAACCAAATCGACCCAAAAGGTCCCGAGAAAAAATGAAATGGACAGACTATGAAAAATATAATATTCTGGGTACAATTCGTACACAATTACACTAAAACTAAGTCTAAAACAGGAATAAATAAAACGGACATAAACAGCAAAATCACTTGCTCCTTTTATATAAGAAAAAAAAATCAAATGAAGTATGGGTTTGTAATTTTAATTGTACTCTAATTGAAGCCAAAATCAGAATCATTTTATCTTTACACTTAAATTTTTTTTTTTTTTTTTTCAAAATTTGAAACTTTTAAAAGAAATTGAAGAGCTTTTTTTTCTTCTTTTTGAGATTGTAGAATTACTTGCCTTGCAAATCACACATTGAAATGTTACAATGGTAAGGAGTTAATTATATGGATGGACAGATATGTATCGAATCATAAGATGTTAATTTAATACATCACGTCACAGTGCAAGTTAGTTTATAGCTTTGTTCCAACAAAGCTGCAAGTAAATTTTATCATAGCAAAACCTGTTTAAAATCTTTTATTGCAAAACCTTTTAAGTATTAACCGTCATCAATCACCTGTGAATAACGAATGAGAATAGAGAAAAAGACAATTGCAGGTTTGAATGGCTAAATCTACAACTGGTTGACAATGAACAACTAAACATTTCAGGTAAAACAAGAATAGAAGATTTGTCTTTTGTTAACTCAATTGTTATGCAGAGACAAAGTATATTAATGTAAAATATAGATAAGTCACATGCGACACCTTCGATAGGAGGAGGGAAATGAATAGGGGGGATGAAGGGGAGGATAGATGAAGGGAAGGGGATGAAGGAAGAAACGGGGAGAAGGGATGATGGAGTAAGAGGAGGGATGAAGGAGAAGGAGACGGAAGAGGAAGAATGGAAGAAGAAACGGGGAGGAGGAATGGAAGAGAAGGAGGGAGAGGAATGGAAGAGAAGGAGGGAGAGGAATGGAAGAGAAGGAGGGAGAGGAGGTAGTTTTTGTTATTCTGAATACAAACATTTGTAATGATTGTTTTATGGTTACTTTTAATTGACCATGTTATAAAAGGTATACAATAAAAGCAAGTTTGTATCATTTGGATTCTTCAAACTACCTTTCTCATCTTAAGTGTTATTTCCACAACATTTCAGCCGTTGTAACCTCCAACCTTCACGTGTATCTTGTTAAACTCAGGGAATCTGCACAGAATTTCTAACGGAATCCCTTTATCTAATCCACGGAGGTTGCAGGCTCTTGTTCCATCATCCATGACTGGGTACAAGTCCTAAGTAATTCTAATATGCACTTGTATTTTGAGTGTTGCCTGCACTGAGGGTTGAACCTTCAACTTACAGAATGGTGTAACTTTCACAACTGAATTTTAATACTTTATTCACTATGCATTGAAGATGCATTGAAGAACGTTGAAAGTTACATCGACTGAAATATTGTGAAAATGACACTCGAGGTGAGAAGAGTAGTCTGAAGAATCCAAAATAATATGAATAACTAATCCTAATCTCAAAAATTCAGAAACAAAAGTAAAGTTCTTAAAATTGTCCAAGGGTTTGCAAAGATATCTCTCCAGAAGAAGTCACTGCTTCAAACACAAAATGCAAAAATATGAATTTATAACTTAATCATACATCTTTCGAGACTATAGATCCTCCTTTAAACTAATTCGACATTGTTATCTTGAATTGTTTAAAGCTATTTCAGTGTGTCCTATTAAGTAACTGATATAAAAAAGACTTCACTTTTTAAAAGCCACAGAAGTTTTATTTTAGAATGAAATTTAATTTTTAACAAGCCGAGCATGTGAGGTCCCCCTCCACAAGTGAAATTTTTACTTTCACCATGACTAATGTTTGTGCAAAATTTTTAAAAAATTCAAGGAATGGTTGAGAAAATTGTGAACAAACGAATGGACAAACAATTTGGAGGCAATTTTACTCTCATAATGGCCACTAGGGGCCAACCAGAGTTATTCCAGAAAATCCGATTTGGCAAAAAATTTACTTTCACAGTGACTAATGTTTGTGCAAAATTAAAAAATCTAAGGTATGGTTATTGAGAAAAGTGTGAACAAACGAACGGGAGTGAATTATTAGGTCCAGTCCCTCCTTTGTCGAGGGGGGGGGGGATTTAAACCATGAAAACAATCCAATTATAGGCATAGTTTTCCGTACTCTTACTATTAGGTTTAACTTGACAAATTTAAACATTTTCTAAACTCATAGCCAAGTTATATTTTTACTATAACACTACAGTATATTTTTGAGTAAGTTGGTGTCTAATGATAATGCAGCAATATTGGACATGAATATGTGAAAATGTTAAAAATGTAGTTTTTCACATTCTGTTATTAAGCAAAAATTGGAAAATTTCATAAGAATTTGAAAGATTAGCATTAGAGTTACATGTTATGTGAAAGATAAGCTGATAAAATCTTCCTCGTGTTTCTGAACCATGAAGATACTGATCATGTTTGGGACAGTTGCTACCTCTTTCTGAGTGATGAGATGGGGAAGTTAAAAAACATTGATCCACTGCATTGCTACAATGTCAAAAGATCTTCAATCTGTCCTAGAATTCATATTTCTATATGAAAAAAGAAATAACTTTTGTACACATCTTTTGAGTCAGATGTGGCATTGTGGAAAATGGAGAATAGAGTATAAATGGCAAAAGCAAATTACATTAGAAAAATATTTCTTTTATGTACAAATGAGAAGATTTACATGTTCTTGCTAGAGACAAATACTCAATAACAATCATTTAATTATGGGAAAAACATTGTCGTAAATCAACATTATGCCTGAAGATGGTAGAGTTGCACATCAACCAATACATAATGTATATAAATAGTTGAGGGAAAAACATAAATAACAACTTCTCTTCTATTAAGAAGAATAAAGTTGAATCTGTTTTTGTTATTCTTATTAAATTGGCATAATAGCAAACTTGCATAAATAAGTTTTATTCAACTCTTGTGATTTCCATATCACTTAGCTCCAAATTGTTTTTGCGTTTTGTACTTTTTTCTTTTGATTAATAATCTGTAGTATGGCATTCACCCTAGGTATGTCAGGGGAATATTAAATTCACAGGCCATACCGAGTCGCCTGTATAGAAAAATAATCATAATTATTATCAGAGATAGGTTTATACTGAAGTAAAACAGTTATAAAAAGAAAATCTAATTTTTCACCCCAACACCTACCTAAAAAAAAAACAAAAAAAAACATACCATTGTCGTTTTCATATCAACAAACAGTAGCATTCTGTGTTTCTTTCCCGAGAACACCCTTCCTTGCTGGTTTAATGTCTCCTTGGACAAACATTTAGATCATAACAAAAGACATTCATTCATTTTTTTTTTTTACTCGGAAAATTGAAAATTTGAAACCATGTGTTATCAACAAGAAAATTTACTTTTTCTGTGCATGCTTGCTTTTTCACAAATCCAAACTCCTCCAATCATTCAAATAAATAAATTTCAGAACTATCAAAATCATAAAATTAAAAAAAAAAAATTTAAATGCATTCTTGAATTTTAGAAGAAAAATTCTATTTTAAATATTTGTATCACTTTTGTAAGATACATGATTTTTATTAGTAAAAACTAATATTTTAAAAATTCTATTATAGAAATTAAAATTTGAAAAATTCTATTAAAAGGGGTTTGTTTTTGCTTTTGAAGTGCATGACCACCATTTTAAAACTAGAGAATTTGTGTAAAAAACAAAATTTTAATCATGTACTACTTGCACTGTTTTTTTGTTTGTTTTTTGTTTTTTTTTAAACAAAGTCTGAAATTAATCAGGTCAATGTTTTGTTGTCACAATTTCACCAACAGCTATGCCCACCAAAATAACTGACTCACTGACAAATCCACTTATGACCGTCTTTTGTTTTGCCAGAGAAGTACATGGTTCAACTATTACAGAGTTATTGTTCAGAGAAACTCAAAATTTGAAGACATGCCTTGAAAATGATTTGGTAAAAGTACATCATCGTATCATGTAATTCATTACAACAAATAGAAAAAAATGCTTGTGCAGTAGAATTCAATTTCAAATAAATACATTTTAGATAAAAAAAAAAAAAAAAAAAAAAATACGTACAGACATGTTATATGGAAATAAGTAAAAATTCCAAAAAATGATCAATTAGATCTACTAGAACTATTTTTTTTTTTTACAAAAAAGATAGTGATCAGTCATTTTCTATTTTGAAATGGCAGATTTTAATATTTTGTCAAAATCTTAAATTACAATAATCTCTAGTGGATTTTAAGAAGCCTTCCGCATTAACAAATATGGTAAAAGTTTTTAATAATCAGATTTTTTTTTTTTTTTTTTTTTTTACTAATTTCCACATGGCAATTAAGTATGTAACAATGTCTCCAAACTATTGTAAATGTTTGGTCTCCAAACTAGAAACTTGATATATGCGGTATTTAGACCTGTGGAACTCAATTTGGTTTTTAGCTCCAAAATAGCTGCTAAGAGGGTCAAAACTGAAAAACTGGAACTTGACAGGTGTAGTTCAACATAATGTGTATGCTCTAAGCATGCACAAATATACATTTATGTTTTCATTAATTTGTCAAATTTTGATATGCACATGTCGTTAGCTCTGATAGTCATGAATACAGTTAGAGAGCTAAATATTTAACTTTCGATTTTAGCTGATGGCGCCCAATTTATGACTTTTGAAATCACGACTATATATTGGGGATAATATAATTATCAATAGAGAATTGATTCTATAATAATAAATACAAAATCTACATAAATTAAAATATATTAAGCATATTTTATGATCTGGCAACATTGGGTGGCCTGCTAGTATTAAATAAATGTAAATGTCTCTGCATAGCTTTTGGCTTATACTCAACACCATAAATATTATAATCCTGCAAATGACATAATTAAGGTAATCCAACAAGTATTTCTATACTACTTTGGTCTACAGACCAACCTATAATACCTTTAGTTTGTCCAGACATAATGGCAGTAGAAGTATAGAGAGCAAATGAATTTTTTCTTACTAAGCCATTTCATTTTCAGTGTATAATTAAACAGGTAATTGCACAGAATGAAATAAAGATAAGTTTTAGATTTGCTTTCAACTTCTAAATATTAAAAACTTCTTAAAATTTGTCAGCATTCGATTCCAATATTTTTGATTCGGATACAATTATAGATCTTGTGTGAAATTCCTGATTATAAAATCGCCTAAAGAGACAGAATTTCGTTTCTTTTTTTTTTAGGGGGGTGGGGGCTAATAGAGAACCTTTATCTATTTTTAAATGTACACTTAATTTTCTTCTGAAGATGACAAACTCCCCAATGTATTCCCTTTAATAAACTCCATGAGATTTTCATGCAGTTTTGAGTTGTGCTATTTTAGCCGGCCATTTTGTTTCCAGTGTCATTTTGAACTTCATTCGTTATTCTGATGTATAAATTTTAGTTTTACTAGTAGGTTACAATCAATAGATACTTATTAGTATAAGCAATGGGAAATTAGGTTTTAACTAAATCTTTTAAAAAGAATTGTTTTGGAAATCGAAAATTGGACTAAAATTTTTCTTATTCGCAAAAGTTTTGATTTTCCCAAATCAGATTAACAACAATGGAATGAATATATGCGAGACAATATACAACAATATCCAGTGTAGTTGTTTACATCGTTTCATTAATAAAGCAGGTCATTAGATTCTTTCGAATATTATATCACTAGCAGCAAGACCCCGATGTTGTTCGAGATTGGTTGCGGATCAATAAATGTTCCATCCTTCCAGACTTTTATTGTCATAGAAATCCGTGAAATAGACTTTTTTTTTTTTTTATCAAATTGATTGACTGCCTCCTCTAGGTAGGGATCCTCCTCTCCACCCCCAGTCTACTGGGAAGAAGCTTCACATGCCTTTCTGCAGTGACAATCCACAATACATTGTAGTATACATTGTACTGCAGAGAATCTACTGTTGATTTTATAAAATCTGTAAAAAAAAAAATTAAAAAAAAAAAAATGGCTTCACTTAAAATTAAAAAAGTAAAGTATCATGCTTTAATTGTGCTCTAGAAAAAAACTTTTCGAATGCACCCTTGTCTTAAAGGATCTACAGTTGATTTTATAGACTAGACCTTTCTGCTTGTGTAGTGATAAAAGCTCATATGCACTTGCGATGTTAGGTTGTATAAAAGTGTTAATGTTGGTCAAAATCAGGCTTCCTTTAATTGTATTTTTTTTTTATTATTGATACTTAGACACATTCTGATTAAAAAAAAAATGTAAGAACTCTCCCAGACATCAAGTACTTTCATGTGAAATTAAAAACAAAAAAGTTCCTTTTACATAATAGAGATAAAGTGGAAAGTCGGAATCGTTTTTGTTTTGTTTTTTATTAATTCAGAAAGGTTAAAGAAATAGAGTCAGAAGTTAATTTTTTATACTTGTTAGAAAATTGATTTTTATTTATATTTGTTTTTGCAGATTTCTAATGATATTCGCTTTTCTGAATGATTATAATAATAAAAAAAAAACAACTTATTTTAAAAAGGATCCAAGATAATTAAAAGTTATCTTCTCATTTTCCAAACATTCATTATTTTCAAATGTAAGTCTTGTCTAATAAGTGAAATTCAACTAAAATTGAAATGAAAGCTTCCAAAATTTAAGAATCTTCTAATTGTGACATAATTCCTACACGCACATTTTCCTATTTATTTCCTTTCAATTATCAAAACGTAAAGCCAATCCAAATTTATTTATCAAACATGTCATTTGTATGGCCAATCATATGCAACTTTGAAAAAGACGAAAACACATTGAAAGAAAAAAAATTTATATATATATATATATATAAGATTATTTCAAGTGAGTAATAAAATAAAAATCTTTTGTGGATATATTTTAAACAAAGTTTCATGGAATGTCTTGCTGGCAATTCTAATTTTTTAAATATATTTTATGTATAGCCAAAGATTATTATTTTTTTTTTTTTTTTTAATTTGAAATATTTATAGTTATCGTCTCATTTAAAATGACAGAAAATCAGTTCATTAAAAGCTATATCTTACACAATAAAAAGTTAATATGAATGTAGTTGCCATTCTATTCTAAATCTGTTTTTCAACTGTCGAATTAAAAACAAAAATGCCTCTGGAGATATCACATGTAAGCATGTACAACAGATGTGAATTCAAACATTACAATCACTAAGTTTGATTGGATGTTCTGCCTGCTTGGCAGACTGAGAGTATGCTCAAAGCATTCCATCAATTAGCAACACTCATCTGTGATGGCTAATGTATTGATTAGTCGTATTCTTAGAATCAGTATTTTTCTTAACATAAGTCAATCGTTTGTACTTCAGCCTACCATTAAGAAAGCAGTTCTTTACTGACGATTAGTTATTTACTAGCCTAGGTGCTCGGTGTTGCCCGGGTGTTTAAGGTGTGTGTTGAGCAAAAAAAAAAGTGCTAATAGGTGAAAAATCTGGATGACGGCGAATAGAGTGACAGAACCAATGAAGACATTTGTGTTGCAGTGAGAATGAACAGCAACATTCAAGATGAACTATTGCCAGCAAACACGGATGCGACGCAAACAGTAGTGATCAAACACCTCAAGCTTTTGTATATGTTGCACGTACTAATACTTTATTTTCATGTGATTTATTTTGTTTATTCCTAATGCTATGCATTTTAAATAGATATTCGCCTATATAAAAGCAATTCTTTCAACAAAATAGTTGAGTTTACAAAATACTGGAAAACAATGAAAAATCTTATGAAGCATTACTAAAATTTATTGCAAAAATTTTGTATCACTTAAAGACTAAAAATTTTATTTTTTATTTTTTTTAGATATAAAATCCATGAAATTTTGTTTGTAAATAATGTTTACATCTTTCTTCAAGGCTCTGTATTAAAATATTATCTACAGATTAGAATGCCAGCATAATATTAATTACATTGAGAAAACCAGTCTACACTTTGAGACCCCGATCAACCAGCATGTTACATCCAAAATTTGATAAAATTTGGTTCTTTGTGCCAACCTTCAGTCCTCCTTTGGCCAACCTTTAGAAAAAAATGCATACTGTACAAGTAAGTATAAAAATAGTATTATTTTTATTCATTGAAAAAGGTTCTTGGAAACAATTTGCCATTTCTATTTAAAAAGTATTTACAAGTTTTGTCTGCCAAAAAATGTCATCCACAGGCAGGTTTTTCCTCATTTCACTATAGCTAGACATAGCAAGCACATCAATCGAGAGATTCGAAATCCAGATGTTAATCGTTAACCGTGTCACTGGTGTTTGATTATCTATCATCTGAGCTAACAAACCTACGTCTACCAGGGGAAGAAATTACATTGTTTTTCAATGGACTTTATTCATTTGTTTACATTTTACAACACTAACAACTGAGGACTCTTTTTTTTTATTATCTTTTCCAATTCTTTTTAAGGGAAGAGTGTTGACTTATGTTGAAACCATTTCCTCCACACATTTAAAAAATGTTAATTTGAATATAAATAAAAGTAAATCTTGCTCTATTTATTATATAAATCTTGTTAAATATTCTTAACTAGGAATATATATATATATATATATATATATATATATATATATATATATATATATATATATTAGCAGGCTGCTCGGCATTGCCCGGTCATAAAATATGCTTAAATATGATATTTTGATTAATGCAGATTTCATATTTGTTATATTATATTGGACCCAATATATAGTAAGGATTAAAAGTTAAAAAAACTCATGTGCCACCATCGAGAATCGAAACCAAAACGTTTAGCTTACAATTTACTTGTTCCTTTGACATTAATGCTGAGCTATGAAGACATGTTTGCAATGCTAAAAATTAAAACATGAACCAATAGCTATTACGTTATGAATGCACATTTGTAATGCCGTCATTCAATCTTCACCTGACAAATTTTATTTTTTATTTTTACACTTTTACAGATTTTCCGTGGCAAAAACCCAAATATAGTTTTGCATGGGTTCGAATATCCTATATATTAAGTTTCATGTATGTAGACCAAAAACTGACAGTTGAGTTTGGTAAGCAATATTTTTTTTTAAACTAACATATACGCATGCATAAATGCATATAGAAAGAGGTTTGTGTTTACTATAACGTTTTTACGCAAATATTACGCAAGTATAAATCATGTAGAATATCTGCATGCGTATAATTAAACATAATAGTTAACTAAAGATGACCATTCCTTAAGAAAACCGAAAAAACTAATAGGTAATTAATTAAAATGAATGTTTAAAAGAATATGCAAATTAGCTAGATCTTTTGCAGATGAATGCTATTGCACAACACAAAGTTAATTTTTTCTTTTTTTTAAATAGAAAAAAAAAGGGGGTTTTAATAGTATAAATGCACAAAAAGTTTATAGGAGAGTATATATATATATATATATATATATACACTTGTGCCCGATATTATTCATACCCCCCCCCTTGAAAATTGAGTTTATTAGGTGTAACTTTGTAAGAATTTATTGTTTACGTCCATATTGATACATATTCTTAATAAACCTCTTCTGATCATTTTCGTCATTTTAAAATCTCGGGATACTTGTAATAAAAGAAATATACAGCTATTTATAAAATCTGCAATGTTCAAAAATAATCATACCCCCTTATTTTTTCAGTATTAATAGAGTTTCTGACTGTTTGTTTCCTGTTTGATTCTTATTTTGAATGCTTTTATACAACCTTTGATTAATTTCATTTCGTTTTTTGCATTTTTCAGAAATTAAAATGATAACTGAAAACCAATAAAAGAATAAAAATTATTAGAATGGGGAAGAAAAAAGAGCTTAGTAATGATCCTAGGACTAAAATTGTGAATTCACATAAGGATGGTTTAGGTTACAAGTCAATTTCCAAAAAATTTGAGGTCCCTACAGCAACAGTACAGAGCATCATCAAAAAATTCCAGAGCCACCACACAACAAACAACTTGATTGGTAGAGGAAGGAAAAGGAAACTGTCTGCTAGAGCCACCAGGAATATTGTAAGAAGTGTTAATGCAAATCCAACCACCACTACTAAGGACATTTTAGAAAATCTGGAGTCTTCTGGCATAAAAATATCAAGGCAAACATTGCAAAGGACTCTGCATGAAAATGGTCTGAAAGGAAGAAGACCAAGAAGGACTCCATTGCACACCAGAAAACACCTTGCAGCACGTCTAAAGTTTGCTAGGACCCATGTGAATTCTCCAGAGTCCGTTTTCTCAAGTATTTTGAGGACTGACGAAACAAAAATTGAATTGTTTGGCCATATGGATGCTTCTTACGTTTGGAGGAAGAAAGGAGAAGCTTACAACCCAAAGAACACCATACCCACAGTGAAACATGGTGGTGGTAGCCTAATGTTTTGGGGCTCCTTTTCGGCTAGTGGTCCAGGTAGTTTGGTCAAGATAGATGGAACCATGAAGAAGGAGCAATATTTGGAGATACTCCAGAAAAACATTAGACAGGATGCGGAGAAGCTTCATTTAGGACCAAACTGGGTCCTTCAACAGGATAATGATCCAAAACATACTGCCAAAATAGTCAAGAAATGGTTTGAGGATAATCAAATTAATGTTTTGGAATGGCCTAGCCAGAGTCCAGACCTGAACCCTATCGAAAACCTCTGGCACATATTGAAAACCGAGGTTAAAAAGCGGAAACCTAGAAATTTGAGGGATTTGGAGAACTACTGCATTGAAAAATTGTCAAAAATCAGTGTTGATGCTTGTAAAAACCTTGTTGATAAATATCCAAAACGGTTACAGGCAGTTAAGAATAAAGGGTATGCTATTGACTATTAGTAAGAGAGGTATGAATAATTTTGAACTAGTGCCATTATTGTTTTTCTTTGTATAATGTTTCAAACTTGCATAATTTATTTATTTGTTGAGTTTAAATTAAATGCTTATGCTTGATTTATTGTTTGAAATCCCCTTGTCTACCTTCTGGTTTGAGCAATATTCTTATAGAAATCTCAAAAATCCGAGGGGTATGAATAATATCGGGCACAAGTGTGTGTGTATATATATATATATATATTACATACACAATGTACACGTACAAAAGCGACACCAACATGACAATCTTTGGGTATGTATATTATTTAATTGTAATTCATTATTGAGATGAGTATTATTTATTAATTTATTTATTGCGAACTATTATCCTCATCTTTTTAATTGTTGTTTCAGGACTTTTCGGCCAACTATTCCTCTGGCCTTCGTCAGGTGGTAACTGCGATGGGATAGGAACTCCGAATCTCCTAACTGCATTCTCAGCAATTACTGCTATCCATAGGCTTACTTGGTCAAAACGTGGTGAGACGACAACAACTATGGATGGCAGTGATTGCTGAGAATGTTAGGAGATTCGGGGTTCCTATCCCGTCGCAGTTACCACTTGACGAAGGCCAGAGGAATAGTTGTCCGAAACGTCGTGAAACAACATCTAAGAAAGATGAGGATAATAGTCAGCAATAAATAAATTAATCTTTCGGTAGTTGTTAAAAACTGATATCTTCAGGTAAAAAAAAAAAATCTTTAGTTGAAAACATTGAACTCCATATATATATATATATATATATATATATATATTTCACTGCATATTCAATATCTTATTTCATATGAAGTGTGCATATATATATATATATATATATATATATATATATATATATATATATGTGTGTGTGTGTGTGTGTGTGTGTACTTATACACACAATACACAATGTCCATATAAGATAGGATATTCAAACGATAAGCATACAGTGAAATTTTGTGTGTGTGTGTTCAAGTGGAGTGTATGTCTCGCACTAATGATAGTCAAACGACCTATTTCAAGTTCATTCAACTTTACACAATAGATTTACCATCATTTTTATGTAACTGGTTATGGATATGCAATTTTATTTAACATAATAAAAAAATTTACGATCACAAAAATTCCATTATTCTTCGGCATGAAGCATCAATTGTTGCATATTGATTTTGAAAAAAAAAATACATTTGATAAATTAACTATTATCTGTTTATTTTTAATTCAATTCACTGATTGTTTCAATTTTAATATAACAAAGTGTTCTTTTTCGCAACATTGTTTTTATTTTATGCACAAATATTTAGCATTTATTTTTAACAAGTTGTGATCTATTTCTAAATTGTAAGTGAACGAATAAATTCATCCTTCTTTTCTTCACGGTTACATCTAAAACAAAAATAAATTTGTATCGAAAAATCACCAAAATGTTTATATGAATAAATGACAAAGATTTCGTTTCATGTTTACAAACTTATGAATAAAATGTTTATCATTTTTAAACTGAGGTTTCAAATTGCGAGCTTTGAAAAGCAATAGTGAGCTGACAAGAGTCAACTAGTATAAATATACACATACCTACATATACACACATAAATACAAATAGGCATCCACAAACAGCCGTTTCGTCGTTTCATGATTCATCAGTGTGGCTATACGTAGCGAGTAAATCAACCCAAAGACACGTTCAGCTATCTGGGTGCGTTAAATCAATCGATAGAAGAAAAACACTGCCTTGCGACAATGCCACACACCTCGTTTTGTTTGACGGCATGATTCACAGTAATTTGGTCACATGGTGTGGGGCCGGGGCCTTCCTCGCACTAAAAGGTAACACTATACATTTGTATATAAAAAAAAAAATCATTAATCAATTTTAGTTACCCGCTTTTTAATATAGACACTTTTCGTAGAACGCTAAAAACTCAAGAGAAAATAAAAGGCGTTTTTAAAAAGCACTGTTAACACAGGAGTATTCGACGGGGCGTGGAGGTGGAGGGGGGGGCAGCAAAACAAAAATAAACAAATCTGTATGCATTATTAGCAAAGAAATAGACTGGGAAGGTATACTTGTTTAGAAAAAAAATATATAGAAAACAGATAATTATTAAAATCCAATAACAGAACAAAAAAAAAAAAAAAAAAAAAAAAGAGGGGAGGGGGAGCTGGATCCTACAAATAATTTATGTTGCAGGTTTTCGTCCTAATAAACATTTAAGACCAACATTGGAGTCGATATAAATAATGACGTCATGTTTATTCTGAGAAAACAGCTGCTGCTGCTAGATTTTTAAAAACTCCGATCGACAACTCGTATACAATAAAACCATTAAATAAACAAATATGACGAAACTATTCTGACATCACACCTATTTACTGATTCCCTAAGGGGATTGAATGTAACACAAGACCGTTTTAATATGAGTGGAAATATCCAGCTCCACACACACACACACACAAAAAAAAAAAGCATTATATTTGGAAAATGTAAAGATCGGTCTAAACAATTTCTTCAAAATTTAAAATAAAAAAAATGAATGTATACGCGATGTTGTATATGTATATATATAACGTTTTGTGGTTAAAAAAAAAAAATCAATGTAGTTACGTAACAGTGGGGAGAAAAAAGACGTTTTATAACTTTTTTTGCGTTTCGAGAATACAAAAAAATATTTTGAGGACTCCATGAGCAATATAGTAACATTTATACATGCGTAATATCAAATGCATTTTTAACTCTAAATGATAGGTACAGACAGCACTACAGCATTTTTCAACCCTCAAACAAAAAGCGAAGATATGGAGAAATAGTTTCAAAAAGAGATCACTTTTCGATATTAAATTAATGTAAACTGAGTACCCATGTCCATCTTCCTTGTTGAGAAGGTGGGTTCAATGTAAAATGAACACAATTTAACGTAAAATGGGTAATTGTGGCCTGGTAGACCAACACAAAATTTAGCTTGAAAAACTTTTAATTAGTTTTCGGGTGTGCTTAAAACGAACATTGCATTTAAATTTTCTGCAAACAAGTTTTTCGGCAAAAATATGTCCGCTTACGCGTACAACAATGGCCACCACTTATAACAAAGAATCAGAATGCTTAAACTTATTTTAAACTACTTATTTGCGGAAAATTTAAATGCGTTGTTCGTTTTCAGAACACACGACAACCCACGGAAAATTTTTTAAGATGGGTTTTGTGTCAGTCTACCAGGCCACAATTACTCATTTTCCGTTGACCCCCTCCTCCCCTCAACAAAAAAAAAAGGTGACCATAAAGTGGGTGCTCATTTTACGTTAAACAAATATAGAAGAGTGATCCCGATCCCCACTTTACTTAAACTATAATTTTTTCACATCTTCGAAACTAGTTTCCTGAAATTTTAAACGTTATTTTCGTTTTCAGTACCTCCGAAAACTTGTAATAGTGGTACTTTTAAAGGATGGGGGATGCTGCTACCTTTATTAATATAATTATCGCCTATACACAATCTTTTACCGGATTCTGCTTAAACCGTCAATCTTTACATTTACCCATTTTTTTTAAACTGTAGAACTTCTAACAGAGAGCAGAACAGACACTACATCCGAATTCTACCTCAAATATCAGTCTCGCCAAGCGAAAAATAAACAGTAAACCAACTGAAAAAATATTGAGTTTGAAGAAAGTAAACGAGAAATGAAAAATAGAAGAACAAAATTATAAGATCCTTGGCAGTTTATATCTAAATTAATTTAAGTGGTACCCCCTCACACACACACACACACACACACACACACACACACACACACACACACACACACACACACACACACACACAAGGGAAAAGGTCTTACATACATGAAAAGGCACTAAAATCTTAGATTTATCACTCCAGTAATTATAAAGAATTTTAACAACTATCCGTCAAATATATTCGGTGAACCAAGTGCAAAAGAGATTCAAACAATTGCACTTAAGGGACGGTTAGAATCTAAGTGAGCTTTCGGTTGAATGTATGACATAGTGGGTGAATATCTGGCATCTAGTAGGGTGCTCCATCTCCAAATATGACAAAAAAAAAAGGAAAATAAACATTGATACTGCGTTTGCACCAACAAAACATCGATTGTCTACGCTCAATAACCCCTTTTCTCTTTTTAATGTTAAATTGTAAATAAAATAGAAAGCCCGACGTTGTTCAGAAGTGAATGAGGATAACTGTTTATTTATTTATTATTTTTATTTTATTTTTTAATAATACAGTTGGAAGAAACTGAAATGTTGGGAAACACTGAATTAGTGCCGTATTCATTACGGTTTAAATTTAATTAAAATTTTGAAATTGTCGGGGGGTTCCGACGTTGCTACCAAGAAAAAGGGTGGTGGTTCTGGCCCCATCGATCGTTTTAAGGTAAGAGGCACGTAGATATTGAGAGCACCGTAGAAATTCGGGACTAATTCTATTGTCTAGATCAATCGGACAATTGTTCTGCACAACGTTTCAATCGATGTAACCCTCAACCTTCCTCAGGTGTAAAAGTCGCCATGTTTTGGCATTTTCCTTCCCTGCCAAAACATGGCGACTTTTACACCTGGCGAAGGTCGGGAGTTACATCGACCGACACGTGCAGATAACACTCAAGATAAGAACAAGTGTCCGATGAATATAAACAATACATCTACTGTCACCTTCAGAAAAGTTTTACGATTACAATTCCATAATAGGATATATTTGAAGTTTTAAGGGGGGGGGGGCTATAGGCACACCTGCAGATCCGAGAACACTTGTTTACATATTTTAGATTTTTTTTTTTAAGTAGATTCTGTAATCTTTCTTTTCTATATAAACACAAACATCACGCACACACCGTCATCGAGTTTTGTATAGAGAGAAAGTATTAAATTAAAATAGAGTAACAATTTATATCGAAATAATTTTCCAATAAATTTATAGTCTTTATCCACCTCCTTCAAGACATACCCGGCGTTTCTAGTATATTCCTATTCGAAGCATTATTTTTCTTCAGTTCTACAATTTTCACGTAGTAAATATGATTTAAAAAAAAAAAAAAAAATCAATCATATTGTCATTTTTCCGAGTGTACGGCGCGAACGCGGACTCCATGATATTGTACCATTTTGATAAAAATTAAATATACTTATCCAAGTATCTTGAGTAATGTAGTTTCAGATGGTTCTCAGAAATAGGAAGAATTCATGAGCAAATAAACTTTAGATATGTAGATAAAAAAAAATGATTAAAGTTCTGATTGACGTTTAGAAAAAATAAATAAACAAAACGTCAACTGTTATCAAAGGCAATAAAACTTACTTTTCTACTTACTTGCATCATTTTATTTTAAGCACTTTGATTTACATTTAAAATTTAGGCCGAGATTTCGCAATGACCAACGCCAGTTAACTCCAGTTTCCGGAGATTATTAATTATCATTTTTTTATTCTTATTTTATTTTATTTATTTTTATTTATTTATTTTTTTTTTTTGTCATTTTTTCTATTCCATTAGGCTTTGTGCGAAATGTAATTTTAAATGTTAACCAATTAGACGTAAATAAAAGCGCTTTAAAATACTTTTTTTCTTTTTTTACACAGGCATCACCACATTAAAGCCAAGAGGCCACTCGAGGATAAGGGTTGAAGAGTGTACAGTAGAAATTGGACAATATAGTAATCATTAGTAATGGAAATTCGGTAAATTTGTTAACTTATATGGAACGTGGAACGGCTCATCAAGAATTTGTTTACGTTAGACTTGAAGACAACCATATTGTACTCAGCCTGAAAGCAGGAAAACAGAAGACAATTCCACAGGCGTGCAGTTCTAACAAAGCTTTGTTCATGGAATCTACGTTTAGGTTTAGGTACAGATAAAGAGTGGGGGGGGGATTATCGATAGTGTTTTCAGCTAGACGAGCGTTTCTTGTGAAAGTTTTGCGAGGGGGGACCATAGATTGAAGCTCAGTCGAACACTTTCCATGAAAATAACGATAAAGCAAAGACAACCCCGCAACATCTCTTCTGTGAGATAGAGGTTGCAGGAAAGAGAAAAGGACATCTCCTACGAGGCTACGAAGTCTATTTTGAACTCTATCAAGGCAGGATAAGTCCTTTCTAGCAGCTCCTGCCCAGATGTGACAACAGTATTCCATCCTTGGACGTATTTGGCTCTTATATAGATAGAGAATTGCATCAGCAGTGAGATATCTACTGGATCGATAGAAAGATCCCACCATTTTTCCAGTGGCCTAGGCAACAGATTTGATGTACGTGTTCCATTTAAGATCAGGAGTAATGGTCAAGCCCAGAAGCTTGTCAAAACTTGAGGCCTCCTGAAGACGAGAGCCATTCATTTCAATTGATGCCAGATGTGGATCAGAATGTTGATGTAAAGAGAAGCTTGGTTTTAGATGCATTAAAAGTAACCAGCCACTTTAAAACAATCTAATTCAGGTAGGTAGAAAAGTAACTTATTGCATTTAGTAACAGTTAATTCATTTTTATTTATTCATTTTTTTGCATGGAGGTCACCACTTATCAAGGCCCAGAAGCCACTCGGGGATAAGGGTTATTGCATGTACAGTAATCAATGGGATAGTGTTGTAGTATTCGTTAGTATTGGAGATTTGATAAAGTGTGATTACTTAAGGGGATGGTTCATCAGAAATTTGTTTATGTTGGACTTGAAGACATTCAAGTTGGAGTCAGGTGGGAAACAGGCAAGCGGTAGAGAGTTCCACATGCGTGCACTTCTAAGAAAGAAGCTTTGTTCATGGAATCTACGTTTTGATTTAGGCACAGATAAAGAGTGGGGAAAATTATTGACAGTGGTTTCAACTTGACGGGTGTTTATTGTAAAAGATTGGCAAGGGGAGGGGGAGATTGGAGCTCAGACGAGCACTTGCCATGGAAATAACGATAAAACAAAGGCTCGCAACGTCTCTTCTGTGGGAGAGAGGTTGCAGGGAAGAGAAAAGGGCATCCCCACAAAGCCACAAAGTCTATTTTGTACTCTGTCAAGGCAGAATAGGCTGTTTTTAGCAGCTCCTGCCCAGATGTGGCAGCAGTATTCCATCCTTGGACGTACTTGGCTTTTATATAGATAGAGAATTGCATCAGTAGTGAGATATCTTCTGGAGCGGTATTAACTATTTTGTTTGTCATTTTTCTGTTGAAAATTTGGACAATGATGCATTAGGTGTGTCAGAATTTGGGGGGCGAAACATAAAACTGCGAATAAAATATACAAAACTCGTAATTTCTCTTTTTAAAGTGGTTTGTTTAATTTCTTTATGGAATATACTTCCAAAATAAACTATTAAAGTTTTTTGAAAAAGAATAGAAATATTTTTTATCTAAAAAAAAAAAAAAAAAAAAAAAAAAAAAAAGTGTTTACAAAGTGCAGACGCACGCTCATGCAGCCATTTTTTCTACGTAATGAAATTAATTGAATTTTACGAGTTAAATTTTTTTTCGATTTAAAAATCTATCCAAATTTTTCTATTGGTTCAATTTTTAAGATATTTTCAGGTTTAATGTGAAATTTTATGCTCTTTTCAATCAATCAAATATAATATTCTAGACAAACGTTTTTTTTTTTTAATTAACCCGCCCCCATTTTGAAATGTCTATTACACTGAAAATAATTTTCTCACCTCAGATTTATATATCACAAATTGAAAATAAAAGATCAATAAATAATCTAATTTAAAACAAAAAAATAGTTTTGCACAAATTTACCTGCAAAGTCAAAAGTTTAAAACCTTTTTTTTTTTTTAAAAACACGTTTATTTTTTTTAAGTGGAACTTCACATTTTTAAAATATTGTCAAGTAAATATTAAGCACTTACTATAATTTTTTCTATTTCATTTAATGTTTTATTTTAGATATTTAAAAAATTCATTCGATAAAGAAATAAAATATTTTAAATCAAAAACTCATGTATTTCTTTAAGAGAATAAAAGAAATCGAAAATTTGTCGAAGGGTTTGTTTATAAAAGTAAACTTAGTTATGAGTGAATGTGATCATTTTTCAACTACGGTGACCCATATTTAACTAACTTTTGTTTACAACAAAAGTGTAAGAAATAGAAAGGGGAGATTAATTTTGGCACTTTTATGCCACTAAAGTTCAACTTTCTTCTAGTTGTGACCATCGCAGTATTTTTGAATCTTTGCTTAAAAAATTATTTTATTTAAAAAGTACATGGAATATAAAATATAAATATGGATAAATTATTACCAATGAAGAATGGGAGTACCCATTGATTAGTATTTTTTTATAGGTAAGTGATTTTTTGGAGTTTATATTTATTATATTCGAAGCAAGTTCGTTCATTTTCTTTAAATCTTTAAGAAAACCGATTAAAAACAAAATATTGCATATTTTGCTATTAAACCTGTTATTTTAAAATTTGG
Source organism: Euprymna scolopes (assembly GCF_053919585.1). NCBI lineage: Eukaryota > Metazoa > Mollusca > Cephalopoda > Sepiida > Sepiolidae > Euprymna > Euprymna scolopes. The sequence goes on from NC_136498.1 coordinate 67,947,982, forward strand.
TCTTTGCTTCTTTTATTAAAAAAAAAAAATTGAGGTTTAAATTACATTTTTCAAGTAGTTATAAGCTTCGAAAGATAGTAAGTCTAATTATTCAAGTTTTTATCACGCATTTTTAACAGCAATTTCTGACACTGCTACTTATGCATTGTCATGGGACAACTTTGTTTTCTTTTGAAGATTGCAGAACAGGGGGAGACAATGCAATTTCAGAGGACAACAAGGGGATTCACACGCATTCCAATGATGTTTATGCTATAAATTATATATTTAATTTATTACAAAAATTTCAGAATTTGGATTTATGAAAATGTAAAAGTTTTCTTAAAGCAAAAAGCCACACGCATTCTAATAATAACTGTTCCAAACTAAATTTTAAAAAATCATACATTTTGACAACTTTCAGGCATTTCAGAATTTTAAATTTTGTATAAACATTCTATTTTATATTATTCATCATTTTGTAATTCTTCATTTTATTTTAATTTAATAAATGCTCAGATAGTTTAGGTTTTATTTTGTGTTATTGTATTGTTGACATTTTCGGATATAATATACTCTAATTGCCCCCCCCCATTCTGCGATCCTGAAATCGAAAACTGTTCGTGACAGTAATCCACAAGCGACTCCATTTTTGACAATCCCGCTGTAAAAAAGAAATATAAATGATACACACACCTCCATTTAAAAAAAAAAAAAAAAAGCTTCTTTGCGCAAACGGTATTCTCCAATGGCGATTACTCCCCCCACCCATAAAATTCTGGAAAATCGAGAACAAAATAGTTGACTTGTTTCACTTGTAAACAACATTCAAAATGGTGACTAGGTAATATGCATATAGAGCAAAACATCGAAAAATGAACGTCCTAATATCATAAGAACTATTTGCCGGCGACTGTTCAAAACAGACCCGAATACCCCTAAAATTAACTTTTCAAATGTAAGTCTTCATTTGGTCTACAAGATCACGAATACCCAAATACAAATTATCAATTCTCATTACTAAAAAAGACAAAACGCGATTTGAACAGTTAAGTTTGATTGTTATACTCATTAAATTATTGACAATCAAAAAAAACGTTATAAAACCAATATTTTAATACCCATTATATAATCTGATTGGGTCTAAGTAATTTCCAAAAATTTTCAAATTTTATACACGACGATTTGCAAAGATATTTAAGGCCAGAAATTATTTTCTATTCAAGTTTTAAATTCGAAGTGTCACGAAATAATTTATTCTATTTTAACTCTTAAGTAAAGATTAAAATTGCAGACTGGTTTATAAATTCTAGTAGATTTAAGTTCCTTTTAACACTTTACGTTGTTTCATCTATTATTTCAATAAATAATAGATTAATATAATATATAAAGTTATTTGGGGAGATTTTCAAAGTGCCATTGATAGCAATTGATCTGATAACTCACTATTTGATTCTGATTAACCAATTTCTGGGATCAGGTCTTTATATTTTTTGTAGTGTACTGCTTTACCAGGAAAAAAAAAAAAAGACTCATTTTATAGTTCATTTCAAAAAGTTTTGTTGGCAACACTTGCATACAATTGTTTCGGTCCATAACTGGTATTTAAGTATATAATTGCTCTTAATTATAATTAAACCAGCCGGGCAGCTTATCAGCACAAAAAAAGTGCATTAAAAAAAATTCTCAAAATCTCAACAGCCTATGGACAGGCCTTACACATTTAATAGGTGGTTAAGACTGAGAATTTGTTATATGCTGATGAGCTACCCAGCTGGTATAATTCTAATTAATAACCAATATATGCTTAATTACTAGCTATGGGGAAAAACGAAACATTTTTAAATGAGCACTAAAATGAATGTCTCTTCCTGGTAAAGCGGTACACAAAAATATTTATAGCTCTAGTATTGCACTATTGAGCTATCTAAAAGAACTGATATTTGTTTATACGTTTGAATACTATCCCAATATATATATATATATATATATTAGTCCTCGCGCAAAAGAGCAGGACATAAAATGTTTTAAATAACGAAGACTTTCGGTGGCGAGGACTACTACCAGTTATACAGTCCTTTTGAAATTTTCATCTATTTTTCTCATTATCTACTCAATATTTTTAATGAAACCTATATTATTACATACGGGCCGGGCAATATTTAAATATAACAATAAAATGCAAACACAGGGATATGGGTGGGCATTTATGGATAACAAACACTTATCACAGGCAGACAAATATTCTGCAGTAGGGGTATGTTCATAGGTCCCAGTTTGGGTTCAATCTTCCTTTTTTATACAAAAAAGGTTTGAAACAAATAAAACAATTATTTTCTGTGAGACAGGCGGATACAAAATAAACACAAAATCGAACACAATAAGATTTGCAAGAGATAACGAAACAAATACTTTCAAATCATATAAAATTAAATTTATTAATAAGGGGAAAGAAAGATTTAACAAAAACAAATATATTCAAAGCTAATGGGATTGGGGAATATTTTTAGCATACTAACTGAAAGAGGATCCGATAACAGAAAGCCAAAAGGTATACGGCAGCAACCAGTCCACACGAGAAAAAATCCGATCTCCAGCTCGACAGAGAAAGAAAATAAAGTTTTGTTTTTTTTTTGCACTTACAGTTCAATTCTTTTCTTTTGACAATTTGCAATTGCTACAGTTAATCCAAATAAAATCTCTTGTGAGGGAAGAAAGTTTCAATCACCAAATCCAGTCTCAACGCCGAGCAACGCACTCCCGTTCCGCGTGGGAGACAAGTTCCAAACGATGACTTCGCAAATATTTTTGATTTGTTTTTCTTTTTAAACGTGCCTGTCGCCATCCGTTTTGGATTATCCAAAATAGCTTTATCGAGGGATTAATTTAGATATCTTTTTTTCTCCGTCTTTGCCAACTTCGGAAATGTGACATCGCTTTGGTTATCCAGAAACACGTTTTACGCAGTCGGACTTTTGGTCAAAACTACTCGCACACGAGAGAATTATTTTTTTCTTTCTTTGTTTCGCCCCTTGATTCTAAAAAATAGATTTGACAAAATCCTGTTCTTTCCTTATTCTGCTTCTTGGGGCAACGAGGTCACCACGTGCGCTGACCAGGGACGACCTGTCACTTGCCTTCATATTGGAGGAGGTGGGAGGTGTTTGGTGCTAACGTCGATCGAACGTTTTTCAACTCCTTCATTCTGTTTCTCTTTTCCTCTTCTCTCTCCGTGAGTGATGAAATCCGTAGTGGGTTTTTTCTTCTGCTTCCAAGATCGGATCGCAGTGTAGTAACTGTTCTGCCATCACATGTCACTGTCCTCAGTCAAGGAAAGAGAATCTCTCCAGACTGATTTTAACACTGGGTTTTGGTGGATTCTCGTTTAGTCAGAACATGCCAATCAAATATCTACTCTATATTACTAACAGAATAATAAAACAGTATTTGATGTCGAGGTAGCTGTTTGTAACAATATGAAATATGTTCCTTATTAAATTGTAAAGATTTTCTATTCTGAAAGAAGTTTTAAAAAATTTAATCTAAAAGTTATTTTAAAGTTTTTGTTAAAAAAATTCAGATTTTCTCATTCAGACGTATGACAAAGAGGGAGTTGCAAAAAAGAGATGTGGTATGAGGAGAAATACAAACTGAAATAGAGAGTAGGAGAGTTTTTATAAATACATGCAAAACCACATTCATTTTTTTTTAATCCAAATTAATAAATTGAATAAAATATAATCTTAATATACAACACAAGTTAGAAAAGCATTTCATCCAAGGCATGAAAATTGTTAAACAAAATGTTTGTACTATAGGCTTTAAAAATAAAGGTACAAGATTCAATTTGAAATTTATTTATCTTCAAAGCACACTTTTATACATTTTACAAAGTAAGGTAATTACATTTTTATACCTTACTTTGTAAAATTTATAAAAGTGCACTTTGAAGATAAATTTCAAATTGAATCTTGTACCTTTATTTTTAAAGCCTATAGTAAAAACATTTTGTTTAACAATTTTCATGCCTTGGGTGAAATGCTTTTCTAACTCGTATATATATTAGCCTAGGTGCCCGGCGTTGCCCAGGTGTTTGGAAGTGTGTGCTGAGCAAAAAAGTGGTAGTAGAATGTGAAAAAAAAAAAAAAAAAGTGACGTGTTTGCTATTGCGCTCATCATCAAACCAGAAGTGATATAGGTTTAAATTAAGGCTAGTCAATTGAAAAGAGGGGTGACTTTCGAAAATATCGGAAAAAAAAAAAAAATCGATCCCTCTGTGTAGATAAGTGCCCAGTTGAGTGAAGGAATTAATCAATTTTTATTTATATTTGTTGTCCGAAGAGTTGAGCTTCAAAACATGATTGATCTGGTGATAATCCTTCGCCTCTGTCGAAAGTTTTAGACATACAAACATATATATATATATATATTATAAAGCCCCCCCTCTTGGGTTGAGCACTATCGTAAATAATCTCACTCGCCACTTAATTTAGCTGAAAAAATGCGAAGCTCGCGGTTTGTTTACAAACAAACGTTTGAGCCCTCTACGAGCGGCGGACGGATGTTTATTTAAATAGACATTCGGACAGATTAATTTGCGGCCACCGCTTCCGTAGTCAGGGGGTAGAACTGCCGACTGTCATCACGACGGTTCTAGGTTCGATCCTCGGCTTGGGATATGTGTTAGTCTAGCGGCACTGATGAGTTGTGAAACAACGAAACAGATCTGTATGTCGATGACTAAAATATATTTTTATATATATATATATAAACAGACCGGTGAGATTTACATTATAGATTAGTGATGAAATGATTCCACTATTTTTCCTGATTCCAATACAATTACTGATTCTGTATTAAATTCCCAATTCCGATTCTTTATAAATCTCTAAATATTTAATAAAATAATTATTTTTCTTGATTACTTTGAAGAAAAAAAAAAGAAAAAAAAAATGTTAAACGTGCATATATTTTCTCAAACGTAAAAATCACACTTGTAGCGTCTGATCTATAGATTTTACTGGTAGTTTAAAAATCAATAAATGTTTACTATTTCATTATTACTTGCAGAAGTGGAAGATTTTATTTTAAACAAAATCAAATAAGAATTAAAGGAATCGTTTTGGCATCTGAAAATAGGCACAAAATCCTAAATCTGATACCCACAAAAGTTTTGATTAATTATCCCAACACTAATAATACATATATATATATTACACACACCATTTTATTTCAGTTTCTTTCTAATAGTGAAAAAGTTCTGAAACGGATCATCTACTTGTAATCTTAAAAAACATTAAATTCTACACTTCTAACTTTCAGTCTTAGCATATATATTTACATATGTTTAAAAGGGTAAACTTTATTTCTTATAATTTGCACTTTTTTTTTTTTTTTTTTTTTTTTTTTAGGTAGGAAAGTTTATTTTCTAGAATCTACCTAAACCGTTATCTTAACTGCTGTAAGCAACATTCGAAATTTGTGATTATTTCCTTATTCTTTATGCTATGTCTGAGTCAATACTCTTTACATACAATTATGTAAACATTAACTATTTTTTCATCTACAAAAACATTGACAGGTTTCCTGAAAATACAAGACTTGCGAAAAAAAAAAAAAAAAAATGAATATAAGACTGGTATGCTTGAAAACTGTAATAGTCGTAGTTGTATTTGGTGTGTAAATATCTTGGTCTTTGTAAGCATATTTTGTGAGACAGTAGCAACAGTTTCAGACGGTTGTCAATCACCGATCCTGTGTATAAATTAATTAGTGTACATGTCTGTTGTGAAACAAGTACGGGTGTTATATTGTGTGGTACTTTGTTTAGAAACAAGTTAAAATATAAAAACTTTGAAAAAACAGGACTACAATTGTTCATAAATGGGTTTGATATGTTGTAAACTTTCAAATTATTTCTTAACACGTAGAAAATGCATAGGATTACTTAAGTGCTTCTTGCATTGATTCCATGCATTTCAGGACGGGAAAGTTAAGTATTTTTTCTGATCATGCTCACAGAAGCAGATAATTTATAGTTTTCTTAGCCAAAATTTTTCTGAGTATTAAATTTTCCACCAATATCTACAGCTTACCATTTGTAAGAGGGGCGTTCCAAAAGTAATGCCTCTTTTTTTTTTTCCGCTCAAATGGATTAGAAGGGATTGCAAATTGCATTGTTATGACTAAACCTATACATTCATGATCTCAAAGTTTCATCTCTGTTGCAGATATTGACGGTGTGAGACTAAGAAAGCAACCTCTATCATGGACATGCGTCAGAAGCAGAGATGCATCATTGAATTCCTTCATACCGAAAAAATTGAACTGATCAACATTCCCAGATCTAGAAGTGTAAACCATGTTTAGTTTCATAAAAGTTTCCGATGGTTCGTTGTTCTAAACAAGTTTTGAGAGGTGACTTGTTTGCAGTAGACAGTTCCACAGAGCAAAATATTCTTACCGTGTCGAGACGGAGGGGGGGGGGGAAATGTGAAATTGCTCCAGAAAAGGTTTAATATTTATGAAGCAATTTTGGTTTCTGATTGGTTGGTAGCAGAACGTGAATTAATTTGATTTGTCAGTTCCTAGCAGCATCGTTTATAAATAGAATCGTCCGACTGTGTGGGATCATACCCCATTACAAGTCCAAAATATTGCAACAACTGACATCTGTCGAATGTTTACAAAGCTGATACAGTTGATGTCAGCACAGTTAGGAGATAGATTCATAGATTTCAGAGTGGCAACAAATGCAAGTAAAAAAGTGCACTCTGGATTTTTACAACTGAGGCATCAAAAGACACTGACAGAAGTGCATTGAAAGGTAGTGACTGAGTAGAACAATTCTAGAGCACAAAAGGTAGCTCGTTTTAATGGTGCCACTCCAATCTTCATAGCTCTTCAACATTTTAGTTTTTGAGTTAAAAAATAGAAGGCATTACTTTAGAACGACCCTCATATATCAAGTACTCAGGGGCACTTTTAACATTGACGCCGGTCCTCTAAACACTATCTCCATTGCAACTATTACTGGTGATAAATTTCCCCACATTGAACAACCTTTCCTATTTAGTGTGTCACTTTCATTATAAAAAGTACAATAAATTTAAAAATAATATTAATATGCAAAAACCATAAAGAACATATCACAAAAGGACATAAAATTTAAATTTACTTATCTTATAAAAACTGCACATTGTTCAAGGCGGTGATTCTTATTAAATGTCTTAATCTTTATAAGTCAAAAAAGATTTTTTTTTTCCTTTTAATGTATTGCGGTATTTATTAATACAAGTTCACCATTTCAATGAATTAATTTGCAAAATGAAAATCTAATTTTAGGAACAATCTATTAACAAATTTACAGATAACATTAAATCCACTAGAACGCATTTATTTATTTGTGATGAACCCTTTTAGAGATTAACTTCATGAAATAATATACAAATTTATAAAAGTCCAACGTTAAATATTTTTCATCAAATTCTTCCTATTCCATCGATTGCTTTCAATTCTTCCTATTCCATCCATTGCTTTCAATCCTTTCATGATGTTGTTCATCGTTCAACTGACAAATTCATTAAGAATGACATTTTCTACATGTCTAAGACATTTTTAAACACTAATTCCCTTACTCTATACGTTCCTAAACCTAAACGTAGATTCCCTGAACAAAGTTTCTTTCTTAGAACTGCACGCCTGTGGAACTGTCTTCCGTTTACTTGCTCTCCAGCTGACTACAATATGGCCGTCTTGAAGTCCAATGTAAACAAGTTCTTGATGAGCTGTTCCACTTAAGTTAACAAATTTAGCAAATTTCCACTACTAACGATTACTATGATTCTGATATCGTACACTCTAACATTTATCTTCGAGTGGCATCTGGGTTTTGATAAGTGGTGACCCCTACGTAAAAAAAAAAAAAACTTATCCTCGACTGGCCTTGATAAGTGGTGACCCATTAGTAAAAAATAAAGATTTATAACCGGCCCTTGTGGTGCTCAATAATTGATACAGTCCACATTAAACTCGACTATATCACATCCAGTTTTCGGAGAAGAGGGGGAGGGTAAAAAAATAAAAAAAGTTAGATTTGCCAAAGTAATCATACGCCGACGTAATCATAACTTCTTTATTTTTTTAATATGAAAAAGAACATATCTGATTTGCCTTTTTACGGTATTCTTGTCTCAAAAAAAAAAAAAAAAAACACGCGACAATCGTTCAATTTGAGAAAATGAAAAAAATGAACAAAAGCAAATGCAATTAAATTAGACATTGATCACACAAAACGATCGTTGCATATCCATTAACAGACACTTCACTTGAAGCACAACCAGTTTCCATTGATTTCTTTCTTTTGTAGATTTTCTTTTACAAGCCTTAAACGTCAGGATGAGGACAAAGAGAAAGACAATAAAATTTATTGTATAAAAATAAACAAAACAAAGAGAAAAAAAAAAGTAAACTTTCGAGCTTATTTTGCAATACTTGCTTACGTGATTGTACTGACCCGTTTTTTTGTTTTTTTGTTTTGTTTTTAACAATTTATAACGCTTACTCATCACAAAGGATTGTTTGATGATGCCCAACAAAATGCTGAAAAGGCCAATGTCCGTTTTGATTTTCAATAGAAAATTTCCAAAAGTAAAAAATACCTACCAAGTTAACGAATTCTTAAAGATAAATCTTTCTTTCCTGTTAAGGTTTTGACATTCGACTGTAAACCTTGTTATTGATTTTCATTAATAGATCTCCCCTCTTCTATACTCCAACATGTGAGGAATTTGGTGCTTGTGCAGAATAGTAGCTTTTGAAACAAACACATTTCAGATGAAAACATTACATACTTGCATGTCATGTAAAATTAATATTAAAAAAAAAAATTTATATATATATATATATATATATATATATATATAAACAACGATCTAGTAAATGTACTAGATCCAGTTTTTACACAAAAACATCCACAATAATGGTCTGACACTTTGCATTTTGAAATGGCAAATTCTCAAATTTATCGATTGCAGTTACCTCCCTTGGGTTTTGAGTACTTTCTCACATTAAAAATATACGATAAGACTAAAAATCGATACTCAATTTTATAATTATTTTTCTGAATCATTTTTAGAATTTACACTAACACAATACAAATGCTTCAAAATCCACTATTTTGCACAGGCACCAAATCAAAATGGCCCCAACAAAAAAGAGGAATGGCAAGCGGTAGATTATGGCCCAAAGGAGAAAGCAGAGTGTATGGTCTGGAGGAGAGGGCATACGGCCAAGGGAGATAAGGGATATGACAGGTAGGAGAATGCAGTGTAAAATTGGTTATGCTCATATGCATATTTTTATATTGAATGTATATGCGAGGATATACCTCCTCCATTAAACACATTCTTGCCATTTAAGATCATTCGAAAGATACAAATGAGAAAAATCACCACTTGATGTAAGAGAAGATTCTTTCTATATAAAAAAAAATTGTATATAAAAATGCATTCACCCTAGATGGATTAAACTGGTTTCTTTCAAAGGAAGTTTCTTAGGAATATTAAATCCTCTGTCACTTGTATACCCCAGCCAGGAAACAGGACATTAAGTTTTGCACTTCTTGAAGGAAGGTGTTAATTTTCTCCCACATACAGTACTTAATATTCCCAAATGGTCACCTCCATCGTGTACTGCCCATGCATGTCACTTAACTTCAGTCATCTAACAAAAACTGCTGTGTCGACATGATAATACTGCATGCTCTTTCGAAAAGAGGCAGACATACATTTTATCTTCCGGGGGGGGGGGGTAAGTAAACGCCCCTTTCTTGCAATAAATTTTTAAAATTCGTTGAAAAAGTTTTTAATATTTAATAAATGTAAGCTTTATAGAAAAAAGTTTTACATTTAAGAATGTGATTATCTCCTTACTTCACTTGAATGCATTGTTCTCTTTTCTTTATTAACCTGATCTTTTGGCTTAAGTTTCACAAACCAATTTCGACTGTGAGGAATTTAGCAGAGAGATGTCTGTTCACATTACATTTAAACTTTTGCATATTAGTACAGTCAGAGAAGCAGAAAACAAAGCAGGATTTCCAAAGTCTAACAGAAGAAACTATTCGAGAAGGCCTTACGGCATCCAGAGACCTAAAGATGGGGATTTTGATGCTTGTCAGGAGTATGAACATCTAGGGAGCACAAGTGCTGTGAAATCATCAGGGCACATGCCATTGAAGTACTTGTAGCAACATCGTAGCAATGGGATAGAGATTAAAGCTTAACCGAGTGCTAAACCAATGAGATTTGAGACTCATTTTTGGACCCTGTCTGAAAGGGAGAGACGAGTGGAAATGCACCAGCCCAGATGTAGTAACAATACCCCCATGTATGAGCAAGCGATGGCTTTGTAGAGGTATAGGATACTCTTAGGCGAGTAATTTTCTAGCATGGTAGAGGGAGCCCTCCTTTTTTGCAGCAGATTTGTCTATAGTGTAATGTTACATGTGAGTGAATGATGGCCTCTCAGTAAAATTGACCTTTCTTAGAATGAAGAGGAATGACGGAGCTATGATTTGGTGGATTTATGGTTGTTTATCTTGATGACAATATTCACTCATTTCTATGGAAGCTGAAGTTGGCCATAGAGCGTTAACTCTGTTTGCAATGGTATAGACATTAAATAAAGCTCTGGATGGATAAGTAGATGTACACACATCTCAGTTGAAGGAACCTAGGCAACGGCAAGCCAAATAATATTTTCAGTGACTCAGTCAAACATGGCCTAAAGCAATGGAGCATCAAAATCAACATAAATGCCAGAATTTCATGGAGAAAAATCCTCGTCTCGCCATGGCCAACGTGCAATCCACATCTGATATGAAAAAGACACGCTAATCAACAAAGAAAGGACACTATTAAGTAAACATTTTTGTCCCAACATATTGAGCTATTCTCATTGTTAGTATTAGCTTTATCAATTTGTGTGATTAGATCAAATAGACTGGTTTCATTTCAATTATAGACAAATTGGTTCGGATTAGTTATCCAACGATTTTCAGACTTGTTTCTCTTAAAAAAAAATAAATAATAAAATAAATAATAAAATAAAACACACACACACTACTGTAAGAAACAATGTTAAACAGCTTTTTTTAAAAAACCTTATTCACTATAAGTAAAGCATATTGTCACTGAAGGGCTACAGTGATAGATTTATAGGGGATAGGGAGTTAGGCAGCAAGAGGTTTGTTCACATTACATTTAAATTTCTGGATATTAGTATGGTTGGGGAAATAGGGAACAGGGAGGAAATTTCAAAAGTTCATGATCATAGCTGAACTCTCCTGGGTTATGGTGCACAGCTCTAAAAAAGATTGGTTATGAGAGAGAGGGGGGGTATGATCCTATATGGCTTCCAGATTTGGGTATTGAAGATGAAATAGTTCCAACGGACCTGCAGTTCAGTGGAGGCAGCATAGGCCAAACACTTCTAGCCATGATATGGTCGACAGGTGTTTTGGCGAGTTTATATGAGGGCAGAAATATAAGGGAATTTCTTAGTTTTCATTTAACTACTCAATTACATTAATGGAATCCATCTTTTTTATAAGGAATAAATGTTTTTGCTTTTTGTTACTAGAATCTTTGTTTTGTTTTTTTTTTTTTTAAGGAACTCTTCTACAAAATATCCACTTATCTCATTCATAGAGAGCTGTTTCACTGTATCAAGGTTCCTCATTGTGGCTAAACATAGTAAAAATTCCAAACTCCAGTATAATCGTGGTATATTCATAGCCTGGATATTTCCAACTTTAATAGCGTGTGCAGATGTGCGTTCAATCACACCAGCTTGCTGGAGGAGGCACAAGAGCCTCAAGCTGAAGACCTCAATTGAAATGGTAAAGACAAACAGAAGCTAGTGTTTGTCACTAGAACCAGGAATGGCTGTGGTATGCCAAGGACTGAACTGCCAATCAGCATGGATGGGCTGCTTCAACACAGGACACTGAACTCATTTAGAAATGGCTCAGGCCATCCAGGGTGAATTCTGTCAGTTACAGATGGTGAATTTCACCAGAACTAACTTTTCAGACACCTTTGTCAAATTCTGGTAAATGTTGGACCCATGATCTAAAATTACAAGTTATTTAACTTTTAGGAGCACAATCTTAATCATAAGCTTGCTACTCTTGGAAAAAAAAAAAAAAAAAAAAAAAAAAAAAAAAAAAAAAAAAAAAAATCAAATATTTTAATTACATAAAATAGAATTTTTTTTTTTTTTTTTTTTTTTTTTTTTTTTTTTAAATATGGGCATGGTGTTTCGAAATTTGACTATTCTTTCAAATATTTGAAATTCCTAGTATTTTTACATAGCTAGAGTATTTTTTGATTGTAAATTTTTTTTCCCCAATGCTAGTAAAAAAAAAAAAAAAAAAAAAATGTTTAAAATGTTTATGTATATAGATTTAAGAAAAATCATGCATGTTGTGTTTTACATCTATTGAAAATGTCATATTTTTCTCCCCAAAAATGCATTTTAAAATTCTCAAGTATAATTTTCAAATGCATTATTTAACTCCAGATATAAAACTCCTTAATTAATCTTTGGATCTTTCCCACCCACTCAATTTAGATTGATTGTAAATTTGGAAAAGAAAATAACTGCAGTCCAAAAGTCAATTTTCTTTTCCACCCCTGGGCACACTATGCGAAGACTATGCCCACTGATGGAGAATGGCTCGAATCGTTATTTATAAGAAACAAGTTAACATAAGCAACTAGCTTAAGTAAAGAAAAACTCCAAAGTAACACCTGAAATCCGGTAGATCACTGAGCACACATTGTGCCCTATTCAGTCATCATTCGCCTGGTGTGGAACGGGTCATGTTCTTTACAATGTATAATCTGTTTTAAACAAATTAAATGCAGAAGTCTGAGTATTTAGATGATCATCTTTAAGCATTTCACTCATAAATGAAAATTTCTATTTTATTGAAAGAATTTCTAAATAGATTAATCTCCATGGAGCACCTGTGAATACAAATATTACATTTTGAATCCCTGTACTCCTGGGGGTCTTTCCATGATACTTTGGTTGACTAACCTGCATTGCAAATTTAGACCACCCGACAAAACATTTTTCATCTGTTTAAAACAAACTGTATCAGACAGAAGCAGACAATACCTGGCAACATATCACACTTGCTTTCCATGCAGTCCAATCCAAAAGATTGACATTAGTCAGGTTTCATGCAGTCATACTGCTTTTTAGACACTAGAGCTGGGCGTGTTATGGAGTTAATACAAAATGTGGCATACTGTACATGGAAAGATCACCTAAGGCATTATCCAACCAATGCAAAATTTCTAATGAAGCAAGATTAATGGAATCCTTTCTTCAAGTTTGCAGCCACACATCCACCTGATTATACCACGATTACTATACCATAGTTCTTGCAGATCAGAAACGTTTTGAAATTTGAAAATTCTAATAATTGTCTTTTTTTATTAAAGGTCTAAAAGGGCATTTTCTGCCTAAAGATTATATATATATATATATATATATATATATATATATTTTTCTATAGAAATATATTTTCTTATTATATATCAATCCTTATATAAGAAGCTCAATGTGATTACATAGCAATATATAGAATAAATGACAAAAAATTTATATTCCATAACTCATGATGTTGACCATCTTATAATTTATTCCTTTAAATCAATCGATTTATACAATTCAATATGGCGTAATGGAAAAATATAAAGGTAACTGCAGCTTCTCTTCCAATTTTCGGATTTTCACCATGTCAAATCACATTTCAATTCCTTTTGACAGAATTGATTGTTACTATTTCTTCTGATGAGTTAAGGGCATAATAAATTCACTGTAAGTGATTGATTTTGTGTTACGAAACAGATACTGTCAAGAATTGTATAAATCTACTGATTTAAAGGAATAAATTATAAGATGGTCAACATCATGAATTTTGGAATATCAATTTTTGTCATTTATTATATATATATATAAAATGTTGGGACGATTAATCAATATACGTAGAACCCCGGGATATGGTGGCCACGAGATGTTTTTTTTTCAAGTTACAGTGTGGAATATGTTTTTCCAGCCCCTTACAGTGTTATCTATGTTATTTGATTATATACATGTGTATTATACACTGTACTGTATTTTTGTTACTAATTTTGAATATGTACTGTATAAAATCTTGCTTAGGCCTCACCCCACCATACAGCGATTTTACCTATCCCAGGGTTCTACTGTATATGTTGGAACGATTAATCGGAAATAGAGCTGAAACCTTTTGGGGCATCAAAATCAGCATCGGAAAAATTTGTGCCTATTTTCCAATGCCAAAAACGATTCTTTTGTCTTTTTTTTTTTTTTTTTTTTTTAATTTTATTCTGTTAAAACAAAATCTCCCACTTCTGGTAGTAATGTTAAAATAAATATTTACTGATTTTAAACCATCAGTAAAACTAAAATCTATAGATCATAACTTCCACAAGGAAGTTTCTTTTATGTTTGAGAAAATATCTACACATTTAATTATTTTTTCGGTAATCGGGGAAAAAATAACTTTAGAGTTAAATATTTAGAGATTTATAAAGAATAAGAAATGGTATATGAATCGGGAAAAATATTTGAATCGTCCTATCAATTAGTGATGGGTCAATTCCAATATTTTTCCCAATTACAATGTAATTACTGATTCCGTTCTACATTCCTATTCCAATTCTTTTATAACCTAAATATTTTTTTTTTCAGATTATCATAAACACCCATGTAATATATGTAAACGTAAAAATATTTGTAGAAGGTGAGATATAGATTTTAGTTTTACTGAGTTTAGAATCAATATCTATTAGTACAGCAATGGAAAATTAAGTTTTAAAGAAAGAATTCTTCAAAAAAAAATTAAAATAGCTTTTGACATCGGAAAATAGGCACAAATTTTTACAATTCCAATTAATCATCCTAACATACATTATATATATATATATATATATATATATATATATATATACACACACACACATACACTAGCAGAGGCATTCCCTGTTGTCTGAGAATTTTGATATTTAAAAAAATAAAAGCAAAACATTTAAAATAGCTAAAAGTGAACAATTGAAAAATTTCCAAAACTCAAGCACTGGAATTGAATAATTACCATCTTTGGACACAAACAAAATTATTCAGCAAAAATGTTATGCTTTATCTTGTTACAGGGTTTCATCTATAATATAACTCACCTGTCTGTTTAAATGTACGTACGTACGTACGTTTGCATGTCTGCCTAAAACTTTCGACAGACGAAACGGATTTTCACAAGATCGGTAATATTTTGAAGTTCAACCCTTCAGACGACAAATATCGAAAAATTGGCTAAAAACATTAATTCCTTCACCTTCAACTGACTACTTTTCTACAGGAAGGGGGTCACTTTTTTCGCCAATATTTTCGAAAGTCATCCTCTCTTTTCGATTGACTAAGATTAATTTAAAAATTTGTCACTTCCGGTTTGGCGATGGGTGCAACAGCAAAGATGTCACTTTGTTCCTGTTCTTTTCCTCCTTCGCGGTATGGGTTTGAGCCTGTCTGCCTACTATCACTTTTTTGCTCAACACACACCTCCAAACACCCGGGCAACGCCGAGCTCCCAGGCTAGATATGAATAAAGTGAAACAAAGTTGTCTGTATTATTTATGATGTAATGAGTCATTTCAAAAGACTTATTTTATCCGACTTACTCAGAACCTCTCCCGAAAGTGACTAGTATTATTTATCTCCTCCTCAAGCACTTGGATACATTATCAGATGAGGTTTTGAAAAGTCAGCACAATAAAAGTGTATTGAGGCCTACAAAATGTCAGAAGAGCCCTGTTAGCATGCCCTGGTAAGAGTACCACAGGTATGTAGCAATAAACTAACCTCTTTTCAAATAGAGAAGTTAAAGCCAGACAAAGTGGACTGAAGATAATCACCTTGGTCCAACAGAAGCAAGACCACTGTCCGATAATTTTGGACCCCAGTAACTTCAGGTGCAATTGACGGAAAATGTAAATGGGGTCATTAAATTCCATAAAATTTGACTTTTATTGAAAACTGAATTTTAACATATTCATTTCTCTATAATAGCAAAGATAGAAATTTTTCATAATTCAAAGATGTGTCTGGGAACACACATTTAGCAATTATAATATAAACCGTAAACAATTAATACACTGACTAAACAAGTCAGATGTCTGGTATCTTAATTTTTTTTAAAACAAATAGAATTGTAAAAATAAATAAACCATAATAACAGGAAAATAGTGTTTAAACCCACAAACTGACCAATGAAAATCAGTCACTACTGATTATAGTAGAAGAGATCCTACAGTTTGTATGTTTGGTCATGATCCAGCTGAATTGGCACTCAACTGACATGATAAGTACAGTTATTAATTACTAGTCATCATAAGCCAGAATGTCCTTTCTTTAATTTCAGTTACTTAATATTGAAATCATTAATAGCAACATTTAACTTTTATTTAACGGCTAGTCTGGGTGCTCGGCATTGCCTGAGTGTTTGGAGGTGTGTTGAGCAAGAAAGAAAAAAAAAAAAGTGGTAATAGATAGGCAGGCAGGCTCAAACATGTACCGCGAAGGAGGAAAAGAATGTGAAAAAAATCGTGATTTTTGCCGTTGCGTCCATCGCCAAACCAGAAGTGGCGAAGGTTTAAATCGAGGCTAGTCAATCGAAAAGAGGGAATGTCTTTTGAAAATATCGGCGAAAAAAAGCGACCTCTTACTGTAGAAAAGTGCCTAGTTGAGGTTGAAGGAACTGTTTTTAGCCAATTTTTCTATAATTGTCATCCGTAGGGTAAAGCTTCAAAACGATACTGATCTCGTGAAAATCCGTCGCTTCTGTCAAAGTTTCAGGTAGACATACAAACATAAATACATTTAAACAGACAGGTGAGATTATAGACCAGCGAGAGTGCCCGGCGTTGTCCAGGTGTAAAAGAAAAAGAAAAAATTTGGTATGGAGGTAGGCTTGAACCTGACAACTTATGACACTACACGGACAGAGAAGTGAGGAAGGGTGAAATTAAATATTTAAAAAAGCAGGTGGTTAAACGAATGTGAACGTGTGGTTTTCTAGGTCAAACATCACGCCATAGCAGTAGAGAAAATGAAATCACAGCGTGAATTTTGTAACAAAAGATTCAGACGACCTCGCTTCGTCAATTGTACATATTATAATCTAGACAGTATATAAAAAGTTGTAAGATTTAGTGACCCCTCCGAGCCCCACCCCCCAAAACCTTTGGCGGACATAAAAAAAAATTGCACACAAACATTTTCGCTTTTATATTATAGATGGCCATAAACATATGTTATATCAATATTTTTAGGACAGGTGCTCAAATGAGCTATCTATAGTCCAACAATTTCCCTTATCTATCTATGCTTAAAACTAAACGTAAATTCCATGAGCAAAGTTTCTTTCTGTGGAATACAGGGTTGCTTCCTAGTGTGATGATATTGAAATGTCAACATCGTATTAATAAAAATAAAATTTAATGGTTAAAATTCTGAGACACGAAGGAATTAAAACGACCAAGTGAACCATCACCATGACAGCGACAGGAAAAAGAGAAAAGAAAAACACTGATATATTTAAAATTCAGAAAAATGTGATCAGCGTTTCTTTCAAAGAAAGTTAACCGTTAAGAATTTGAAGTGCAAGTTAGTTGCAGAAGGGATTCCAAGAAGAGAACACGTCTAACCAAGCAACTCCGCTGATAAAAACACCAAGAGAAATATGAAAAGAAAAACATACTTGGTGTCAATCAGCATAAAATAAAGGTTGGTTTATCTTTTATGTTTCTCAGTCATGAAGATAACCAAGGTGAGAGAAACTAGTAAATGTGAAAACTCATAAATCTCGCTAGAGTTTGATAAAAAAAAAAGAAAAATAAGGAAAAAGGAGAAATATAAACAAAGAAATAAAACAATATTGGTGTAAGGGGCATAAACTTGTAAATTATTTCTGTTATAAATTTGTCTTTCAAATAACAAAGGGGAGCAACTCTAAGTTATTTTGGTTGTGAATTCGTCTTGTTCTTTGTTATTGGGAGCTAAAAAAAAAAAAAAAAAAAAAAAAGAGAAAGGAAAAAACATATTATCATCTTTTGAAATTTGTATATATTACCTATTCGTTCTTTGATTCTGTTCATTAAAATAAAATATATATAATATATCTATATATACACATAGATGTTGAATTATCTTTTCATGTTAAAAATATATGCTGAAACTTCTAACCTACCATTTCTTACAGCGATAGAACGGCCGATTGCTAAATAAAACTATCTATTCATCTGATATCTATTTTACATAACACAAGCCTATAGTTTGTGTTTAAGTCGAAAGGGGCAGATAATTGTTACCCCCATTTAAAATGCTCTTTTTGATAGAGGAAGTCGATTAAATATGGACTGGTGTGTAGCTTCTCACGTCCTTCCACGTAACCTGAGGAAATTATTTTTTTTTTTAATTATCACGATCGGATAATAAAGCTAACCTCAGAAGGGGCACGTCACACTAGCTGGCTATAACAACCATTTTTAAGTTTCTGTTGAGCCGGCTTCTTAAATACTGAAGTTCCACCTGATGCTCATTAATCCTTATCCTTGAGTGACTTTATGCCTTGATAAGCAGTGGCTCCCCATGTATAAAAGAAAAACTACAAAACATTGACTTTAACTGAGAAATGAAAAGTGATTGACGTAAGAAGAAAAATTTATATCAAATTTACTGTTTTTAAAATAAGATTTAAAAGAAAAAAAAAAGAGGAAATTTTTTTAAATTGTTCCCATTACGAGGATTAGATTTATTTCCAGATAACATCGAGGTGCTTCTCATTAGTAATTCTGTGTGTGTGTGGGGAAGGGGGGGTGTATGCATATATATATATATATATATATATATATATATACACACACACATACATACATACACACAAGCGGAATTAAATAATAAAAATTAAAAGTTAAAAAATTTATTGTTCAAATACAAAAGATTTTCCTTATTCCATGGGGTTTCAAGAATTAGGTCCTTTTTTTCATTGGAAATAATTAGCAAAATAAAAGTATGGAATTGTTCTCCAAAAATGATATTAGATATAATTATAAAAATTAAAATGTTTGAAAAGTGGATTTAAATCATGGCCCGATTTACTTACAATTGTTGTCCTATTTACAAACAATACTCATAATACTAATACTTCATGTTAGATGCTGTTAATGTTTGGTATTATGTTTGTTGAACTAATAGACACACATAGCAACATAAACATACTGTGATTATAAATTATACAAATAACACTGAGCATAAACAGGTTTTGTAAAAATTGTGAAACAAAACCGCCTACTTTGATTAGATTAAAATTTATTGTTATTACTATTTAAAAAACACACACTATATATTACTAACAGATCGCACCAGGTTGCCATCATGAAATACGCTTAAATATATTTTAATTTATACAGATTTTGTATTATTATAGAGTCAATTCTGTATTGATTATTATATTGTACCTAATACATAGTAGTGATTTAAAAAGTAAAAAATAAATGATTTGGGTGCCATCATTGTTAAAGATATAAATGTAGATTTGTGCATGCATAGAAATAATACATTTAGTCGATTTACGCCTGCTAAGTTCCATTTTTTTTTCTTCAATTTTAACCCCATAACAGCTATTTTTACTGGCTAAAAACTAAATCGAATTTGTTCCACAGGTCTAAATTCCCTATATATATATATATATATATATATATATATATTTCAAGTCTGTAAACAAAAAATTGAGAGA
The DNA here is from genome assembly GCF_053919585.1 of Euprymna scolopes. NCBI lineage: Eukaryota > Metazoa > Mollusca > Cephalopoda > Sepiida > Sepiolidae > Euprymna > Euprymna scolopes. Next base: position 67,967,852 of record NC_136498.1, read on the forward strand.
GGGGTTTGATAGAGACTGTTCCTCACACAAACAAGGTCACCCATACATGAGATATATATATATGTGTGTGTGTGTGTGTGTGTGTGTGTGTGTGTGTGTGTGTGTACAGCACAATCACGTTGACACACCGGTTCTCGCCAGATCACCGAAGTTAAGCAATGTTGAGCCTGGCCAGTACCAGATGGGTGACCATTTGGGAAGGCAAGGCGCTGTATGTACCTTTTGGGAAGGTTGGGCGTGGAGCCAGTACCCTCACCCTGTAAAAAAAAAAAAAAAAAAAAAAAAAAACTGTCACTACAAAAGCATCTACAAAGTTGTAGATGGCCTATGCCCCTTAGGGGCTCAAAGGCTATGGTGGTGGTGGATATATATATTTATAGATAGATACATGAAACTACGTTAATTTTTAAAGTTTTGATATCCATCTGTCAAGATATATGGTAGTGAATACCACTGGAGAACTAAATGTTTTGATTTTAGTTCTAGGTGGGTTTTTTTTTTGTTTTGTTTTTTTACTTTTAAAATCACTATATATTGGGTACAATATAATGATCAAAAGAGAATTAAAGTTTTTGATTTATAATGAGGGTAATACCCCAATGATTTAGATGATCTTATTTATAACTACAAGTTAGAACAATCAACCGACAAGAAGCCTCCGACCTCATTATACAAATATTGAATTTTAGATGCAAGTCAGTTCGCTGCCAGTCTCCGTCTTGACATGACTGAACTACTGCTGATCCGGATTACATTGCTTCTTCACCGACCCAATGCCACCATCTATATTCTGAAGAATAAACACTCGAGATCATGACTGCATTGATTCTTCACCGATTTAATTTACTACTGCCATCTTTGTTTAACATAATGTCTCAACACTTAACAGATACCATGAGAAGTATGAAATCTGTATAAATTAAAATAGCATATTTAAGCATATTTTTATGTTCAGTCAAAACTGGGCAGTGTCACATATATATACACACACACATACGATATATATATATATATATATATATATATATATATATGAAATTGTCTGTGTGTGTGTGTGTGTGTGTGTGCATTTACCTACCAAACTACTGTCAATTTTCAGTCTACAGATTTGACATCAGGGATATTGAGATTTGGGAAAAGCTTTTTAATTGGTTTTCGGTCAAAAATTTGTCAAGGGGTCAAAGTTCAAGGATTTGACCTTTGAAAACTACAAAACTGCCAATTTTGGGTCTAAACACTTGAATTTTAGATGTAGGTTACTTAGACATGGATCAAACTTTTTAATTTGATTTGAGCCCAAAACAATAAATGTTAAGGGGTCAAAATTAAAACAATTTGGCCTTTGTGGTCTACCAAATTACTTAGAAAATTTTTGGTCTAAACATTTGAAATTTTACATAAAGTGTATTCAGGCATATGGCAAGCTTTTTAATCCGTTTTTAGGCGAAAATCTGACTGCCAAGAGGTCCAAGTTGAAAGAGTTGCCCTTGCAGGCTACTAAACTCCACCAATTTTGGGTCTAAACACTTGACATTTTAGATGTAGGTTACCTGGACAAGAGTCAAACTTTTTAATATATATATATATATATATATATATGGTTTCTCTTTTTTTTTCATTTTTCTTAAACTTTTTCTTCTAGGGGACGGGACATCCAACCAGATGTCTGACATTTACCCCTATTTTAGTGAGTCCAACCAATATGTGTGTGCGTGTGTGAGAATATATATGTGGAAAATCATATATACATATATATATATATATACATATATATATATACATATACATATACAGAGAGAGAGAGATAGAAGAGAAGGGGGAGAGAGAATTAGAGTTTAGAATGAGATTTCTTAGTCAATGGTAATGTTCCATTGTTTTAACAATAAATGATAAAAAGTTAATCACTGAATACCTTGTAACAGTGCAAAAAGATTACATTTATAATGAAGTGTTAATCTCTCCAAAGAAAACATTGTATATATGGTAGGATTAGAATTTTTCTACCTTGAATTTGTTCCAGAAAAGCAGATTATCGAGTTGAACAAGTAATATTCATAACTAACCCGATCCTGTGGAAATTCCATGGTGCTTCTACATCAATATGTACAGTTTCTTTTGTTAATTTTTTTTTTAATTGTCCGTCAAGGTCAATACTATTTCAAAAAATACAATAAAATAAATAAATAAAAAGGGATTCTTTCCATAAAATAAAATAATTGTCATTGTTACCTAAATGTCCTTTAAATAAATAAAACGAATATGTCTTTATTAATGTAATTGGAAAAATTAATTTTCGCTAAATATTTTATCAAATCCAAATTAAAAAAATTGGACTTTTTGAAACGTGTTTAAATTTAAAAAGGAAAACAATTTGATTTTGGAACAATCCATTTTTAAAGGGAGTAAAGTTCAAATTTTCTTGTTTTATCTTAGCAATGTCAGATGAATCAGCGTTGCTGATCAAACGATTTCAATTTTTAAAAATGCGTAAAAAGTAATAATGTACATACAAATATGAAATGCCTTTTTAAATTTTTTTTTTTAAATTCCATTTTCACCCCAAACAAGGCACAGTGCCACTTTGATGTAGGGAGCTACTATCAGGACCATAAGTTGCAGGGATACTATGTAGGGAGTTGAGCAATGTTCACATAACATTTGAACTTCTGCATGTCAGTACGGTTGGGAAAGTAGGAACCTGGAAGGAAGTTCCAAAGTCTAACAGTTCTGGGGAAGAAACTATTAAAGTAGAAGGCCTTCTTACATATAGGGATCTCTGTGTAGAGGTGGGATTTTGCTGCTTGTTGGGGGGGGGTTACGTTGTAGTTCATTGGAGCATACAGGCAGAGGGATGCAACATTTCGATGGGACAGAGACTGAAGCTTAGATGACAGTTCAGGACCTATCAGGTTGGTGACTCTTTTAGGAGCGAGAGACTAGTAGCAGATACACCAGCCCAAATGTGACAGCAGTACTCCATACATGGTCAAATGGTGGCTTTGTAGAGGTACAGGATGCTTTTAGGCATAAGTAACTTTCTAGCATGGTAGAGATAGTTTGCCTTGTTCGTAGTGGCTCTGGCAATGCTCTCAATGTATCTGTTCCAATTCCATGTAAATGTTAAGCTGAGGAGTTTGAGAGAAGTACTTTCAGGTAATGTATCTTTAGCCATTGCTATTGGTGGTTGAGAAGGTTTCTTGTAATTATTGAAGAAAACAAGTTTAGTCTTGGCAGAATTGAAATTGACCATCGATTTTTGTCCCAATTCCACTACAGATTGGAGGTCTTTCTCTAGTGTTTCTACCATTTCCTTGGATATGAGTTCATTTGTTTTTCCCCTCATGCCTATTATAGAGCGTGGTGTCATCAGCAAATATACCCATCTCAGAGACAATTTTATCAGGAAGTCATTTATGAATATTAGGAATAATAAAGGTCCAAGGATAGACTCCTGAGGTACACTCGCATTTATATCATTGTTTAGATGTACAACCGTTCAGGACAACCTGGATTCTACTCTTATTTAAGAAGGATTTAATTAAGTTAAGTATTCATCCAGTGATACCGTATGATCTGATTTTCCTGAGAAGACCATTGTGCCAAACCCTGTCAAAAACATTTTATATATCTAGCGTTACCGCTCTACCCTCACCTGCTTTGTCCAGTGTATGGTATATATGTTCAGAGATTACAGTTAGGATATCTGCTGTAGAATAGGCTTGCCTAAATCCATATTGTTGGTCAGTCAGAAGTTTAGTAGCTGTAAGGTTTAAGGTGTAGAGTTTGGTCAAATATTTTGGCAAAAAGTGGGAGGAGGCTAATGGGGCGATAATTTAATGGGTCGGTTCTTTCGCCAGAATTCTTATAAGCTGGTACCACAGAAACAGTTTTCCAGCAGTCAGGAAAGTAAGATTTGTTAAGGCACTTGTAAAGTTTGGAGAGGACTAGAGCAACCTCAACAGAGCATTTTTTAATAGCACAGCTGAGATGAGATCGGGTCCACATGCTTTTGAGGTGTCTAGGTTTTTGATATCATGCACCTGAGAAGGGGTGATTTTCAGATCATCTAGTGTGGTGTCTGTCCACAAAGGAAAGTCAGGGAGGGAATAGTTTGCAGGGTCCAATGTGGAGTTAGAGGCAAACTGACTGGCAAGCATGTTAGCCTTCTCGGTTGCAGTGCAAACAGCCTCATGATTGTTGGATAATGGCGGGATTATTGATGGACCATTATTTATTACCTCATAGATTTTCCAGAAATCATGGGTTTCTAATTTCTGTGCTTCGATAGGTTTTCTGGTGGTTTCAGTATATTCTCTCTTAGCTGTTATTTTTTTTTACAATTATTTCTAGGTTCTATAAACTTGTCTGTTTGAACTGGACTTATGTCGATTAAATCTGCGGTATGAATGCTGCCTTTGAGCAATGGCAGCTGCATAAGTAGATGTAAACTATTGGAGAGAGTGGAGTTTGCTACAGAATTTCCGCATGGGAACATGTGCTTCAATTGTCGTTTTGAACCAATCAATGGTCTCATTTGCACACTGTTCAGTGAGAAGAGAAAAGATATTTCCCCATCGGGCATCTCTGATGAGATGCCTGATGGCTTCCCAGTCAGAATTCTTGTAGTACCTTGTTGTCTTGAGCAATGGCTCTTCAGTTTTGAGTCAAGAATTTATGGCAATTTCTACGATTATCACAGCGTGATCAGCATTCCTGAGTGGGCTATGGGCATTCGTTACACAATCATCAAGAATTGTGGTCAGAAATAGATCTAGAAATGAGGCATGTTGATCTTGCCGAACATGTCGGAAACGTAATTGTCTGGGATAGGGAATGAGATATAGAGAAACTGTGTTGTGCTACCAGCTGCATCTGTAAGTAGAGAATCCAAGCCAATTACTGTGGTGGACATTGAAGTCACCAAATACATGTACTTGTGCGCTCGTATCGGGGGAAAAGTGCTGTATCTATGCTGTCAGAGACTAGTTGGTTGGTTGGTTAGGGTACAGTCCTGGGTCGAGGGAGAGCGGTAGAGAAAATATAAGTAGCTAATGTTATGTTGCATGTAAAGTCTAAAGCTAAAATCAGACGACCTGGCCTTTATGTGTTTTAGATTTAACAGGCCTTAATGCATTATATCCTCAATTCTAAAGTAACAATTTACAAAATGAGCTAAGAATTAGAGGGAAAACTTTTCAGACTATTTAAAAGAAACCTTTTAAAAAATCTACATCTATAACTTCCATTTTAATTGAAGAATACAAAAGATTTTTTATATAAGTTTAAAGCAATAAGCATACAAAACAAAACTTAAAAACCAAAAGCAAAATACTGCATCCTGAACAACAATACATAGCCACAGCTAGTTGACATTAACATTAAGTCCCATGGTGTCTTTTTTTTTTACTAGAGAGCTGAATTTATCACTAAAAATGGGTTATAATACACAAAAAAGTTATTTTATTTAGAAAGAAAAATATTGACTTCTATAAATAGAACATGCAGTACATGCGATGAATTTCAGAAATCAAGAGGTTATAAATTCAAAATAAAATGTACACATTATGGTAAAAAGCAAAGCAGTTCACATGAATAGTTACATTGCACTTTTAACCATAAGTTAATGGCTTACTATTGTAAAACTCATTTAAATAAATTCACACATCATCGAACAAATAGAATTGTAGAAAATTGCACAATTTTTAAGACAGTTACAACATCTCTGGGAGAGAAGTTTATGGATATTTTATCCTTTTTTCAGAGTAATTATACAGTACTATTATATATTATCTTATAGATTTTAAAAATAACTTATTTGGTGTCCTATTTTATAAGACAGTAGAACTTAATGGGTTAAAGGACTGGATACAAAAATGTAAAAACAAAAAGCTAAAACTCAATGAAACTTCTATTCTAAAATTCAATCGTAACACAAACGTGTAAAACAGTTTTCAAGAACCTTAACTAGTTGAAGTACTCACCTCCAAAATAAGTGAAAAGGTTATATAAATTTTTGGTTCATGCCCAGAATTCCCCGTCTATTAACATAAAAAGAAAAATTTGTATAATTTATGTACCAGTGACAAAACAAAAATATATTCCCAAAATTACATAAACTGATCAAGCAATTTTACTTTTATAAAGAAAATAATTTTTAAGTGATTAATGGAAATGATTTTCTCGTTTTGTCGGGGTGTATGTACATCATGCAGATTTCTTTATTTTTGTTTTTTCTAATATAGGGGGAATTTTGGGCAAAAACCAAATTTTCTTTAACAAAGAAACAGAGGATAGTCTGTTTTTATAAGCATTAAAAAAATTGTTAAAATGTTAACGATTAAGTTAGAGCAATATTTTAGCTTATTTAACATCGGTGAAATTTGAAGGAAAGGACACAGACGTAGAGAAAGAGAAAGATAGGCGGGCAAGAGAGTTGTGAGAAAGGAAAGGAAAACACACCCTCCTTCTGCAGGCTTTAAAGCTAGGCCTTGACAAGTCATTGCACATTATATAAAATTAAAAAAAAATTTTTTAAGCACTAACCATTTGTTAGCAACTTCCGAAACACATCCTCTAGATTTATAAGTCGACAGAAAAATCCATCATTCAGCCCAAAGTTGATAAGCCATAGGACAGAGAATGAAGCATAATTGTATATTTGAATTATTTGGCTGATGTAACCTCTGACCTTATTCAGGTGTGTCCTGTCGAACTCTGGTAATCTGTACAAAATTTGTAACTGAACTCTTTATTTAAATCAAGAGGTAGAAGTCTAAATTCATAATTGCATTCTTAGTATTGCTCGTACTGAGAATTGAACCTTCAACCTCGAGAGGCCCATTACTTAAAAATCGTGGTTACTCAGCACTTTATCAGTTGTACCACCACTTTTGTTTTCGATGGATGTGTAATGTTACTAAAACAATTACATAATATATTACATAATAATATTATCTATATATATAAAAGCGAAAATGTATGTATGTATGTATGTACGTTTTTCCTCGATGTCCACAAAAGGCTTCTTTCAGAAGCGCTCGCTCGGTTCACAACTTAAAACTTTTTATATCATCTATAAATTGTAATATCTCACAGTTAACCACGGAGCTCGCCTGTCTATTTAATTTTATTGACTTTCAAATGTTAATTATTCCACAGTTACAAAAAAAATAAGCGAAACTCGACTAATCACAGGCCCAGAGCCAGTGGTCTCTAGAGAGCTAAATAAACGTTTGGTCAATGTCGACTTCGTCATATCACACGGTAACTTTCATTTCGAGACGAGAGAGCGGGTTTTTAAAAACAAACAAACCGATTTATTAACCTCATTAAAAACTGTCCCGCACAAAATGCTAACTGCTGAATACCTATCGCCATCAGTGCGCGTTTTTGATTGACGTGATGGCGGCCATCACGTCAATCAAAAACGCGCACCTGTTTTTTTTTTTCACACTTTACTATTTTCCAACTGCGCGTCGTCAAGGCTTTTTTTTTTCAAGGGCACCTGTTTTTTTTTTTCACACACATCTACAAACACCCGGGCAACGCCGGGTACCCCTCGCTAGTATAATATACTAGCAAGTTGACCCAGCATTGCTAAGTGCCATAAAAATAAATAAAATAAAAAATCGAAGGCGTTCAAAAGTAACATCTTCATATTAAAACCTTTATCTCTTCACCTATCTCAATCTGGTTATTTTTCTAGATTTCCAGTTTTTCCACATTCCCCATCCCTCTCTCACCACCGCATAGACTTCCTTTGTTTTAATATATTAAAAAATAATTAAAGTCATTCATCTGAGTTTTTAATTTTAAAGTTATTGTTCCCGGGTAACATTGAGTATCTTATGTACCCTTCCCTAAAAAATATTAAATCTATATTTATTTTAATTAGTCCCAGGCAAAGGCAAGTTTTTATCTTTCCCCCTTAATATAATGAAACCTATACTTATTTTAATATATTCCCAGGCAACAGAGTTTCTTATCAAGCATATACCACATATGGCACATCTATAAGTGAGAAATTACTAAAGAGGTTTAGACACTTTCGGACCCTACTCTAGACATTTTGCATTAAATAGAGTAGGTTTCAAAATTGTCCTAATGAAAATATGAACAATACTTAGGAAATAAATTTATCGTTATTTGCTTTTATTTTTTTTTTTTTTTTGCTTGTTTTGGGAACTGAATTTTTAAATTTTTTATTTACTTTTTTAGAACTTTTATAGATTGCACAAAATTTGGAGCGATTGACCCCTTAACTGAGTGTTTAGTGATTAAAGTGAAATTGACTTTTGGGTTAATTTAGCTGGATAGAACCAGATTATAGGTACATTTTATTTTTCTAGGTCTTTGTAAAAAAAAGATATTTGTACACTCAGAATTATGACTGTTAATTTCTTAAGGTCTTATTTTCATAGATTTTTCCAAGTTCCACTTGGGTAAAAATAAACAAAACAATTTAGGAGTATATTATAGCGTCTCATAATTGTGGACAAATAGTGTGTGTAGGTGGTATGACGGGGGGGGGGCATGGTCAGGTTATTAATATTATAGTCAAAATGAATATGAAGGCATGGATTTTGCAGCAAATGCCCTGTGGTCATGTTTATTGCTATAGAGCTCAGTAAAAACAAATTTTGGAAGCCAAATAAAACATTCAATCATTTATTCAGAGAAAAAAAAAAAAAAATCCTGAAAATCCATTTGCTCCTTATGCGTTTGTTTTGCTTTCACGAATGTGAAATTTCTAATTGTTCTCCTCCCAACAGTAGACAATAAAAAAAAAATGTCTACATACTTTCGTAATTATTAAAACTGTAAAACAAAAAAAAATTATCAAATTCTAATTGATTCTTGGTTGATAAAAATTGATTAAAAAGTTTTATTTTTTATCAAGTTTGTAAGAATATTAGTTTTTACAAATATTAAAATTTTACAAATTCTACAAAAGAAATACCCTTAATACCTTCATCTTTAGGAGAGCCAAGAAGAAAATCTCTGCCTGTCATCCTCTGAACCTAAATCTATTTCTGAATATATATTACACTAGAAGGCAGACCAGATATTGCCTGAGATTGAATGATCAACAAATGTTTCATACTCGCCAATTTTCCAAACTGATTGATTGCATGCTCTAGTCAGGGATCCATCATGGTACATTAAGAGGAAGCTTCACATGCCTTCCTGCAGTGACAGTCCACAATACATTGTAGTTTACATTGCACTGCAGAGAACCTACTATTGATTTTATAATTTTTTATGGTAATGACTTGAATTAATCTTTAAAATGTAAAGTCAAATATGTTCTAAATAAAAACATTCATTTTGAATGTGCCCTTATATCAAAGAACCTACTGTTGATTTCATATGCCGGCCTTTCTACTTGTATGGTAAAACTTCTCAAATGCACTTGTATAAGCTGTTAACTGGTCAAAATTACCTGTTTCTTCTTTTTATCAGATTTTTTCGATTATCCATACTTATCAAAGACATTCAGATACAAAAGCTATTTAAGAACACTGGCATATACATCAAGTACATTTATGTGAGATTTCATAAATATCTACTCAACCGTTTTAGAGTCCATAGGGAATGAACTCACACACAAAGTTCTTTTTATGTAATAGTAGAGATAATATTCTAATAAAGTGGTTTCAGCAGGATGACCCTCTCCATTCACATTATACCATGACAACAAATTATGTAACAGCAAATGTTACGTAACATTATACAATATTAATTATATTTAGCACAGCTTGAGTAGGTTATATTCACACCAGTCGAGAATGTCCTCAACACTGTCTTGGCCATTTTTGAGTAGGGAATGCCCTTGCATCTGTCAGATTAAGGTGTGTTTCTGCATAGTCGTAAGAGGTTCCCCCCCCCCAGATTGTTCCCTCCTGTTTTTGGGGGGTAGAGTAAGTTTATTGCTTACTGCCTGAGGCGCCCCTACCTGGGAATGCCGATTGAGCTGCCCAGGCAATTTTTGATAGGCCAGAGTTTCCCTCCCTTAGGTGCTGGCTTGACTCCTCACCTTGTGTCACATCTTTCTGCGATGGAAAGGAAGTAAATGCCTATATTAATGATCTATTATTAGCTGTTAATTCGCTTTTTGGTTCTATTTCTAATAACATATCTTTGTGGTTGCAGATTTACGAGATATTTCTGTAGAACACAATTCTTAAAACCCCAAACGGGTATACCTTCACGTCTATAAATGTAGTGGAACAGTCACTTACATTAAAAGTAACTACAAAATTGACACCCTCTCGTCTTACCCCTAATAAATAAAATTAAAAAAATAAATTACACTAAGATTCTTCTTTTTTATTTTTTGTATTTAAAAAAACTTGATAAATTTCTTCAGATTTTAAAGTAAAATTTAAATCGCAAAAATAAAAGGTAAAAAAAAAAAGTATTTTTAGTTTCTATATGAAATGGAGATAGGTGCAATAGTAAAAAGAAATATATAAACTGTAGATAAGAATGGTTCCAGACCGCCTCCTCCCACTTTTAATCAAACAAGCTACACCAACCTATAAACTCTTTGCTTTGGGCTTATGGCTTCCTACCTAGGTAATATGTACTTTTCCAGCTTTACACCCAAATCAGTAGAGGTGTAGGGTCCACAAAACTTGAAGGACAAAAAAAAAAAAAAAAAAAAAAAAAAAAAAAAAAAAAAAAAAAAAAAAAAAAAAAAAAAAAAAAAAAAAAACGAAAGCAGTTCAAGTCATCCACGCTGAATTAGATAAACCCGGACTTCTAGCTTAAAACACAACTTTAAGATATAGCTTATCTGTAAACTTTTTCAAAATATAAATACCTGTATTTACTATCGATAATACGATGCTTTATGAAATAAAAATAAAGCATAACTATTAGTCTCATATTTGACCTTTTTTTGTTGTTTGTTTCAGTTTATATGACAACTCCGATCTTTAGGTGCATCTTTTTTTAATTCCGTATCTACATGCAATTTTGAACTGAACTCTTTACATAAAAGACGAGGATAGGTTGTTTCGTCAGCCATGAGAGGGTAGAAGTGCAAAGTGTTTGTTTTGTTTTTTTTAGGGGGGGGGGTATTTTTTATTTTATTTTATTTATTTATTTTTTTAACTTATTCTTAGTATCGCCTGTAGTGTGAATTAAACTCAATATCTAGAAAGTTTTAATTTATAACACCATTAAATTTATTTATATAATATATAGGTTCAAACCCCGACTGGGGAAAGGTGCTAGTCTAGCCGTACTGATTGGTTGGTTGTTTTTGTTTTACGGCATATCAACCCTTTTCGGGTTATTTAATGCTGAATCCAAAGATTTTGAAGAAAAAACTTTTTAATAGAATATATTTGTTTTCACGTCGGTTTCTATTTAACCCATAGTTGGGACCCTAACAGGTACTACCACTCCGGGTCAGAGTGGACCTGGGAGCAATGGTAATTAAAGGGTGGCTCCACACTCCCCAAAGCCCACAAGCTGGGGCCTCCGGCCTCACCACTGGATATAGTTTAAGGTCATATCCAGGACCTCTAGCCGCACTGATGAGTTGTGATACGAAACACTACTGTATGTGGATGACAATATATTTTATATACAGTGTAACCCGGATATAAGACTTCTCCGGTCCCTACAGCTTTTATATCCGGTTTACCCTGTACATTAACACAAGCTCTAAATTGAGACTAGAGAAAATCTTACATCCGTTTTTTTATATCGGGGTATCTTATATCCGGGTTACACTATATATATTTTTTTTCTTTGTAAGTTCCACTTTTTTTTTTTTAATTGCTGAACCAATCTGGCTGAAATTTTGTAAAGGTGCAGCAAACTAAGTATTATAGTAGCCGTTCAATGCACCATTAGAGATTAGTATTTAATGCAAAAACGAGCACAAATTTAACCCTATTCAACCATCCATTTGGAATGAAGAATTAATTTTAAATCAACGGGCTAAAAATTTTGTCAGTTTTTAACAAAATAAAACATCTAATATGCACACACACACAGTAATAAGTAGTAAGAATACATATCTAGAACAAAATTAGGTTTAAAAACGCCCAAAATTCATACTAAAATTATTCTCACCGACTCATGTCATAACAGATATAGGTGTTGAGTTATAAGTACTAAATGACAGTATTCGAGAGATTAAAGATTCATCACTTAGAGTTGATTGTAACAAAGTCCTGTAATTGTTGTGCAATAGGTCGCTGTAAACCATTTTAGCATGAATTCTGAAATCTTTTTTAAATGTATATGTAACGCACACACGTGTTCTAAATTTATATATCTATAAAAGTAAAATTGTCCGAGTGTGCGTGTACATTTCCCTACCAAACTACTCTGCCAATTTTCAGTCTACAGACTAGAGATTTGACATAAGGGGTATTGAGATTTGGAAAAATCTTTTTTAATCGGTTTTCGGCCAGAAATTTGGTTGTCAAGGCGTCAAAGTTCAACGATTTGATCTTTGAAAACTACCAAACTAGTCCGCCCATTTTTGGTGTAAACACTTGAAATTTTTTATGTAGGTTACTTGAACATGGATCAAACTTTTTAATTTGATTTGAGCCAAAAGCAATAAATGTTAAGGGGTCCAAGTTAAATAAAACTTGGCTCTCTGCGATCTCTACCAAATTACTCGGCCAATCTTTGGTCTACAGATTTGGAATTTTCCATAAAGGATATTCAGGCATACAGCAAGCTTTTTAATCAGTTTGGGTGAAAATTTGGCTGCCAAAAGGTCAAAGTTGAAAGAGTTGACCTTTGCAGACTACCAAACTCCAACAATTTTGGGTCTAAACACTTGAAATTTTAGATGTAGGTTACCTGGACACCAGTCAAACTCATGGATATATATATATATATATATATATATATATATATATATATATATAAATTCCACAGCCAAACAACGTCGCAGCTCACAAGAGCCATGACAGTCAAAGAACCGGAAGTCCAAGACTCGAGTTTCGCCCTCATTTGGGCTCATCAGTTAGACACATCCGAACTCCGGATTCGAAACCCGAGCCTCTTGCATGCAAGGCAAGCACTCTACCAACTGAGCAAACGCCCTGCACACAAGAATTCTATTAACCAATATATATACACACACACAAAGTTATAAACAGTACCTAGGGCCGGAGCAAAGCCGGGCTGAACTGCTAGTAGATTAGAAAACCATTCTGAATGGTGAAGTTTCAGTTCTCAATATAGGCAATACTAAAAATAAATTAATTTTATAACATTTCTACCCAGTCATGTCTGAATCTGATGGAAGGAGGACAATTTACTCTTGTAGATTAAATAAGTTTCAATTTAAAATTCTCTATATTATCAATCCACATCTCAAAAATTCTGCAACATGTCTCAAGGTTACTCAAATCATGGATTAAAAAAGAAAATGAGCAATAATAAAATCAATTTCAACAGTTAAATCTAAACGTTAGTGCATATTCGTTAATAAGTAAAATACAGCTTTTTTTTTTTTTTTTTTACAATCACATTACTATCCAATTTTGAGGCTGGCCTGGATTCCAACAGTCATCAACTGTGAGGATATTGGTGCATCTCGATAATAAGTACATTTTTTTTTAAGGGTTGGGAGTATTTGAATTTTACTTAAATGAGATTAGATTTCAGCTTTTTGATTGTACAGCAACGCACACACAATTCATTCTTTTCATCCTTCACCAATAAAAGCTATTGTTACGATACACCTGAAGAAGGTCGGAGGTCACATTGTGAGAATAACACCCAAGATGAGAACAGTAATCTGAACAATCCAAATAATATAATTTTCAAGGCAGGTGTCCTTATGATAACAAAAAGGTCCCAAAATAATATTTTAAAAAATATATCCTTATACACCCCATGAAAGGGATATATATATATATATATATATATATATTTTTTTTTTTTTTTTTTTTTTTTTTTTTGGAAGTAGGCAAGTGGTATTTGAGTAATAATCTAATAAGTCACTTTGCTGAACAGGTGTTCATGGCCGGAGCTGGTAATGTTTAAGCATGAGGCTTTTGACATATCTTTTGAGGTCTCCTTCAAGCTGCTTAACCAACCAATCATTCTTTTGAGGAGGAACCCGGATGTATTCGTATTCATGATTCTTTATTTTACCCTCCTCTTAATTTAGCTAAGCTGAAGATATGGACTAGAAAATCAAAACCTCCACCCCACCCTCCTGTTTCATAAGTGACATGTGAAATCCAAAACTTCACATCTATATACAGAAGCTTAATATTAAAAGCTTTCCCAATTAAAAGGGTAACACATTGAGTTTCATAGAGGTCACATTTGAATGAGAATCACTTCAACTGAAGCCAATCAGTTTCTTTGTTTAAGTCAAATTCTCACCAGAAAATTCAACATCAGAAATTAATATTATCAACTGTCAAGTCCTGATGTTATCGTTTACATACTTTTTCTCATCTCAACTAAAAATCACTTTTCATCCTATGCCAAGAGCCTTTACAAGTCTATTCTTCCGTCTATTCTTAACACTATCAATTCAAAAGGTGCCCAACATCCAAACCAAGAATTCAAGTCAACATATAAAGAAAAGACATTGTTCAACATTGTATTGTTGAACTCTAGCAAATTTTTACCAACGAGAAAAAAAAAAAAATTTAACCCTCTGTAATCATCTCTATCCAGAGATCTTTTACTCTTGTAACGATTCACAACTGTACTGAAGATTCCATTTTTTTTTTTTTTTTTTTTTTTTTTACACAACGTTACGTTTATGATCCAATCTAAGTTTGTGGCCATCTCACTATCTACTTCACCTACTGCTTACAACCTTTTTGCAACAACATGCAAGGATCCTGTAGCCTTATCCTCCATCTTAAAGCGTCTTATTCCATTAGTGGGAGAAAATTGTTTTCCTTTGATTTAAGAGTGCATGTCTGCCATGAGAATTTTGCAGTATTGGAGTAAATATATGCAGGTTTTGTGTTTTATCTATTACTAGCCTGGTAGCCTGGGTACCTGGGTTTAGACGGTGTGTGTTGAGCAAAAACAGTGGTAGTAGGCAAGCAGGCTGGAACCCGTACCACGAAGGAGGAAAAAAAAACGTGAAAAAAATAAAATGTGATGTCTTTACTGTTGTGCCCATCGCCAAACCGGAAGTGGTGAAGGTTTACATTAAAGCTAGTCAATCGAAAAGAGGGTATGATTTTCGAAAATATCGGCAAAAAAGCAACCCCTCCCTATAGAAAAGTGCTCAGTTGAGGGTGAAGGAATTAATGTTTTTAGCCAATGTTTCGATATTTGTCGTCTGAAGGGTCGAGCTTCAAAACGACACTGATTTCGTGAAAATGTTTAACAATGATTTTCAAATTTCTGACTTAGCCAGCTAATAATCTATAATATAAATTTGACCTGTCTGTTTAAATGTATGTATGTATGTCTGCCTGCCTAAAACTTTCGATAGTCGCCGCTGTCGAAAGTTTTAGGCAGACATACATACATTTAAACAGACAGGTCAAATTTATATTATAGATTATTAGCTGGCTAAGTTAGAAATTTGAAAATCATTGTTAAGCATTTTAATTGATGAATAGAAAGCAATATGTGGCTTGAATTAAAGCCTAACAATAAAAGTCAAGTACTATTGTTCTTTTGTGCTGATAAAACAAAATGGGAAAGCATACATTTTCTCACGTATCCCTGTCATATCAAAGAACCAGATTTTGATTATCGGATAACTTCAGTTTCAAGTATTCAGTTTTTGTTCTTCTATTTTGGCTTTTTTTTTTAACAATAATAGTGTCTTAGAAATAAAGGAATTAAAAGACTAAGAAACATTTTAGTAATGTAATTTTTTTTTCAAGTTTTAATAAACTGACAAAAGATGGATTATCATCAGCTTAATGACTTTTACATGTTGACATATGTTGGACAGCTTTCAGAAATGGACTTCCAAACTAAACTATTTCTGGCCAAGTCTTTTTTTTTTTAAGACCATTTTATCACTTCCGACCAAGTTACATAGACGGACACAAGAATTCTCGTCTATTCTATCAATAAAGCCATTGAAGTTTACTGTTCTGTACATATCTTTCTAAACTGTCCAGATTCAATCTTCCTCTGAAGTGATCAGAGCTAAGCTTATCTTTAAGGTTCACATCTTATCATTCTTGTATCATTTCTATCCATGCAACACGTCCTCAAGCCTTAATGACCACATTTCATTTCCATACATTATCACACTTAGATGTTGTTCTTACTGTGTTTTGGTCGATGAAACCCAACTTTATTCAGGTGCATAAACCTGCAGCACAAGGCGTTAAGTAACAATCAATTTCTAAGAGGCAGTCTTTTGGAGGTTCATGGTTCAATCTCACTACAGGTGATACTAATAAAATAAAAATTACTTTTAGCCAATCATGGACGATGGATGAGGAACAATTCTAAATTCTTTATAGATTCTCAAGTTTGGAAAAAAAAAAATGCACACAAATATTGGAGATTACAAGGCAAAATGTTGTGAAAATTATGTGCATGTGGAGAATAGTAAACCGAATACAAATTATCAGTCATATATATATATATATATATATATATATATATGACTGATAATTTACTATTCTCCACATAGTGTTGTCACGATTAATCGGAATTTCTATGGTTAAGCAAAAATATTGTCTATTTTCCGATGCAAAAACGATTCTTTTAATTTTTTTTTTTTTAAATTTTGTTTAAAGTAAAATCTTCCACTGTTAATAGCAATAGTAAAATATTGATTTTTAAACCACAAGTAAAACTAAAATCGATTGATAACCCCCTTCACACCACAAGAGTATTTTTACATTGGAGAAAATATCTGCACATTTAACGTGTTTATACGGTGATTGGAAAAATAACTAGAATTATATATTAAAATATCTGTACAGAATCGGAAGCAGGAGATATATTGGAATCGTTCATTCATTAATATATAACACTACAATAATTCTTTTTTTTTTTTTTGCGAATTTAAATATCTATTTCCTTACATCAACATTTTTTCTTACTAAATTCAATTTCATTCCAGCCGTTTTCTTTTTTCTTTTTTTTAGAAAGATACACTTGTCTGATGAATTGTATGATGGATTTCCGCTATTCAACTACTAGTGTAAGGCGTACTTCATGAAAAATATGAATAAAATACGAGTGTGAATTAAATATATTTGGTTTTGGATAACTAATGACACACACGTTACCTTTCGGTTTGCCTTTGTTTTCCTTTGTTTTCCGTAGCGTCCAAAAAATTAAACAAAAAGTTTTTTTAAACTATTTTTATTTGATTTTTGAATGTTAGGTTGCTTCAGGTATACGAAATTTGAACATGATCTGGTAATATTTATGATTCTTATTCCGCTTATAAAACAGATGAGTCGGCTGAAGAGAGAGAGAGCTTGATATGAGTATCTAAAACGGTCCCCTATTATCAGGCTTGAAACCGACAATACCGATGACTTAGCTAAACATATATATATATATATATATATATATATATATATATATATATATATATATAAATTCAATGTCTAGGTTGACGCTTTTATATCCGTACCATTACGATTAATGTAGCAACTTCTTAAAAATATCGAACTGAAATCCTCAACACGGAAACATGTCATTGTTGACGATTTCATTTATCGATGCATAAAAACGACCACTTGTTTATTCGCGTTCAATAACAAATCTTGCCACGCTCTAGAAAAAATGCGGGATTTAAATTTAATACTTTTTGTTATATCTATCAAAATAAACTACTTTTGTTAAAATATTAAAATAAACGCATAAAACAATAACACTGTTGCGGGATTGAGACATGAACAGACAATGTTTTCATACAACAAAGGAGCGAACAAACAACAGACTACGATGGACTATAGAGATGAAATATCAAACGTACCCACACACAAATTAAAAGATTAAAATTGAAAAATATTTTGTTTCCAAATGAAAGAGAAACACTTGTACAGATGTACGGGGAGACTACGATGAATATAAACAAGAAACAAATATTCCAAAAATACCACATGAAGCTAATATTAGCTTATGATGATGAATGGATAGGTCTTCACTGTTTGTTCCAATACTTTAAACTAAGTGCACTTATCTGGTGTTGTCCGGGTGGATCAGGCAAGGAAATCGATTATTTTAACATTTTTTCTTTTAATAAAATTTTTGAACACTAGTTTCAGTTTTTCCCTCATTTGATTTCAATAAACATTCGATTAATAATAATAATTTAATGTGTATTTACCAAAATTACGTTTTGGAAAAAATACCGCACAAGATTTCGTTTATTTCTAAGATAACAGAAAACACTATTTACGATGGCAAATCTACTAATGGGGATTTGGTACATGTCTGTCTGAAAACAAAACTATACTTTTTTTTTTTTTTTTACAATGTGGTCACCACTGGAAGCCACTCAGGGATAAGGGTTATTGTAAGTGCAGTACGTTAGTGTGGATATTTAAAGTGTCTACTTAAGGGGCGGTTCATCAGGAATTTGTTTACGTTGGACTTGAAGACATCCAAGTTGAAGTCAGGAGGGAAGCAGGCAGACGGAACAGAGTTCCACAGGCGTGCAGTTCTAAGAAAGAAGCTATGTTGTAATGCTCAATTCATCATATCGTATGAACCCAAAGATTCTACTGTTGGCATTGGTTTCTCCGATATTTTCTAGTCAGAATTCTTTCTAGAAAGACAGAGGATTACGGAAAGGACCACGAGAAGGTTGCCAACATCCTAAATGAAAGTGATTTTTGTAGAACGAACTAGATTTGAACTTTGAACACCCAGGTTGTCAGTTTATGTCAAACAACTAGACCATCGTCACCTCTAAATTCGGTTTAGTACATTCGTCTGAAATATCTTTCAATACTCAACAATTCGGCAGAGAGCGGGAGGGGAAGGGGATAATGTAGTCTCATGCATTACCTGCTCTTTGGAGAGGGGACGGGACAATATTCGTTCATCATGATACAAACGTCTCAGGAATTACCTCCTTTATCGACCGAAAGGGGCAGTACCCGTTTAGGGAGGAAGATAGTGTTATATCTATTCTATTGTCATTAAAATCACCCTCCCAGCCAGGCGTTACTTCCTCCTTTTCATGACTTTAGATCAAGGAATGACCAAAGACACCCATTTCCCACACTTGTTAGTAGCTGTAGAATCCCTATTTACTTGTCCCTTCCTAAGAGGTTAAAAGATACAAGAGTGAAAACGAAGAAGAAAGGCTAAGAAAAACAGTAAAATAAGTTAAAATCAGTCAGCAAAAATAAAATAAAACAGAATGTCAAGAATTGCTTCTCTTAACCATGTAGAGCTGTTACTATCTTGATAGGTTTTCTTTGTTAAAGATTATATCTAAGTTCATTTATACACAGGGTATCCGTAAAATCCGTGTGCGCCTTAACAATTTATAACTATTTGTATTTGAAATAATCTGTAAAAAGGGATTAGAAAGTACAAATAAAGTTATAAATTTTAAGGTGAACACGTACTTTTTCGATACCGTGTATATATGATTGTAACTAGACTGAAGAATCGATTATATTCGGTATGCGAATTTCTAACGATTTCATCCAACTGAAGATAATGTATGTCAATTGTAATTATATATATATATATATATATATATATATATATATATATATATATGCTTGCGCAAACAATTGAGCATTTTTTTTTCTCCTATAACATGAAAGTATACTATATTCCTCACAGCACTGACAATTGATCCAGTTAATTCTTGTCCTTGAGTGGTTTGTAGTCTTAGTAAACGGCGATTATTCATAATTAAATACACACACACACAATTTCATTGTAAAGATATTACACTTTGATTCTAGCCTTTATAAAGTATTTCAAAAGATAAATAACCCTGCCTACCACACACAGGCGACTTCCATCGTCACCGTTCTAATTTTACAAAACGAAAAACATCTGACGTCACATGAAAGAGCAAAAGTCAGCAATAATAGAATTTTTTCACTCCGTGAAATGTCGATCGATCATCTTTATTATGGAACATTAACAAAGCAAAGATTTTTGGCGATTTTAATGTTTATATATCACAATTTATTCATACTTGTATCTTTTTTTTTTTTTTTTGAAAGCTAAACAAATAAAGAGAACGAGAGACAATCCGTTCTTGTCAACAACACAAACCAGATTTTTTTCTAGTACACACAAACTCATGAAATAGGTCTATAATTATTGTTATTACAAACTGTATCTACCCGGCGCTGTATGGGAGTCTTTTCGTTTGTTTGTTTTGTTTTTTTTTACGAAATTATACCGTAATGAATTTTGAGTACTTCTGAAGTTTGTTACGTAAATTCAGCGCTTCTGAATTTCAATTAAAATTAATATCTACTTGTCTTGTTGAAATTAGTAAAATCTCCAAAAATTACGAAAAATGATAAAGTAGAAAATAGTTTAAAAAAAAAAAAAAAAAATGTATACTTAAATAATAAACAAATGGGAATGTCATGGGGAGTAATTGCAACTTATCTCGTTACACCACCACCACCACAAAAAAAATTAATTGAACAAACTACATTGTTATAAAACTACAACTACTGTCATGGTAATGTTGTTCATAAAATTATTGAATGTTAATAGTTTCCAAAACTTTCAATAATTTTAAATGACTTAAAAGTTTTCAAATTTCTCTGGATTTATTTTTGGTTTCTACTACTAACATGGCTGGCTTGTTTACAAAGAAACTGAAATGCATTCTGATGGATTTAATTTTATAATTAAACTTCTTTTAATGCATTTTTTTTATTATTATTATTTGTTTCATTTCATGTTACCGCGTGTTTGTTTTTCTTATTCCAATAAACGAAATAATTGTACAAGTGACGTGGAGGCGAGAAACACACGCACACGCACACCTATATACAGGAAAAGTGGTCCAATTTTAGTAACGAGTTCAAAATGTGTCAGATATGAGAATACTATATATATATATATATATATTCTTCCAAGAATTTTAAATAAATTTCTAAACGAGAGTAAAAGAAATCAGAATTTATTACATAGTTTTTCATTTGGTATCTAAACGATTAATTTTAACGCATTGTTCAACGGTTGGATTTTCTCTTCATAATTCAGTACAAAAGAAACTACTGAAAAAGAGCAACCGATAAATTAAAAATAGAATAACCAAGAAACTAAGATGATAAAAATAATTATTTATTCATTCATTCATTTTCGTCTGTGCCGTCTGAACAACTTTCAATGCAATACGTTTTTATGTTTAAGCACTAACATTATTTCGATGAATATTGTCTTTAATGCTTGTTTATCTAGTCAGCCTCCGGTCAAAGTACTAAAAAGAATAATAAAATTAAACTAATGAAGTGAAGTGGAAGTGGTTTAGTTGTTTTGGGAAACTAATAAAAACGTACTGACTGTACCCCCCCCCCTCCGATCCAATTTTTTTTGGGGGGGGTGTAATTTTTAATGACTATAAAATCCACTTTACAGCTTAAAAACAAAAACAGTTCCAGGTTCATTTTTTCTCTTTGAACAAAATGTCAGTCAACTAATCTAATGTTCTAATTAATAAATATTTCTATTTTATGTTATCTAGAAATATAATTGTCTCCTAAAAGGATAATTCAAGTCACTAAAATGAAATAATTCTGTTTTGTTATTCTTTCTTGGCTATTTTTTAACACATAAGATAAAATAAAGAAATTGCAATCTCCAAATAAACAATTTCTTTGTATTTAAATTCTGACAAGACATTGACATCAGCGTGTAAGTTTGCACAGAGACGAAACAATTCTACATATTTTACAAAACTGTCCATCCGTAGTTGTTAAATTGGGTCAATTAAACTTTCTGAACACGGGTACCCCTAATTAAAGAGTTTTTAACGCAATGGTGTTTAGCAGAAGACTTTTTTTGGTAAAACGAAACAACTTTTATAGACGGAATAATTGTATACGTCTATTAGCAACAGTATGGAAGAACAAAACGCAAACATGTTTTGTTTTAGCCGAGTAACTGTCTTAACATAAACGATGGATGCACAATTCGGTTTGGCCTTTAAATTTTAAAAACTAGATTATATACATAAACTAAGAGATAAACATATTTTTAAGTCGCTTTGAAGATACTGTCCCTAACTTTGTTTTAAACAGAGATCATTTTTTATTCAGGCCATGAAAATAAATTTACGACAAATGACAAAGTCATTTACGTAATAACAAATTTATTGAAATATAAATATAAATTTTAAAGTTACCAACAAATGTGCTACCGGACCAGACTTAACAATATAAAACTTTAAAAAGTCTTTAAAAAAAATAAATAAATAGAAATAATGACAATGTCGATCGACTCAATATGGTGAGCAATCTGTTTTATTTTGTATACGGTGTAGGTGTTTATTTTTTATATACAATTGCAAGTCAACATTCTTGTTTTAATTTTTAACAGTCGAAAGTGAAACTCAAGTTTTAAATTAGCCTACCATAATATTTTTTTTCTTTTATAAATAAAAATAGTCAGTATTTTCCAGAATTTCCCCTATATTAAAAACAAAAAGGAAATTCCGTGACAAAAAAAAATATAGCACATCAAAAATCTACAAATTGATCAAGTAGTTTCATTAAAAAAAAAAAAAAAAAAAAGTTTGTGAAAAAACAAAACAAACAGCGGCGATATCACGACGCCATCTTGAAAACAAGGGAAATAACTCCAAACTAAACCTATCACTTTTGTAGAAACAATCTCTAACAATTACGTTCCCAAAATTAAGACAGCGGAAATGGAAACAGTTGATGTAAACACGAAACGGAAGTTACTAAACCTAAAACGAAATACGAAATCATATAGAAATATTTTATTGCAAAAAAAAAAAAAGTTTTAACACACAAAACAATATATTTTTTACATTTAGGAAATTAAGTATTTTTTTAAATATATTGATTATTTTCTTTTCACTTGTGTTATCACAAAACACTAAAAATTAAAAAATTTCGTTTCATGCTTAGTGACTTCCATTCCGTATTTACACCAACTGTATTAACGTCGTTTTAATCATGGGAACGCAATTGTTAAAGATTGCCGAAACGGAAAAGTAACACCGTCAGTTATAATTGTATGCGTTATTTGTTAATAAAATAGCAATCATTTACAATAATTTTTTTACTTTGAAATCATGTTTTAACGTAATAAACATTAAACGTTAAAACGGTAAATTATGAGAAGTCTAATTGCTTACGTGAAACGCGGGCAAAAAAAAAAAAAAAAAAAAAAAAAAAACGACGGGGCAAAGAAACAAAGGATGCTTGTGCAGAGCTATATATATATTATTAATAGGACTTCCGAGTTAAATTCAATTTTTATAGTAATTTTGTTTAACCTGTTTGGTAAACGTACAGAATAGAACAAAGCGCCTACCCTCTTCATGTTAACAACCTGGTCCATATTCTGCATAAGTACCAAATGAAGAACGGGGAGATAGCTCCCAGTAATTGTTTGCGTTATTATTCCTATTTACAATGCCTCTCCACGGGACAGAGTTAGACACCAGTATAAAAAAAAAAAAAAAAAAAAAAAACACGAGAGTGCCCAGCCCAACGTAGTATACACCCACCCCCCACACACACACTTTAAAAACGGTTTTCGGAATAAACACCCCAACCTATATAATTATCAAAACAAAACAATGAAATGAAAAATAAAACAAAAACAATGAAATAATTAAAAAATAATGTAATCTTCAAGAATAGAAAGAACGATGAAATTCAATTTTTACGGTATCTTTTGTTTATTAAAATGTTATGTGAAACTACAGTCTAGTTGAAAAAAAACATTTCTTAGCGATTTCATTTCATTAACATATTCATAACAATTACAGGTCGACCCAAGTAGGGTAGTTAAAAATTAAAACACGCTTTTTAGTTGTCAGCAGAGTTTTTTTTTTTTGTTTTTTGTTTTTTTTGCTAGGCTGTACACTGTACAGTCAATTCCCTAATTTCGTTCCGCTAAAATTTGCGTTCCGTTCCATTTTTTACATCCGTTCGCGACTGTCATCTTGCGTATGACTTTAATCAAGATTGCCTTATTTTGTTAATAGTTGAAAAATAAATAAATTACTTCGCGATTTATCCTTTCGGAATGTTAAATGAATTTTCAAGCACTGAAACTGTCAAATAGAAAAGTCATTTTTTCCGGGTTTTAGAATTCTCATAAGGTTGACATTGTTTAAATGATTTTATAACCATACATTAATTAACATTTAGCACTATTAAAATATTAGTGATGTTTTATATTAGTGTTGTTCAATTAACAAACATCAAGTTTATCGTTCAAAATTCGATTAATGGGTGCTTATGGAAAATATGGACCATGCCTTTCACATGGTATTTTCAAGTTAATTTTATTTTTTTTACAGCATCTTACAGATTTTTCGAGGGGGGGGGGGGGATGGGAGTAATTCTTCATATTTACTCCACCCTCGAAAATTCCTTTAAAATTACCATTCTTATAGGTTTTCGGGGTCGCTGAAAAGGAAAATAACGTTTAAAATTACAGCAAACGAGTAGTTTCCAAGAGATGAAGAAATGTTAGTTTTAAAAAAGTGAGGAACATTTTTCTATAATAATTTAACGTAAAATGAGCACCCACTTTGTGGCCACGAATTTTTTTTTGGGGGGGGGGCTTTCTTTTCACCCTCGGAAAATCCTTTAAAATTACCACTAACGTTTAAAATTCCAAGAAACAAGTACTTTAAACTTTCCAAGATATGAAGAAATGCACTCACTTTATGGTCACTTTTTTGAGGGGGGGGGGGCGGTTAGTTTTTCGTTCCTTTTTTGGAAGGGGATATTCAATTATAAACTGGTATAGTTCTATACAGGTGCTTACGCAGTTAAATTAACCGTTTTAACGTAAGTAACGCGCTGACATTATCCGAGCAGAACTGTTTAATATTTTACAAAAATTCTGTTTACAGAATCTACCAAATGTAAACAGAATTTTTGTAAAATATTAAACAGTTCCTCTGCTCAAAACAGTTAATTAAACTGCATAAGCGCCTGTTAAAGTTAGTGGCAATTTTAAAGGCTTTTCTGAGGATGTAAAGAAAGCCCCCCCCCCAAAAAAAAATTCGTGGCCACAAAGTGGGTGCTCATTTTACGTTAAATTATTAAAAAAAAGTGATCACCCACTTTTTAAACTAATATTTCTCCATATCTTGGAAACTACTCGTTTGCCGTTATTTTAGACGTTATTTTCGTTTTCAGCGACCCTGAAATCCTTCAGAGTGGTAATTTTAAAGAAATTTTCGAGGGTGGAGTAATTCTTCATATTTACCGTATCTTTTGTTTATTAAATTGTTAGGTGGATGTACAGAATAGTTATTAAAAATACCCCACCCCGTTAAGAATGGGGTTTTAAATGGCGTTATTGTTTCAACACGGTTCGTATACTGCCTAAGTGCCGAGAAAGAAAATGTAAAACTAAAATAAATGTAAAAAGATTCCCGGGTAACACCGGGTAGGTAGCGCTACTTTGGCATAATAACCGTATGGAACGACTACAACGACAATGATTCTACTGCACACACCATCTGTTGTTGTTGTGGCATCTGACATGTATGAATGCGTGCATGCGTAATCAGATTCAGCCGTTACAAGCACCGGGATGAGGGGAGGGGGGTAGAGTATCAAATTTCTTTTCTTTTTTTTTTTTTCGTTTTAATTTTACTTTTAAATACACATTTCTTTGTGCATCTCTAATTTCAAATTCATAAATAAAAGGGAAATTACGTAGATGGGAAAAATAAAAACAAAGAAAAAAAAGCTTTACCTAAAATGAGCCTTTAAATTTTTCTTTTAGGTAGATGAGAGAAAGAGAAAAAAATGTGCAACAAAATGATCCAATTTAGTTTTTGTTTATGAAAGAAAAAAATAGGACAGTAATACTATTGTGATACGAAATAAAATGAGAAAGGTAAACAAAACAAAAAAGTAAATATATGAAGGAAAAAAAAAAAAAGAAAGTGAAAAGGTTTTTTTTTTTTTTTTTTTTTAAGCCTTAAGGATTCATTTTCATTCATTCAGTTTCCGGTTATGATTCGAGATAAACGTTTCGCGTTTTTTTTTTTTTTTTTTTAAAGCGTCAAGTCAAAATATTAGATTGTGTAATACTTTAACATTTACTGATTTATAAAAAAGAAAAAAATAATGGCTGTCCGAAACATTTATATCGAAAAAAATTTCCCCATAAATGTTTCGGACAGCCATTAGTTTTTTTTTTTTTTTTTCAATGTTCATACACACACTCCCCAGGAGTCTTATTTTTGTTCCCCCACTACCTTTAAAGTATACTATCGGGTGGAGGGTATCTATATATTTTCAATTTTGAGAGTTAAATTTAATTATTATAATGTCATTTGGTTTATCAATCGAATAAAACTCTTATGAAATCACTTTTTGTTTATCTATGTATATATTTATTGTAGATTTCTTAGGGTCACGAAGTAATTCATTTTTTTTTTTTTTTTTTTTTTTTTTAACTAGTTAACAAAAGATTAAAATGGCCGACTTGTTTACACACAAAATGCATTGGTGGATTTTATTTCGTTTTAATTAAGCGAAGTTTTAACTCTTAGTATTTTTTAATTTTCGTTCTATTTTATGCTAGTTTTTTTTTTTTTTTTAGTACTTACGGATGATGCTGGAGCAGCGAGCGTTATTTAAAAACTTTTTGACATGGGAAAGGGGACTTTCAAAATTATTCTGTACTTTCACCTAACAATTTCATAAACAAAAGGTACCGTAAAGATTGAATTAATTCTGAAAATCCTATCTAAAAATAGAAAATAAACACGCAAGTCACGTAGATACGAAAAAGGCGTAAACTCAGAAATTATTTTATAGTTACCGTGACTAATTTTAATATTTATCTAGTTGATAAACCTTGTTCTGAAAATGTCAATATGGAGTGCAGTTGCAGTTGTTCTGCTTATTCTTCAATTTCTGAGACCTGCGTTTATTTTTATTTTAAAATTATTTTGATAAAGTACAGATCCAAGTAAAGTTTGCATAAAGTGTTGGTTGTTATTTAGAATTCAACTCAATTTTTAAAAAACTACAGAAAAATCTTTCATGTGCATACCCGTCAGGAAACGAAGATATTAAAAAAAAAAAAAAAAAAAATCACGTAAATTGATCACTTTATAAAAATAAAACTACCTGATCAATGATCAGGTAGTTTTATTTTTATAAAGAAAATCATTTTTAAACGATTTAAAGCGATTAATGTGAAATCGGTAGCAGGACAATGCATATATATTAAGTTTGAATTATTGTGAACTTATCTGCCCCTTTTTTTCAAAATGGCGACGCGAAACGGTCCTTTTTTTTTCTTCTCACTCATAAAATTTGATTTTTAAACTACTAGATGAGTTTTCCTGATTTTTGTAATATAACGTCTTAGTTTCCTGATGGGTACGTGCATACCGAATATTTTTCTGCATTTCCAATTTTAGTTAAGTTTAATTCTAAATAAGAAACTAATTTTTTAGAACAAAATAAAAACAAATATGACCAACTGTGCAATGCTGATAAGATTTGCAATTTTATCCCTATAGTTGCAACATTGCAAACATTTTTAGGTAAATAGCCTAAGTTGGCCTTTCTCTTTTCAGTAATGATATTCAAAATAGAACATCCAGAAATTTACTACATCACAATAGAAAATTCTTTTTTTTTTTACACACAAAAAAAAAAAAGATGTATTAATTAAATCGTTACTACTATATCAATTTATCTCTGTAGCAATAAAACTAACCAACGCGTGTATTTGTTTCTCTGCTCTACGTAAATTTATATTTCTTCATTACTTATAGTTATTTACTATTTATTAAAATTAAGTATGCTATAGAGTAAAGTATTAAAACGAACATTTACAAATATTTCTATACAAAATTAAATCCATCACAATGCATTTCAGTTCTTTCGTAAAAATGTCGGCCATTTTAATCTTATTGATAGTCATGCAGAAAAGTTACCGTGCTATTTTTTTTTATGTAGTATTTTGGTTGATTGGTTCCTTTATTTTTATTTTGTTTTAGAAAAATGATTTTTTTTAAATCTGACACCGCTTGCTGCGGACTTACAGTCGCCTGTTCTTCTGATTCACCAATATATTTTTATTGGCAATAATCGAATGAATGAATAATAATCTTTATTTTCAATAGGAGAAAAAAGAAAAACAGGTTACTGGTTCACAATGTAAAACCACTCTTTTTGTTTAATTGGATATATAAAAAAAAAAAAAGAAAACATTAACATTTTCAATTAAAATATTCCATTTAAAAATATATTTGAATTATATTTCATATTCAATATTCACTTCGCAAAAAAAAAAAAAAAAAAAAAAAAAATGCCATAAAAATAAATTTGCGATCGTCGAGTTGATGGTAAATAAAATATGAACCAGTAGAAAATAAAGACTTGGGGGTTTTTTTTATTGCAATTTCTTACAGAAATATATATATATTTTTTTTTAGAGGAGAAAAAGACATACCTCAGTCTTGCAACATGCCTGGTAAATTCCTCTATCACTTTACCAGTCGGCATTAGGGAACATATAGGGATCTAATCTAGGGTTTTCTAAAGCATCGATCTTGTGATTGTAAAATCTCCTTGTCGGAATCCATGTTTATGTAAAATCTAAACGCAGAAGAGTTCGCACTTGTATTTTATACTAGAAAACAACGCACGATTGACTATTAACTGCTACGGAAGCCCAAACGGTGTATAATTTCACAGAAATTAAACAGTTTCGAATCTGTTTTTCTTCCACTTATATATTATGATTTTTCTTATGTCTTTTGTAAATGTATGAAAGAATGACCACGAGCATTAAATAAAGACGATTTTTCGGAATGTAGATATTTTTCTTTTTTTTTTTTTAATGAAATTTCGATCTACGGCTTGATGATTACGTCATATACAAACTGATAAGCCCAGAGCAGAGAGCACATGCGTTCATTTACCTGCCATGTGTGCAAAATTTATTGCGATCGGATCCGTAAGCAGCCTTCGGTGGGAAGAGGTAATTCCTGAAGAATGACCTCCTTACTCTGAATAGAAAGATACTACTTTACTAATATTAACAAGAAGACTTGTGCCAACATGATATATATGTTATGAAAATGTATATGGCAATTAAGCTACACATAATATTCTGCTTAAGCTTGACGAATTCTCACGAGAATGAAACGCGGAATATTCTGTGTAGCTTAATTGCCATATATATTTTCATAACTTACTACATAGCTCTACCTATATATTGAGCACTGTTGAAGTAAATAATGAAAAATTTACGCATAAAATTATATCTTCGTATGTGATTAAATGAAGTAATCACACACACACACACACACACACATATATATATAAACTTATCCCACTTCATGGTAGAAATTTAAACAAAAAAAAAATGATTTAGTAACAGTAGATTTGAATATTTGGTAAGCCGAGAAATCAAAAAAAAAAAGAAAAAAAAGAATGCAACGAATAACTCTTAAACAGATTAAAGATTCACTTTCTACTGACCTGTATACGGCCAACTTTCAGAAACTGTTCCCCGATTATTTATTTTATTTATTTATTTTTTTTTTTTTTCAAATTAGATTTCGCTGAAAGCTCTTTTCGTCACACGAAAATCAAAATAGCTGCTGGATCCTCTTGTTTAAATGCTACATTCCTTTAAAATAGTATTTTCGAAATGATTTACTCTGCCACTAAAGTCCATGGGGTTAAGCCCCACTCCTTACCCCCGATTTTTTTTCTTTTTTTTTTTTCTTTTTTTTCTTTTTTTTAAACTTAAACGCCATCTTTGTTTTTTTCGTGTTCCGATAAGTCAGCTTAACCATATATTCAAAGTTTCTACACTTTAAAAGTATACAGATCGGTAGAAAAATTTTAATGCGTTTAGGGAGAAGTGTATTTTTTCCCCCTCGATTTCTCGGTTGTTAAAGTTAACTATAATGCATAATTACTGAGAGTTAAATTTTAGGCACTTGTTAAGCTTAGCGACAAATCGATTTTTTTCTTTAAATATATTGTTTTAAGCAAAAACAATATCAAGTATTTAATTATCATGTCGAAAATAGTAAGATATTTAAAAATTAGGAAAATTCATCGAGTAGAACAACTGTTATTGTGCTTTTAGTAAAAAAAAAAAAAAAAAAGTCCATTCCATCGCTAATGACAAATATTACAGCCACAAGTAATCTAAAACATTCTTTTTGGAATGCGATTTTACCCAACTTTCAGTAAAAATTACTTTTTTTCTTATTTGATGAACACACGCACACTTTTGCGCTCATGATTTATGACTATTTTAATTCCCCAGCAAAGAATCACATTATCTTCAAACCACGTGTGACAGACACTCTGTTCATAAAAAATCAGTAATTTTAAACTTCATGCTTTTTGTTAACAAATCCTCACTTAGCTAATGCTGCATAATGAACATTCATTACAAGAAACCACTTACGTTGGAACACTTTGAGCTAATATTTCTAATACGTAAATATATATTGTTATTTCACACTAATACAGACAGCGGTCTTGAGTTCTTTGTCAGGTGTTGTTATTTTCCGAAGTTATTTTTATTTTATGTATGTGAGGATGTGATTTGGCAACACCCTCCTGTTAATTTGCGATCTCGTTAAATTTATCTTTAACGGGCTTACAAATACGTTATTACTTTCGACTTCTAGAGATTCCTGCACCTGCAACCTCGGTCTTAAAAATTGATAGATCCTGATTATGAATTGATGAACGCCGACTCACACCCTTGTGGCTTCCTTCCTTAAGTCTTGACAGACTATGGATACCCACTGTGAGGGTGCTTGTGCATGAAATTTTTTGTGGCAAGAGTTACACAATCTCCAAGCAAACCTCTCCTGAGTCAACATTGTCAAATACCAGTGGCAAGTGGAGGTTCAGGACGACTGGAAACAATGCCGAGATAAGCAGAAAGCTAGAATTTCCGAATGGTCACCCATCTGGTACTAGCCAGGCTCAACGTTGCTTAACTTTGGTGATCTGACGAGAACCGGTGTGCCACTCTTACAAGTTAACAACTCCACAGCGGAACTAGTTACCTTGGTGACCTTGACTACAAAAGCAACATGCAAACTCTGCATATCCAGTTACGTTGGTGATTTTCCACATGAATCTGGAAACTGATGATAACTCGGACAGCGGGGCAGATCGTTCACTTTGAATAGTGTCACTGAATAAATAACGATGGTGAAATTCATAAATAACTCCTGTAAACCATAACTCCTGCAGCGTACGGACTGTGATTGAGGAATTACTAAATGATAGCGGCAGACCAGAACACTCGCCCACTACATAATAAAAGATGATGCAGTGTCATCAAATTCGACGACACGTGCATTATTAAAAGTCCCGTCTTTTTGGATAGATGACCCTGTGCTTTGGTTTCTCAACTTCAAAAAGAAAAGAAAAAAAAACTCATCTTTCTTTTCCAATCATCTAATACAACGTCAGTAAATGCTAACACCCATATCCACAGACTTTCTTACAAACTAGCGACACTGGTCTCAACAGAGTAGCGATTTATACCAATAATCGCTCAAAAAGCAAAAATTAAACAAAACACGATTTCCCTACAAATCTGACTCTCACTACAGTGAACTGGCACCAAACACATGGTTCTCCTATGGATTAGCGGTCCTGAAGCCAGCACATTGGACAATGTGCCCACGAACAGGATTTTACCTACATCGTTGCCAGCAGTAATTATCAACGCCTGTTTAACGCTGAATCTCCAATTATATTCATGATACAGCGCAGACAAATGCCCTTGCTTCAACCATGATCATGTCGACCACATCGGAGATACTGCCATTTTTCGCATATGCAGAATTTACTAACGTCCTCATCCCCTGCCGGGTCAGCCATGCTTTACACCTTTAAAACAGGCTTATTACAAGCACCTCGAATCCTTAAACAATCCCGGTACATTTTCACGCATGCATAAGGGACCTTCGTACTCTTATGCAATGCTGATACACCAGTACAGATTCAATGTACTTGATCTCTG
This sequence comes from Euprymna scolopes, assembly GCF_053919585.1. NCBI lineage: Eukaryota > Metazoa > Mollusca > Cephalopoda > Sepiida > Sepiolidae > Euprymna > Euprymna scolopes. The sequence continues at coordinate 67,999,997 of NC_136498.1, forward strand.
CAGACCTGCTTGTAGACTCAAACAATCATGCAGACTCACTTGCACCCCACACTTTTAACCCAGCAGACTCACTTGCAGACTTATATGGATCTCCAACAGATCATGGTGAACCAGAGGAATGACGAGGAACTATTACCTACGACATTCTGCTTTTTCACAGCTCCCCAGTATACTCCAAATGGACATGAGTGTCCATAACACACCTCGAAACAAGGTGGCTCATTTCTTTCGAAATTATAGAATTTATCGCACACAGGCAACCCCACAGTGGAAGAGTTGGTGACGTCACTTATCTTCGATTGCCATCAACGAAAATATACCCTTCAAACAGGATCAACTACTGCTACACCTAACAATATTGTGCTACAATTTTCACCAAATCCAGCAGACATAAAGTGTCTACTCCGTTTTGCTACCTGCACCTAGTGAAATACCTGCATAATTTTATTCCTTCAAGATTGACTTTTCGTCTAGGAGGAGTCTTGTAGCGAGTGTCATATACAACCGGAACAAATCTTTGGCAGAGACATTTTCATAACTAGAAATAAATTTCTACTCGATGAATTTTTGTAATTTTTGGATATATTACTATTTTCGGCATGACAATTAATTATGTAATATTGTTTTTGCTTAAAACAACTCTAGCGACCGCTACATACGGCCCAAACAAATTTTCAGCAGAGACATTTTCATACCAATCATCGTTTCAGCGCCCACATGTATCAGAACATGTAAGCACACAATGTTGCGATTTGGCTACTCGCACACATATTAACAAAGGAACTAAATTACGTTCCATATGTAGTGGTACAGTAACCAGGCTGGAATGTTCCAGAACATCTCTATATAAAGATGTGCCCACAAAAATCAATCAGTTTTTTCTTAGATTTCTCCAGCCCGACACGTGTCGAAGAGACTCTGTCCTTGAGAGACGCTAGAGCATTCAACATGACTTTGCACACGTCATGCACCTTAATTCTCATCATGGAAAATTACCACATTGAACGAGAATTTAATTCTTCTTCTTAAATAAATTTTATTTTGAATTACTATTCTTATGTGATGAGCACACACACATTTTAGCGCTCATGATTAATGACTGTTTTAATTCCTCAGCAAAGAATCACATTATATTCAAGCCACGTGTGGACTCTGTTCATAAAAATCAGTAATTTTAAACTCCATGCTTTTCTCACGAAATCCTCTCTTAGCTAATGCTGCATAATGAACATTCATTACAAGAAACCACTTACGTTGGAACACTTTGAGCTAATATTTCTAATACGTAAATATATATTGTTATTTCACACTAATATGGCGATTTTGAGTTCTTGTCAGGTGTTGTTATTTTCTGGAGTTATTTTTATATTTTATTTTATGTATGTGAGGATGTGATTTGGCAACACCTTTCTGTTAAGCGGCGATTTTAAATTTAAATTTATCTTTAACGGTCCTGCAAATACTCTACTACTTTCTTCATCTAGAGATTCCTGCACCTGCAACCTTGGTCTTAAAAATTGATAGATCCTGATTATGAATTGATGGACGCTGTCTTACACCCTTACAAGTTAACGGCTCCACAGTGGTGCCAGTTACATTAGCGACCCCGACTACAACAACAACATGCAAACTCTGCACCTCCAGTGACACAACATATTCTTAAAAAATCGATCCGTCGACTGTACCTGAACAAGCACCAAATTTTATCATAAAGACCAGTGAAGTATTTCATCTAATTTAGCTCTTCTTATTCAATGTTCGACAACAAACATTAATTGTTGGCCGTAAATTGTATTTCTTGTCTTGAAATAAAATTCTCATTTAATTTTATGGTACTTCTGCTGTATAAGGACGGTGGCCAACTTTTAGGGGTGATAACTCTAATTTCTTCTTGGTCAAATAACGCGCCAAATAAGTAATAAACAAGTTTTTTGGGGGGGTTTTCCAAACAGAAAAATATCTGAAAAACAAAATATTTATTGCATAAAAATGTATCAATATATAATTGTAAAAACATTTATTGAAAAGTCTGCGTAAGAAAATATAATTTTAATAAAACGATTTCGTAATTAAAGCAACATTGGATTTTTATAAAGTGCGCGAGCCTTTTCTAGTCTCACACAAAAACATGCGTTCACATCTCAAGCTATATTACTTGTCACATACATATGCGCACACAAACATACGTGCGCACGTCCACACACGTATATATATTCACGTTCGCGTATATACACTCACATTCACGTGTATACACACACACGCTAACGTACACACATGTACTCACATACACGCACGCATGGACAATGTTACTTCCCCTTTCAAAGGAAATCCACACATGCGCAAAAGACCACTGGAAACAACTATAAAAGCAATAGACAAGCTGTTTCCAGCCCTTTTCAGACCAGCTTCCTAGCTGGCCGGTCTACGGACCGACAGCGTGCCTTTTCGGCAGGCGTGCGCACGCGCATGCCTTACGCCACTTGCTACTATGTGGGACAAAAGGCTAATAAACAGTACGTACACTTTATACGCTTTCTCTCTCCATGAACTGGATTGACACTCTCTCTCTTTCTCTTTCTACGTGCCGGACGGCCATTTCTCGTTTCACTACATTACTCACTTCTCTAGGAGTAAGGCTTGTTGATTCTGTTGATCTGGGAGATGGATCGGAAATGTAACTGTCTGTGATAGGGAACGAGATATAGAGAAGCTATGTATTATGCTATCAGATGTGTTTGTGCAAGTAGAGAAACCAAACCAATTACTGTGGTGGACATTAAAGTCACCAAATACATGTACTTGCGCACTAGTAGCAAGAGAGTGCTGTATTTATGCTATCAGAGACTTGGTTGATTAGGGTACAGTCCTGGGTCGAGGGAGAGCAGTAGAGAAAATATAAGTAACTAAAAATATCAACTGCTAATCTTAAGTGTAGGGTCATTCTTGAAATAGTAAAATGTAATTCCCTCCCAAAAAAATGATGGCATAAATCCAGAGAATATATATAAATAGAGAAGCCCCCCCCCCCTCGCAAAGAATTAATCCAATCAAGATCAGCAGAAAATATTGGTCTTCTCATCAAGACGAAAAGTTAACACTAAAAAATTCAAAGATATTCAATATATTTTATAACGCGATTCTAGCATTTGATTGGTTTGTTTTTATCACCAATAGTTATAAATATTTGAGCCATTAATCAGCCAAGTGCCAGTGCCAGTCCACCACCTTGTCAATGTTAAATTATTTTCTGACCAACAGTATGGACTTAGGCAAGCCTGTTCTACTGTGAATATCTTAAATCATTTATGAATGCACTGGACAAGGCAGGGGAAGCCCTTGATATATCCAAAGCATGAAAGTTTTCTTATGAAAATTAAATTGTACTGTATTACTAGATGAATACATAATTTAATCAAATCCTTCTTAGACAAGAGAAAAATATAGGTTGTCCTCGATAGCCGTAAGTCCAAACAACAAGACATTAAGGCAGGTGTGGGGCGTCGATCATCAGACATTTATTGTTCCTGATATTCATAAATGACCTTCCTCATGAAATTGTGTCTGAGATGGGTATATTCGCTGATGACACCACGCTCTATTCCAGACATATGGGAAAAACCTTAGAAAATGCCTTCCAGTCTGTAGTGGAATAGGGGCAGAAATGGATGGTAACATATAATGCTTCTAAAATAAAGCTTCTTTGCTCTAACAAATACAAAGAACCTTTCCAGCCATGAATAACACTCTCTACCAGAGAGCTCATCATTCAAACTCCTCAACACTCACAGTTAACATGCATTGGAACAAATACATAAAAGACATTGTCGAGGCTGCTACAAAGAAAGTGGGTTCCCTTGACCAAGTTAGAAAAATACTCACATTTGACAGTATCCTACATCTCTATAAAGCCATTATATCTCTACTGTTGCCACATATGGGCCAATCCATCAACTATTAGTCTTAATTTATAAGACAGGGTCCCCAAAAAATGTGTCCACTATAACGAGATCCACACTGTCAATCAACCTCCATCTCCTGTCTCATCACTGCAACGTTGCATTCTTGTGTTTGTTTTATAAGTACTTTAATGACATATGCTCTAACAAACTCATAGTACTAGTATCCCCTCAATGTAGATACCCTCAACTAACCTGACAGACAATAAAATCCCACACCTTCACTATAACAGTTGCTTCTGTTGCCTACAGATTATTTCATGGTTCTTACCCCACCGCAATACTTAAATACCACCCTATACCAATATACGTTCACATTCACATTAATCCCTCTACATAATCACACTGGTATTTGGTCAGAGATGTCCTGACAATCTCCTTTCACATTATGTTCTGCAGTCCTGAACGTGCTGCCTCAGAATTGTGTGAATGAACATGTATCACTGTCACATTTTCAGAATTCTGTATTGCTCTGTATTTGCTAACTATCGTGATATTCCTAAGTTTTACGCATTCCCTAATTAGCTTAGTAGCTGCTGTCTGTTGCTAACAGTTTTATGACCATGGCTTAATGAAAGAGAAAAAAAAAAAAAGACCCTTATACCGGAGAGGTTTCTGTTTTGAAAGAATTTCCTTCAGACTGCTAGACTTTGGAATTTTCTCCCTGCATCCGCTTCATGCATGCAGAATTTTAAGTGTATTGTGAACAGACATCTTGCTGCTCAACTTCCTACTTAAAGTGTCCCCATAGGGATGGTCTTCAGTATTCGTCGAAGGCAGGTGATGTGGAACGATTCAAGCTGGATGAAATCCTGAGATCTCCAATGAAGACCTACTAAGGAAATTCCATCAAGAAGATATGGGCCTAATCATCAGAAAACGGCATGTTCTCCGGAAATACCCACAAGCAATCATAAAAACAGCATTGCACTGGACTCCAGATGGCAAAAGGAAGGCCTAGAGCAGTGGAAAGGGAGAGGGAAGCTATGCAGCATTCTTGGGGTTCACTGGCTAGGCTGGTTCAGGATAGGCAGAAGTGGAGAGGATTTGTTGCTGCCCAACACACTACTGGGTGTAATGGTTCATGATGATAAGCATGGTCCCTCATTAAAAGTAGTCCTATCCGTCTTAGAGGCGATTTACCTTATTTGTGGTAAATACGTAAAAAAAAAAAAAATAATAATAATAAATGAATAAAACATTGTTGCCACATCTGGGTTGGTGTATCACTAGTCTCTTGCTCTTGGACAGGGTCCAAAAAAGTCTCAAATATAATTGTTAAATTTTTTTTTAAAGTTTAAATGTAATTTGAACAAACGTCTACTTACTCAACTCCTCACACTCTCCTGTTAGACCCGATCACAAATAGTAGCCCCATACGTTGCAAGTGAAAATATATCTTGTTTCAGGTGAAAATGAGTAAAATAAGTTTTAAATAAAAATAAGTTAAGATTTTTTTTTTTTTTTTTTTTTTTAGATAAAACGCAATACATATTTGGCATAATTTTTTAAATTTTTATCGAAACATTTTCAGCTTTATCTTATACAAGTGAACTAATTCTTGGATCTATTATGCCGAACTCACAAACATTTTAAGTAGGTTAAAAGACAAAACGTTTTCGTATGATTGGCGGCTGTGTGGATAA